>NW_006921902.1:316263-326308 GCF_000298275.1 Orycteropus afer afer | reverse complement strand
TATATATATGATATATATATCAGATTGGAAACACATACATAAAAATTTCACAGAATCCCTTCTGCAGCCCTCATACATAAAACATAGCCATGGAAATGAAGATCCTACCAAGAGGATCCTTACATTTAGATTACAATGACACAGAAAATGAAATAGAGAGTTTGCAGAGACTTGAAACTCACTAAGATCTTTATATTGTTTGAAAGGAAGCATTCTGATTTTCTTTAAAAACTACAAACATAAATATGAATACACAAGAAAATATTAAATGTAACCTATAAAAATATTAAATGTAACCTATAAAAGACTCAAGTTCACCTCATGTGTTACAGAGTAGGACTGCTCTGTAGGATTTCTTGACCATGATTTTTATGGAAATAGATTCCCAGGTCTTTCTTCTGCAGTGTCACTGGGTGGATTGAAACCTCAAAACTTTAAGATGCTACCTGTTACTGTCAAGTTTATTATAATTTATAGTGGCCCTACAGGACACAGTAGAACTGCTCCAAAGAGATTCCAAGGCTGTAAATCTTCAGAGGCAGACTGCCAAATCTTTCTTCTAGTACCAAATCAACACCAAACTCAATGCAGTTAAGTCAGATATGACACATAGAGACCTCTCTTTGGGTTTCCACGGTGGTATCACTACAGAAGTAGATTGCCCAACCTTCCTTCTGAAACCCAAGAGCCTTCTGGTTAGCAGTCAAATGCCTTAGGCACCAAAGCTTCCCAAAGAGGGTACAGCAATACCCAAAATAGTGAACTATGGGCCATTTTGTTTTCTTTGTAAAATGTTCTTTGTTTTCTAAATGTTTAATAATGAATATTAATTATTCTTATATCAGAAACCAAGAAATGAATGAAGCATCCCTCATCAAAACATACCAGCAGTAAAATGATCAGCACTGTCAGGGAAGGCACTACGTTTTCTAGGTTAGAAGCTATGCTTAAATAAATCTGTGGTGTGTCTGTGGAACCTCTGAAATTAGCTTATTTATGGGTATATTATGACTATGGAAAAACATAACTAGTCATTCAAGGACAACACTAGGCAATGATTTCAAGGAGAAGGAACAGAAATGGAACTTCTTGCAATACATCTTTTTTTTTTTTTTTAATTTCTTGACTGCTGCTTCCATGGGTGGATTCAAGTAAAATGAAATCCTTGACACTGTCAACATTTTCACCATTTATCATGATGTTCTTTATTGCTTCACTTAGGAGTATTTTTGTTTTCTTTATGTTAAGGTGTAATCCATAATGAAGGCGGTAGTCTTTCCTCTTCTTAGTGAGTGCCTCTAATCCTCTGCATATAACGGGATATTAACGAGTCTTCCTCTAACCTTGATGAGGTGTTCTTCATGTAATCAAGCATCTTGGTTTCCTTGTTCAACATTCATATTGAATAAGTATGGTAAAAGGACAAAACCCTGACACACACATTTCCTGATTTTTAACCACAAAAGATTTCCTCATTCTGTTGAAACAACTATCTCCTGGTCTATGTAGAGCTTCCACAAAAGCAGAATTAAGTGTTTTAGAATTTCTGTTCATCAAACATTACCCATAATTTGTTATGATCCACACAGTAAAATAATTTTGCATAGTCAATAAAACAAGGTAAACATATTTCTGGTATTCTCTGCTTTCAGCCAAATTCCATCTGATATCAGCAGTGATATCTTTCATTCCACATCCTTTCCTGAATCTGGCTTGAATTTCTGGTAATTCCTTATCCACATACTCCTGCAACCATTTTTTAATTATCTTTAGCAAAATTTTACTTAGATGTGATATTAATGATACTGATAGATCATTTCTGCAATTTCTGGAACCTTGTTTTTTGCCAATGTCTTTACTGCAGCTTGGACTTCTTCCTTCAGTACCATTTGTTCAAAATCCTATGCTACCTTTTGAAATGGTTGAACATTGACCAACTCTTTGGTATGGTGACTGTGTATTCTTTTCATCTTCTCTTGATGCTACCTGTGTCATTCTGTATTTTGCCCATGGAATCCTTAATACAGCAATCAAAATTGGATTTTCTTTATTTCTTTTTTTTTATTATTTTTTTCAGTTTGAGAAGTGCTAATGTGAGCTCTGGTGGTGTGGTGCTTAAGGCATTTAACTGCTAACTAAAAGGCTGGAGGTTTAAACCCACCAGCCATTCCTGGAAGAGATACTGCCTCAGAAAACCAAGGAGGGGTCGCTATGAGTAGGAAATAACTTGGTGACAGTGACTTTGGTTTGGTTTTTAGTTTTTTGCTTTTCTAACTCCAGGTCTTGTACATTTCATTACAAAATTTTACTTTGTCTTCTTGAGTTACTCTTATAAATATGTTCAAATCATTTGTGTCATCATTTCTTCTGCTCACTTAAAAAAAAAACTCACTGCCCTCTAGTCAAATTCGACTCATAGTGACTCCTCCTTGGTTTTTGAGGCCCACTTTAACTACTCTATATTCAAGAGCAAATTTCAGAGTCTCTTCTGGCATCCATTTTGGTATGTTCTTTCCCTTTTGTCTTTTTAATGATCTTTTGCTTTCTTCACATATTACGTTCTTGATGTTGTCCCACAACCAGTCTGGACTTTGGTCATTAGTGTTCAATGTGTCAAATCTATTCTTCAGATGGCCTCTAAATTTTAGGGGGAATATAGTCAAGGGTATATATCATTTGGCTTTCATGGGTTTGTTTTGATTTTTTTCAGCTTCCACTTGAACTTGAATAAGAACAATTGATAGTCTGTTCCACAGCCAGCTCCTGGCCTTGCTCTGATTGATGATATTTTGTTTCTCCATTGTATCTTTCCACAGATTACTCAATTTTATTCCTGTGTATTCCATTTAGTAAGATTCATGTGTACACTCACTGTTTATGTTGTTGAAAAAATGTACTTCCAATGAATAGATGCTTCCTCTTGTAAAATTCTACCATGCTATCCTTAGTGCCTTTTCTATAACTAAGTTCATATTTTTCTGCTACTTATCTTTTTTCTTTGTTTCCATTTTTTACATTCCAATCACCAGTAAGTGTCAATGCCTCTCAATTGCTGCCCACTCAGGCACCCTGGGTATCTGTTGAATATAGGAAAAAACATAGTAAACATAGGGGTCGATAATATCTGTGGTTTCAGGTATACACTAGCAGTCTTGGATCATATTCCCTGTGGGTAAGGGGGAACTACTGTATAGAGCAAGGAATCCTGTTAGATATAGAATATGATGTTTCATATCCATCACTAAGTAAAAAATTGAAAAAAAAAATCTTGTTCATTTTTAAGTCCTAATGTTAACTGCATCTTCATTTGTAGAGCTTTGTAAGAAAAAGCTTTTGTCTACAATTTGTATTCATTTTAAAGTATGACAGTTCAAAAGTATTGGTAATGTATAAGCCACCTCACTGAATGTAACATATTAAACAATTCACTAGGCTTGCAGCAGTTCAGAATGTTAAAAATAAAATTGTACTAGTAGCTCTGTCTGCCTTTGTGCCAAAGCAGTACAGATGATTTTGGAATACAGAAAACAACAAACAGTATTCATCTAAGCTTGTTAACAACAGCAAATGACACACCCTGCTGTACAATATTCTGACTCTATCTGGAACAATCATTAGGAAGTATTATCATAGGCAATATTGCATATTCGAGAACTGACAATAAGCATGGCTGGGGAAAAAAACAAGATAATGAAGTTACACCTGTGTTTTTCTCTGTGGCGGTCACTCTGTAGTCTTTGTAGTCTTGATTCATGCCCTTCCCAGAATTAAAAAGCCCCCCACACTACTACATTCTGTTAAAAAAGAAAAGAAAATTGTCTACTTATTTCTAAAATGATCTCAGTAAGCTTAAAATACACCCTGAGTTTCCCTCTACCAGTTTTTGTGTAGACAGTAAAAATTCAGTGGAGGCTATATTAATGAAAGAAATCTGGTAACTGAGTATGAGTAATAGTGTCATGAGTCCCATCAAAGTCTCTAAGTTATGTACCGGTATCTGTTTCCCTTTCCAATCAAATACCCCACTCACTTTCTATAATGTGAAAAGATCATTGGTTTCTCCTAAGAAGGGTGCTTTCCCAAGACAATCACAAACTTACATGCCACTATAATTTGGGCAGGTTTTGTCAAGGAGAGAAGTAGGTAAAAATAAAGCAGGCAGGGAGGTTAAAATTGTGTGTGTGTGTGTGTGTGTGTGTGTGTGTGTGTTGAAGGAGGTTGGAAATGGTGAAATTAGTAGCAGACCAGGTATAATTCTCAGCCATAACAGTGATAAGTAGTTTACGGACCAATGGAACTATCACCGGCAGTGTCTGGGAACACCAGGTAAAATCCTTGACCGTTAAAGACCAGAGGCCTTGAAAGTCTTGTCCAGAGCCTCAGAGAAAGTGCAAACCATTCCCTCAAAGTTTCCAGGGACTAAAGAATTCATATGCACTCATTTCATTAAGAGCTTTTGCTCAGCACAGTGACACATGGGGACGAGCTGTTCTGAGAAAGACGATAGAGCTCTGATAGACTGAGACACACTGAAGACAGAGTTGAATCTCCTCAGTCTAATGGGCCCAGTGAGGCAGTAAATTTTGCAGCAACTTGACACATTAATATAAAAGTACAGTCTGTTATATCAAAGGGAGATTGTCTTAGTCCTTAAGGGGAAACCAGCAATCCAAAAATGAAAAGTGTGCACTGGTGACTTGTGAAAAATGTAGTTAACACTGAGAGCTGAACTGCAGAAGCTTTACTCCTTCTTGGTTTGAATTCTTATCAAGGGCAGACTCAGGCCCCTTCTGGAGATCGCAAGTCCCACAACATCCACATTTCTTGACCCAAGGTTTAAGGCATGCTGCTGTCTTTGCAGCAAAGGTGAAGGAGAACCACACAGAAAAGTGTCATTTTGGTCCCATGGTACCATGCAGGCTCTATCTTTAAAAAGCTATGCTTTTCCCTATGTGTTTACTCCACACTGCTACTTGAAATTTTTGTACAACTTCACAGAAAACAATTTAATTTTCTAATCATGAGTGACTATTTAGGAAATCATGTAATTTCCACAGGTGAAATATGATAAATCTATTTAAATAATCATCAAAAAGACTAAATAGAAAGAAACATGGAAAGTACTTATGATATACTGTTAAATGAAATTGCAGACTACAATGCTGTCATAATAGATACAAACTAAAAGCATGCACTTATAGCACTCAGATCTGGATTGTAATAGGGGAAGACAAACTAGTTATGGCAGATGAAAGGGATTACCTGTTTTTTGGATTTTTAATTTTTTTAAATTTATTTTGCAAATTTGCTTTAACATTGTTGTGGCTTCTCATTACAAAGACAAATATTTTTAATAATCTACAGGAAACAGGGAGCTCTGGTAGCATAGTGGCTAAGACACTTGCCTGCTAACCAGATGGCTGGCGGTTTAAACCCACCAGCCACTCCTCAGAAGGAAGGTTGGGCAATACTACTTCTGTAGTGATACTGCCTCGGAAAACCAAGGAGGGGTCGCTATGAGTCGGGGTCGACTCGATGGCACATAACAACAACAACAGGAAACAGGGGCTAATTTATCACTACCTTTTGCCTTTCTTGTTCAGTCATTATCTAATACTCACAGTAGCATATGCACTTAATTTTCTCCAGAAGCCATAGCCAAATGATACCTGGAGATTAAAGAAGTTTTATTTCTCATGTCCATGATGCAGTCCCCTCCATCATCACATCACTAGTTTCTCAGTGCCTTAAGAAATAAACCTGGCCCTGTGTATCAGACAATTACTGTCAAGAAATCAATATATTCTGATGTAGAGAAGAGTAAGGTCTGTTTAATGTTGTTTTTATTTTAAATAATGTTCTGAAAGATATTTAACATGAAGACAAGATTTGATTTAACAATGTTAGTAGCTATGGATCTCAGGGATTTGTAACAAATCCCAGAGTTTCAGTATGTTTTTTGGAAAAGGGTCTGGACAGAAAACACATCTGAGACAATAGCATTTTGGTCAATAAAAGAGGGGGAAAAAAAACAACCTCTTTAATGAGATAAAATTAGAGAATAATGAGTATGTGTGACCTACCAAATTCAAGGGAGTTTAACAAAAGTAAAGTAAGAATATCCTGTTTACATGGTTGTAGAGGTGTTTCCTTATTATTTTGCTGTATATACATCTATATTTTAATATAAAATAACCAAGCTTCAATAAAACAAAACAAATCAACTGGGTACACCATATCCTGCCCCTTTTGTCTACATGCACTTAAAAAAAAAATGGAATGCAAATGACCTAGTCAGATGATAACGGTTATAGGTTAACTACCTGTGCTTCAATTGATCTGTAATTATGAATAAAGTCACACCCAAATGGGTGGCATTCTCCCAGAAGAAGAAGAACTGTGTCTCACCTACTTCGCTCACACACAGATAACAAATTATGTTGATTAGTAAATTGTTTTGCTGTCCTTTGATAGCTAAAAGGTGAGGGTGTGGCAGAAAACTGAAACAAGGAAGAGAAACCCAGCCATTATTCCTGTCTCATCCTTTAAACTTTAATATGGACTTGATAAGTTATCACTGATAATCCAACACATAAAGACACTGTACATATCTCAAAATAAAAATTAATTAATGACATAATCCCCAAATGATAGATGTTGGATGATAACGCTTAATCATGAAAAGCAAATTAACACAATGAACAGCAAGATTTAAGTGGAAACAAGTACATGAGAGCCAAAATACAACCTTGAGACTCTCCCACCTGAATTAAAACATGATCTAAAGAATGGATTTGATGCATTGAACACCAGTGACCAAAGATGAGACAAGCTCTGGGATGACATCAGGGACATCATATGTAAAGAAAGTAAACTCTCATTGAAAAGACAGGAAAAGAAAAAAAGACCAAAGTGAATGTCAGAGAAGAATCTGAAACTTGCTCTTGTACAGAGAATAGCTATAGTGAATGGGGAAAAAAAATGAAGTAAAAATGTTGAAAAAGGATACTACAGGACAGCTCAAGATGACAAAGCATTATAATGAAATGTGCAAAGACCTTGAGCTAGAAAATTAGAAGGGAAGAACATGCTTGACATTTCTCAAGCTGAAAGAACTGAAGAAAAAACTCAAGCATTGAGTTACATAATTGAAGGATTATGTGGGAAAAAATATTGAATGATACAGGAAGCATCAAAATAATAAGGGAATAAAAGAGTCACTGAACCAAAAAGAAATAGTTGACATTGGAACATTGGAGATGGCATATAATCAAGAACTGTTGGTAGTGAAGGAAGAAGTCCAAGCTGCACTAAATGAATTGGCAAGAAAAAAAAAAAAAAAAGCCTCCAGGAGTCAAAGGAATAACCATTGAGGTATTTCAACAAATGGATGAGAAACTCAAGGTGCTCAATCATATATGCCAAGAAATTTGGAAGACAGCTATTGGGCCAACTGACTGGAAGAGATCAGTATCAGTGTCCCTTCTAAAGAAAAGTGATCTGGAGTTCCAGAAAGATGGCAGAATAGGCAGAAAGACTGCACAGACCCTCTTCAACAAAGAAAAGGGGAACCAATTAACACAGATACAGAAGATAATCCTGGACCCTGAGCTTTGAAGGGAAGGATATAGAAGTAGACAAATTCCACCTAGCAAAAGAATTTGCATTAAAACATCAAAAAAGGAGACATATGGAGCTTCGGTCTGGCAGCAATCCTGACGGCACAGACAGCTTGGATATTGTCGAGTGGTGGTAGGATTTAAGAGTTAACCTAAAAATCAGCCCGCCAGGGATTTCACGGAGGACTGCTCTAGTGGCTGGTGAAGAAAAGGAGAAGCAATGAAAAGGAAGGCAGGCTGAGCTGTGAACTTTTGCCTGTCTGGAGGGTGCAACCATTTTGAAAATTTACAAGCGGCTTGACCACTTTCGATATTTAAAACAACAGCATTAACCCATAATCCAGGGACTTAAGAACAGTCTCCACTTGCTGGGAACCACAAGGACATCCTGCACCTGGATGACTGGAGAGGTGTGACATTCCCCTTGTTACTCTTATATCCCACACCCTCTTGGTGAATGTAGGTGTGGCCATCCCTCACTCCCACCCACTTTCAAAGCTGGCAGGAATTACATACATCCCAGTCTGTGTGCTCAGATGGAGCCTGGGTGCCCTCCCCTGCCTTGCCCCGATTTTTTTTTTCTTTATTTTTAGTTTGTTTTTTTCTTTTAAAACTAATATTATTATTACTTTTGTCCTTGTTATTATTATTCTTCATTCTTCACTTCCCAGGTTCTAGTTTTCAGCTGTTTTTCTTTTCCCTGTTCTTGGTTCCATCTTTTTTTTTTCCTCATGGTTAACCCTGTTCCTTGTTTATCTTTTTGTGTTTTTCCCATTTTTTTCTTCATTATTATCCAACTCTACCTTTTTTTCTCTTATTGCCCTCTCCCCAGATATTGTGTTTTTTTTTTTTGTTGTTGTTGTTGTTGTTGTTTGTTTGTTTGTTTGTTTTTTGTTTTTTCTTTGTCCCATTTTTCATTTACTGGTTCCTGTGTGATTACAGGATGTATTTTTTGTCCACTTGCTTTTACTTTTTTGATAGTTATTCAATAGTTATGTTGGTTTAACTGAGTGGGAGACAGCAACTGTGAACATATGACACAACCACACCCCCACCTCCTGAAACTTCACTTACTGACTTGTAAGGTACTAAAGTGACCTTACAAGAAAGACACCACTTCTTTCTCCACCAACTGACCAATGATAAAGAACTACCAAGAAGAACCTGATTCACCCTTAGCTGCTATTCACAAACAGTTAACAGAGATTTAATACAACAACATAACAATGTTTCAGAGAAAACAGACCATCACATTCCACACCAAGAAGCAAAATAAAGTGGTAGGAACAAGGGAGCAGGATACAGACTCAAAACACATCCCTGAGGAAGAAGCAGCATTGGAACTCTCTCATAAGAAATTCAAAATAATGAGAGTCAGATCAAGGAAAACACAGAAAAAAACACTAGAAGAAATCTGGAAGAAAATACAAGAACAAAATGACGAAATAAATGAAAAATTAGAAATGACTCAAAATCTACAGACAGAAATACAGAAGATTAATACTAAATTGTCAGAAATAGAAAACACACTGAAAGGTCAAAGGAGTAGAACTGATGCATGGAAGACAGGATTAATGAAATTGAAGACAAGTACCTGAATACTTCTTTGGAAAGGGATCAATCAGAGAAAAGTTCAAAACAAATTAAGAAAGCTTAAGTTTCATGTGGGATAACATCAAAAGGAATAACCTATGTGTCATTGGAATACCAGAACAGGAAGAGAAACATAAAACCAATGAGAAAATTGTCCAAGATTTGTTGGAAGATAACTTGCCTGATAGGATGAGAGAGGAGAATATATCCTTTTAGGAAGTCCAATGAAGCCCAAACAGGATAGACCCCAAAAGAAAATCACCAAGACATATCATAATCAAACTTATCAAAACCAAAGACAAAGAAAGAATCCTGAAAGCAGCACAGGGAAAACAAAAAGTTACTTACAAAGAACAACCAGTAAGAAAAAGCTCTGATTTCTGAGCAGAAACCATGCAAGTGAGAAGGAATGGGATGGTATATCTAAAACCCTGAAAGAAAGAAAAAAAAATTCAACCAAGAATTATATACCTGGCAAAATTGCCCCTCAAATATGATGATGAAAGTAGGAGATATCCAGTTAAGCAAAAACTAAGGGAATTTGTTAAAACCAGATCAACCTTACAAGAGGTACTAAAGTGAGTCCTTTGAACAGAGAACCAAAAATAGCAAACAACAACTGACCATTAATACACAAGATGACATAACCCAGAAACCATAGCTATGGCCATAGCCAAAGTAAAGTAACCTTACAGGATTATAAACAGAGAACTAGAGACATCAATTGGCAAGTAAGGACAACTACAAACCAAAAAGAAGGAAAATACTGTGTAGTTATAGAACTTCTAAATGGTGTGGATGTCAAGAGAGTTGCAAGATATAGAATGAACTGT
>NW_006921902.1:312743-313333 GCF_000298275.1 Orycteropus afer afer | reverse complement strand
ATTGACAAACCACTGGCAAATTTAACAAAGGAAAAGAGGGAGAGATTACAAAAACACTGATAAGAAATGAAATGGGTGTCATCACAACAAAACCAACTGAAATAAAAAGGATAATATCAGGATATTATGAAGAACTGTACTCCAACAAATTTGAAAATCTGAAAGAATTGGACAGATTTCTAGAAACACACACTTTCCTAAACTAACACAGACTGATCTGGAAGAGTAGAAGGGGTCCATCACAAAAGAAGAAATTGAACAGGTCATAAAAAGATTACCAAGAAAAAAAAGTCATGACCCAGATTGTTTCCCTGGAGAATTCTATCAAACATTGAGAAAGAACTGATACTTATCCTACTCAAACTATTCCAAAACATAGAAAACAATGGAATCCTGCTTAAATCATTTTAGAAAGCATACATAACCTTGATACTCAAACCAGGCAAAGACATCACTCAAAAAGAAAACTACAGACCAATATTCCTCATGAATATAGATGCAAAAACCTTCAACAAAATCCTAGCCAATAGACTCCAACAACATATCAAGAAAATCATTTATTATGACCAAGTGGGGTTCATGTCAGGTAT
>NW_006921902.1:311469-312558 GCF_000298275.1 Orycteropus afer afer | reverse complement strand
AGTTGGATTCCTCTACACTAGCAAAGAGATTGCTGAAAAAGAAATAAGGAAATCAATACCATTTACAATAGCTACCAAAAAAAAAAAAAAAACCTGGGAATAAATCTTACCAGGGACACAAAAGACCTGTACAAAGAAAACTATAAAAAAACTAATTCAAGAAACCATAAGAGATCTACATAAATGGAAAAACATACCATGCTTGTGAATAGGAAGATTGAACACTGTGAAAATGTCAGTTTTACCCAAAGCAATCTATACATTCAATGCAATCCCAACTCAGATCCCATCAACATTTTTTTAAGGATATGGAAAAAACAATTACTAACTTTTTATAGAAAGGAAAGAGACCTAGGATAAGCAAAGCACTATCAAAGAAGAAGAAAGTAGGAGGTCTCACACTGCCAGATCTCAATACCCACTATATAGCCACAGTAGTCAAAACTGCCTGGTGTTGGTAGAATGACAGACACATAGACCAATGGAATAGAATTGAGACCCCAGATCATCGACCTATGGTCAGCTGATCTTTGACAAAAGTCCTAAATCCATTAAATGGGGAAGAGAATGTTTGTTTAATAAATGGTGCTCACAAAACTGGATACACATTTGCAGAAAAAATGAAACAAGATCTGTACCACACACCATACACAAAAACTAACTTCAGATGGATTAAAGACTTAAATGTGAAACCTAGAACTACAAAGTTCCTCAAGGAAAAACTAGGGGCAAATTTAGAGGCCCTAATATATGGCATAAATAGACTATCAAGCATAACCCAAAATGCACAATCAGCAGAAGAGAAACTACATGACTGTGACCTTCTAAAAATTAAATTTTATATGCTTCCAAAGACTTCTCCATAAATGTCAAAATAGAACCTACAGATTGGAAAAAAAAAAATATTTGGCAATGACATATCTGACAATGGACTCATCTCTAGAATTTATAGAAAACACCAATACCTCAATAACAAAAAGAAAAATAATCCAATTAAAAAATGGGTAGAAGACATGAATAGACACTTCACCAAGGAGGATATTCAGGCACCCAAAACATATGAGGGAATGCTCACAATCATTAGCCATT
>NW_006921902.1:305597-311261 GCF_000298275.1 Orycteropus afer afer | reverse complement strand
GGGTTTGAACCGCTAGCCTTCTGGTTAGCAGTCAAGTGCCTTAGCCACTATGCTACCAGAGCTCTCTCATTAGCCATTAGAGAGGGGCAAATTAAAACAACAATGAGATACCATCTTGCCCAGCACTAGTAGCAAAGTTCAGCAAGATAGAAAATTACAAATGCTAGTGAGGATGTGGAGAAATTGGGACTCTCATATACTGCTGGTGGGATTGTAAAACGTTACAACCACCATGGAAAGCAGTATGGTGATTCCTTAAAAAGTTGGAATTAGAAATACCATTTGACCCAGCCATTCCATTACTAGGTATATATACTAAACAAGTGAGAGCCATGACAAGAACAGACATATGCACACCCATGTTCATCACCACACTATTTACAATAGCCAAAAGGTGGAAACAACCTAGGTGTCCATCAACTGAGGAATGGATAACCAAACTATGGTACATACACACAGTGGAACACGATGCAACCCTAAAGAATAACATAGAATCTGCAAAACACCACTTAATGTGGATGAACTTGAAAGGCATTATGCTGAGTGAAATAAGTCAATCACAGAAGGACAAATATTGTATTAGTCCATTACTGTAAAAGTCAAAGAAAAGTTTATCTATGGAAGGAAATTTTCTTTGTTGGTTACCAGTGATGGGAGGTGAGGGGAGGGAACACTGTTAGATGGGTAGATACAGGTATTGATTTGGGTGAAGAGAAGGACAATGCACCAAATGTGAGTGATCAACATGGTGACATTGAGGAAGAGGAAGAATACTGAATGTGCCATGGACTGTTAAAAGAATGAAAAAATCTGTCTTGGAGGAAGAAGAGCTAGAATTTTCCCTTGAAGTGAGAATGGCTAGACTTTGACTTTCATACTTTGGTCCTGTTGGTAGAAGGGCCAGTCCTTGGATTTCATGCTTGGTAAAGTATAGGCTCAGTGAAAAGGGGAAGTTCCTTAATAAGATGAATTGACACAGTAGCTGTGACAATGGCTGAAACATGACAATGATTTTGAGAATGGTGGAGTATAGGGCAACGTTTTGTTTTGTACATTGACTTGGTGTGAGTCAAAACTGACTCTACACCACCTAATAACGACAGCAACAACAGTTTATCTGGCAATGTAATTAATCCTTTGCATGCATTATCTCATTTCAACCTCATAAAAATCTTACAAGGTTTGTTGTTCTTGTTATGTGCCATCGAGTTGGACCTGACTCATAGCGACCCCTCCTTGGGTTTCCAAGGCAATATCACTTACAGAAGTAGATTGCCCAACCTTCCTTCCAAGGAGTGGCTAGTGGGTTTGAACCGCCAGCCTTCTGGTTAGCAGTCTAGTGCCTTAGGCACTATGCTACCAGAGCTCCTACCTTTATAGGTAGTTATCATTATTAATATTTTATAGATTAAGGAAAATAGCTTAGAAAGTTTATGTAGCCCTAGGGGGAACCCAGGTTGTCCTGACTCCTAAATTCCTGCTTCTAACCATGACTCCACATTAAGCAAATAGATGTCTCTACTATGGCACATAACAACTACAACAACAATGCTACATTCTATAAGCACTAAATACCGGCATAAGCAACAGAGTAGTTAAAGAGTTGGCCAGCGTCTTGGTGCATTCAATGTTCAGGATCTCGTGGTTCATTTATTTGTGTGCTCTGTTTGCTTGCACCCTTTGCTCTGGGGCCTCCAGGAGACACTGGTTTTCTTGGTAATATATCTGACAGCTTTCTGAACACTAAGCACACTTTCAAAAAAAGATTTTTATAAAGTTTATGTGGCTAAAGTAATTATCTCTATGCTTTTCATAATGCTCAGGAAGAACAAATATCTTTCAGAAACCTTTGAAAAACAATCTATGAAAAAACAATCTCCCTTTAGATCATAGATTGCCTGTATTTCTCTTCCCTTTCCTCCTGTCTTCTATTCAGATTTGCACAAAGCAAGAATGTTGTGCATTAGAAATCTATCTCCCTCTGCTAGTTATCCCTGATCTGAGGTTATATAAACTTCCGTCTGTGGTGACATCATCATTTCCTCAGCAACTCAAAGGGGTGCTTTTGGGAAATAGGGAGGAATGGCAAGAGGAGAAGAGCTTTGGAGAAAAGCAAGTCCATGAATTAGGAAGGTGATCTTAATCCCAAATTATGGGAGTCCAGACATGAAATCATTTTCCCTCTTTCTCCTTTAAAAACTGTGTTTTACATCCCGAGTGGTTCTTAAACTAAACACTGAAAAATATGCCCTATTACTTGTTGATTAAAAGAGGAGTTGCACTTGTACCTTTTATATTTGACCTTTCTATAAATTTCCCTTTGCAATATTAAGCACACTGCTCTCTAAACGCTAAAAGAGGCTTGATACATAGTATCATGGTCTCATGATCTAATTACAAGATTAGGGAGTTTTCCACTCAGAATTTTAATCCTCCATTGTGCTGAGGCATTTCCATATAGTCTTGAACAAGGCAATGCATCTCTCTTTTTCTTAATCTCCCATCTCTAAAATGGGAATAGCCATGATCATCTCTCTCTGGTTATCTATGAGGATTACTTTTAAAATGTAGAATGCTCCATGACTGATTAAGTATTATTTTCTTGATTTCAAAGAGAATAAACTAACCTGGTATTTTAGAGAAAAATTAGCATACATGTATTTTCACTGCAGACATTTGTGTGTTCCTTTGTGTATAAAGATAGGAAGAAATATAGATGGCAAACAGACTGATACATATAGTGTGGGATAAAGCTATACCCAATTCCATGGCATAGAAATCAAATGTGATATACTAGGGTGGGGAATGGCAGAGAGGATATGAAGACTTGAAAACAAACACAGATTCTGTTTCCAAGTAAGTGTCCTTAATAGTAAAAAGAGAGAGAGAGAGAGAGAGAGAGAGAGAGAGAGAGAATATGTTTTATGTAAACAGTTGTTTCCAAACAGAAATGTATACAAGTAACAATATCAACTCATCAAGCTAAAGTAAGGGATATTTTTCAAACATACCAGAGGCCATGTGCTACTTTTGGTAGTGTATGTTTTCTCTGGCAGGATGCAGTGCAATAAATTACTTAATTTGGCATTTCTAGCCATAGTCTTTGTAACTCCCACCAAATGACTGGGTAGGACTTCTATGCAAATGTAAGGTGATTGTGACCCACCCAGATATTGGAAAGCTTGTTAACAATGTAAATAAGTGGCATAGCACCCTTGTGGGAGTGGGACTATATAAACAAGTTGTATGAAACCCTGCTATTGGTCAGTTTTGTCATCCCACTAGGCTTAAAATGGGCCACTACAGAGGCAGGAAGAGGGGACCTCACTATCCTCAAGAAGAACAGCTAGGAGCAGAGTGCACACTTTGAACCTAGGGTCCCTGTGCTGGGAACTTCTTTAATCAAGGAAATGGAAAGAGCTATAACACCAGAGACAGCAAAAAGTTATGGCAAAGAAGCAGAGGCAGCTGAACTAGGAACCTGGTGAGAAACATCACAGTGGGCTTCCTGACCCACAGATCAAGAAAACTGAGAGACTTTGGGCTAAAGGCTTGTTGGTGGAGTAGGTCATCTCTGGGCACCTGGTGGAGCTAGATGTACTGACCCACAGAACTAGTGCTGAGCACCTTTGCCAGGGCTTATTGGTGGAGTAGATTGAGGCTGGCTGGCCCAAGAAGCCCCAAGGGGCTGTGGATGAGAGGGTGGGCTACTTGGGCGGTATGACTGAGAATAGGCTTCTCCTGATCAAAGAACAGTATCCTGAGTTAGTTTTGATCCTGACTTGTAACCTGTTACTTCACTAATGAAACCCATAATCATGAGTATAATCTGTGAGTTATATGTGGCCACTGCAATGAATTATGAAACCCAGTAGAGTGGTAGAAAGTGTCAAGGGATTGAGAGTTGGTGTCAGTATGGGTAAAAAGGTTGGAGGGTGGAGACATGTCTGACCTCCACCTCATAGGAATCAACCTTTGGTTGATGCCTCTGATGGTGATTTTCTGTCCCCCTCATGAAGTTAGGTTGGGCAATCCTACTTCCGTAGTGATACTGCCTCGGAAACCCAAGGAGGGGTCGCTATGAGTCGGGGCCGACTCGACGGAACATAACAACAACAACAACAACAATCATGAAGTTAGAGGTTAGCTGCCACTCCGTGACACTTTTACACAGGTTTGAAATTCTGAACATTTGTGATTCAGTATATGAGGTGGCAATATAAATTCTTAGCATGGGTCCAACTGAAATTAACTGGTTGGAAGCCCTGATCTCTGGGTATATTAACACACATGTGTAGAGATATATGGAGAGAGGAAGGTCCACCTGGGCCAGTGCACTTCTGCCAGGAAGAATCTAGCCCCAGGATGAACCAGGAGCCTGCCTGGCTTGGACAGAGAGGAACTATACAGGGATTAAAAAAAAAAAAAAAACTAACCAGCTGCATCAAGCCCACTCTGACTCATGGCAACCCCATGTGTGTCAGAATAGAATTGGTATAACATCCTTAAGGAGCTCTGGTGGTGTAGTGCCTAGAACATTTGACTGCTAACCAGAAGCCTTGTGGTTCAAACCCACCAGCCACACCTTGGAAGGAAGATTGGGTAATCTACTTTCATAGTGATACCACCTTGGAAACCCAAGGAAGGGTCATATGAGTCAGATCCAACTTGGCAGCAGTGAGTTTGGTTTGTTTGGTATAACATCCTTAACTGATGTTTTCAATGGCTGATTTTTCAGAAGTAGGTAGTCCTTCCACAGTACCATTGGGTGAAATTGAACCACCAATTTTTTGGTTAGCAGCCAAGTACTTAAGCATTTGTGCCATCCAGGGACTCATACAGTGATCCAATATACTACAATAAGTGAGACATAAACATGGACCCAGGACCTATATTGCTTAAATCCTTGTTACTGTCCAAGCCAAGGCTTTGCCAAGGCTTTGAGTTACCTGATTCATGTGAGCTAGTCTCCCTTCTGTGAAAGTGTGATGATCATCAAGTGATGGAGTGTACTGTTATGAGAAACAATTCAAGTCCAGGTTCATGGGTCTCAGTTCTCTATCTCATGACTTCCCTGACATTCTTGGCTCAAACTTCCAGATAGCAGGCAGCTTCCATTATACACTTAACCACATTCATTTTGTGGTTCTTAAAATAAAAGGGTGCTCACAGAGCACAAAGAAAAGGCACGGCCAAGCTAAACCACACACACACACAAAAATTGTAGCAGGCAATTTGTCCTAAGACATATACTTTTGTGGGTTACCAGTGGTTTATGTACAAGTTATTGAGTACCTAATCTGTGCCTGGTCTGTGTTGTAGGTTTTTGGACTACAGTAATAAATAGGACCCAGTGTTTCTCTTCAAGGAGATTATGTACTAGTGGGGTCTGGAGGATGGGCATAGACAAAGAGCAGACAAAGAAATAATTTTAAATGATAATATTATTAGATAGTGTAGATAGTAATGGGCAATTAAAAAAGTAAAAGACTTTAAATGTGCATGGATGTTAAAGGAGCATGGTGGGTTCAGTGTAGCAAATTACTTAGTATGGCTTTTCTAGCCATTGTTGTTGTTATTGTTATGTACCATCGAATTGGACCCAACTCATAGTGACCACTCCTTGGGTATCACTATGCAAGTAGATTGCCCAACCTTTCTTCC
>NW_006921902.1:304420-305009 GCF_000298275.1 Orycteropus afer afer | reverse complement strand
AGGTGGTGGGTGTTTGGGGAGGAACGGTTGGTGAAAGGACTGGTGGGAGGCAGCATGTCTGGCCTTGCAGGAATAGACCTTGGGCTATTGATGGTGATTCTGTCTTCCTCTTGTGGGGTTAGAGAAGGTCTGGAGATGTGGCCTTCTTGCCCTTTTAGCACTGGGTGTCCCAGAGAAGACCTGTAGGAGGAGGTACACTGTTAGGAGCCTGTGTGTGGGTCTGGAAAAATGAATCCCAGGCAGAGTAAAGATCAAATACAATGGCTTTGCAAAGGAAAACAGTAGATGCATTCAAGGAACAACAAAATACCAATGAGGCTGCATGAAGCAATGGTGAGGAAAGCAGTAGAAGATCAAGTGGGGGTAGAAATATTGGCATGTCACTCAATATCTTATAGACTATGGCAAGTTGTTTATGCCTTATTCCAAATGTAATAAGAAGACATTCAGGGGATTAAATGAGGAAGTGTTAGACCCCCTTTTTTTTTAATTTATTTTTTATTTTTTTAATTTATTTATTTTTATTTGGGTGAAGATTTACAGAGCAAATTCACTTCCATACAGCAGTTCACATACACTTTGTCTCATG
>NW_006921902.1:280001-280670 GCF_000298275.1 Orycteropus afer afer | reverse complement strand
TCAATTGATCCTTTAATCATTATATAATGTCCTTCTTTGTCTTGTATGGTGGTGTTTGTCTTAAAGTTAATTTGATCAGAAATTAATATTGCCACTCCTGCACTCTTACTGTTGCCATTTGCTTGATATATCTTTTTCCAACCTTTGATTTTTAATCTATCTTTGTCTTTATCTCTAAGGTGTGTCTCTTGTAGGCAACATATTGATGGGTTGTGTTTTCTTATCCAATCTGCAACTCTCTGTCTCTTGAGGGGTGCATTTAATCCATTAACATTCAGGGTAATTATTGATAAGTTTGAATTTGTGGCTATCATTTTGTTATGTGTTTTTTCATGATATCCCTTGTTTCTTTGTTCCATATTATGTTCTGTGCTGAGCTCATTATGTTTATGAGTCATGTTATCATTTCCTTTGTTGCTGTTGTTTTAGTATATGCTGAATATTTGTGCTTGTCTGCTTTTTTATTGTGATGTGAGGGTTTATCATTTTTCTTTGAGGTTACCCTTTGATTTATAATTTTATCCCCAAGTTTAGAACAGTTCATTCTATCTTGCAACTTTCTTAACTTTCTCACCATTTGGAAGTTCTGTAACTACACAGTCCTTTCCCTCTTTTTGTTTGTAGTTGTCCTCACTTGCCAATTGATTTCTCTCATTCCCTGTTTACAAT
>NW_006921902.1:276393-277844 GCF_000298275.1 Orycteropus afer afer | reverse complement strand
CTTTGTTTTAGTTATGTGGTGGTTGACATTGATTGTTTTTCTAATGTTGAGCCATCTTTGAATAACTGATATGAACCCCACTTGGTCATAATGAAGGATTTTCTTGATATGTTGTTGGAGTCTATTGGCTAGGATTTTTTTTTGAGGATTTTTGCCCCTATATTCATGAGGGATATTTGTCTGTAGTTTTCCTTTTGAGTGATGTCTTTGCCTGCATTTGGTGTCAAGGTTATGCTTGCTTCATAAAATGAATTTGGGAGGATTGCACCCTTTTCTATGTTTTCAAATAGTTTGAGTAGGATTGGTGTCAGATCTTCTCTGAAAGTTTGGTAGAATTCTCCAGTGAAAACTTCTGGAGCAGGACTTTTTTTTCTTGACAATCATTTTATGACCTGTTCAATTTTTTCTTTTGTTATGGATCTGTTCACCTTTCCCACATCAGTCTGTGTTAGTTTAGGTAAGTGGTGTGTTTCTAAAAATCTGTCCATTTCTTCCAGATTTTCAACTTGTTGGTGTACAGTTTTTCATAGTACCCTAATATTATCCTTTTTCTTTCAGTTGGCTCTGTTGTGATGTTGCCCATTTCATTTCTTATTCGGGTTATTTGTATTCTTTCCCTCTGTTAAATTTGCCAGTAGTTTGTCAATTTTATTAATCTTTTCAAAAAACCAACTTCTAGTCTTGTTGATTTTTTCCCTTGTCTCTCTATTTCATTGATTTCTGCTCAAATCTTTGTTATTTCCTTTCTTTTGGTGACTGTAGGCTTTTCGTGGTGTTGTTTTTCTAATTGTTAGAGATGTTGGTTTACAGTGTTGATTTTGGCTCTTTCTTCTTTTTTGATGTGTGTATTTATTGCTATAAACTGGCCTCTGGTCACTGCTCTTGCTGTGTCCCAAAGATTTTGTTATGTTGTGTCTTTATTCTCATTTAATTCAAGGAATTTTTTAGTTTCATTTTTCATTTCTTCTCTTACCCAGTCTTTCTTAAATAGGGTGTTATTAAATTTCCATGTGTTTGCTCTTTTTCTGTTGATCTTCCTATTGTTAATTTCTAATTTGATAGCATTGTGATCTCAGAAGATGCTTTGCACTATTTCAAAGTTTTTAAATTTATTAAGGCTAGCTTTATGGCCTAACATATGGTCTGCGATGGAAAATGGTCCATGTGCACTGGAAAAGAATGTGTATTGCACTGTTGTAGAGTGAAGTACTCTGTAGATGTCTATAAGTTCAAGTTAGTAGATTATATTGTTTAGCTCTTCTGCATCTCTGTTGAGTTTCTTTCCAGTTGTTCATCTTTCATTGAAGGTGGTGTATTAAAGTCTCCCACTATCACTGTGGAGTCATCTATTTCCCTTTCCAACACTTTTAAAATCTGATTTATATATTTTGGGGCCCTTTCATTGGGTCCATATATATTTATTACAGTTATATTTTCTTATTCAATTGATC
>NW_006921902.1:275146-276099 GCF_000298275.1 Orycteropus afer afer | reverse complement strand
TTTGATGATGTTATGTCTTGGTGATTTTCTTTAGGGATCTGTCCTGCTTGGGGTTCTTTGGGATTCCTGAATGGATATATTCTCAGCTTTCACCATATCAGGGAAGTTCTCTTCCAACAAATATTGGATAATTTTCTCACTGGTTTTATTTTTCTCTTCCTGTTCTGGAATTCTAATGACAAGTAGGTTATTCCTTTTTGATGGTATCCCACATGAATATTAGGCTTTCTTCATTTTATTTTGATCTTTTTTTCTGATTGATCCCTTTCCAAAGAAGTATTCAGGTATTTGTCTTCAATCTCATTGATATTGTCTTCCATTGGTTCAATTCTACTTCTTTGCCCTTTGAATGTGTTACCTATTTCTGAGAATTTAGTATTAATTATCTGGATTTCTATCTGTAGATTTTGAATCATTTCTATTTTTCCATTTTGTTCTTGTATTTTCTTCTGAATTTGTTCTATGGTTTTGTCTGTTTTCCTTAATTTTTTTCATTGTTTTTGTTGATCTGTCTCTCAAACCTTTGAAGATACCTAAGTATAATTCTTTTGAACTTCCAATGCTGCTTCTTCCCCAGGGATGTGTTCTGAGTCTGTATTCTGCTCCCTCATTTCTACCACTTTATCTTACTTCTTTGTATGGACTGTGATGGTCTGTTGTCTCTGAGACATTTTGATGTTGTTGTATTTAGATCTCTATTAACTGATTTTGAAGAGCAGCTAAGAGTGAGTTAGGCTCTTCTTGATGGTTGTTTATCATTGGCCAGTTGGTGGAAAAGGAAGTGGTGGCTCTCACTCAGTAAGTGAAGCTGCACTAGGTGTGGGTGTCGTTGTCGTATGTGCAGTGTTGCTGTCTCCCACTCAGTTAGACAAAAATAACAATTGAATATCCATCAAAAGAGTAAAAGCAAATGGACAAAAAACAGAACAATAATCAAAAAAAGGAAAAAAAAA
>NW_006921902.1:262661-274689 GCF_000298275.1 Orycteropus afer afer | reverse complement strand
AAGTGGAGCCTATTCTTAAGTCCCTAGAATCTGGGAGAACACTGTTGCTTTAAATATCCAAAATGGTCAAACCTCTTGGAAACATTCAAAATGGCTGTGCCCTCTGGACAGTCAAAAGTCTCCAGCTCAGCTTGTCTCCCTCTTCACTCCTTCCCCTTTTATTCACCAGCCACCAGAGCAGTCCTCTATGCAGTCCTGGGCTAGGAGGGCTAATTTTTAGGTTAATAGTTAGGTCCTAACATCACTCGTCTATATCCAAATTGTCTGTGCTGACAGGATCACTGCCAGACTGCAGCTCCATATGCCTCCTTTTTTGGTATTTTCATGTAAATTCTTCTGCTATTTGTAGTTTAGTCCACTTCTATATCCTTCCCGTCAAAGCTCAGGACTCCAGGATTATTGTCTGTATCTGTGTTAATTGGTTTCCCTTGTCTTTGCTGAAGAGGGTCTGTTCAGTCTTTCTGCCAATTCTACCCTCTTACCAGAACTCCTGTAGCTTGATTTTTTTTCTTCATTTTTTTCAGTTTGAGGAATTCTGAGAATGTTCTTCCTTTTGGATTTTCTACCTCCTGGTCTTTGCATATTTCATGATAATACTTTACTTTGTCTTCTCAAGCCACCCTTTGAATTCTTCTCTTCAACTTTATAAATTCATCATTTCTTCTATTCATTAATTTAGCTACATTCAAGAGAAAGTTTCAGAGTCTTTTCTGATATCCATTTTGTCTTTTCTTTCTTTCCTGTATTTTTAACAAACATTTGCTTTCTGTGTGCATGACGTCCTTGTCACCATCCCATAGCTTGTCTGGTCTTCAGTGTTCAGTGCATCAAATATATTCTTCAGGTGGTTTCTAGATTTAGGTGAGATATACTCAGGTAGTATTTTGTCTCTTGTGGACTTATTTTTATTTTCTTCAGCATAAATTTAAACTTGTATGAGCAATTGATGATCTGTTTGACACTTAGCCTTTGTCCTTGTTCTGTGTAATGATATTGAACTTCTCTGTTGTCTCTTTCTACAAATATAAGTTGATTTAATTCCTGTGTATCTCATCTGATGTGGTCCACATACTTAGTCATCATTTATGTTATTGAAAAAGGGTACTTGCAGTGAATAAGTTGTTGGTTTCAGAATATTTTATCATGTGATTTCTGCTGTCATTCATTTTTTAGTAAAACAGAGCCATGGTATACCCAAACATGCCCTATAAGTGAGCATTTAGGTTTGTCTCAGAGCTTTTTAAGGACAATCTCAGCCATTGGTTTTCAAATTTATACAACTGAATGATCATTTTTATTTTCAAATTAAATTTTATAGACATCTGTAAAAGACAGAGCAAAATAATAAAAGAAGAATTGCTCTACTGCCATTCAAATTTAAAGAAAGTGTGTGTTTAGGATCTGTAGTACATCTGCTCTGATTTTGGGTATCCTTCCGTGCTCCTCATGGGCTCCTACAGCAGCTTCTGAACCTTAGTGCTCCCATGGCATGATCTGAAAGTTTTAAAGAATCAGGACAATCTAATAAATTATCAGTTCTAAGAGATTAGTCTATCTGACTGATGGGTCCAGAGATCAGAGCAGGAACTCTTTCAACAAATGCTTTTGGCCAAGCACTAAGCTGAGATGTTTATAAGCAAGATGTTTCTGGAGATGACAACTGGGATGTCATTAAGGAAGTAGTTTTCACATATACATAAATGTAGGGGACAAAAGGTCAAAGTAAGTCTTTTCAGTCACCTAAGTGAAGCTTCATTTCTTATTATTCAAAATGATGAGTGGTTATACCCTTGGTATGAGATGGACTGTAAAATTTTGATTCGAACAAAGTTGCCTTCCAAATTACATTTTCCTTAGTCTAAAAGTCAGTGAATTTTCAACTCTTACACACAAAAAAAATAACAAGGAAAAATAAACAACTCTTATACATATTGTATGACAGGAAGAAAGCAATTTGGAACTAAAATCTATTTTTAATTCAAAGTGAATAAATCATAGACTGATAAATGAAAAATTATAAAAGTAGAAAAAAATGTCAATTTTGTTGTTATGGGCAAAAGCTACATTCCTCAAATTTTTAAGTGCTTACCATACAACATAATTCCCAGTGACATGTCATTTTTATACTTTGTAGGTGCTTTATACAGTTGTTGAAGCAAACAACCAACTTTAATTATTTTAGTTCAATTGTCTGTATATGATGTACAAACATTTCATTCTTATCAAAAGAATTAAATAAACAATGAAAAAAGTTGACCAGATGACCATTTTTGGTTAAAAACTAAAATGATAATAATAATTCTGTAGCACCAATGATTGTCTAAAAACTTTACCTTCATATGAGCACATTTATGAAATAGTTCCTTCTGCTCTGAACTCCCTTCTCCATATTTCTGTACTTCTCCCTTTTCGTGGACACTATTCCTGCTTTCTAGAACTACCTGTACTTCTTTCTTTCTGCACCCTGATTATACAGAGCTCCCCTCTTTGAAACTATGTA
Source organism: Orycteropus afer afer (assembly GCF_000298275.1). NCBI lineage: Eukaryota > Metazoa > Chordata > Mammalia > Tubulidentata > Orycteropodidae > Orycteropus > Orycteropus afer. Next base: position 272,189 of record NW_006921902.1, on the reverse strand, counting down.
ATATTTCTTAATGAGGAGCCTCCCATAGTTACAATGCCAGATACCTCAAATTTTCCACAATAACCCAATTTTAAAGCAACTGGTTTATATTCCCCAGAAATGCACTCATTTGTCAAAACATGTATATTGGATAGGCAATATGGCCATTATATCCATGCTACAACACTATCCTCTCTCCTTCACTCTACCCTACATTCAATCAAAACCACAAACACACACACACACACACAAATATTTTCATTCCAAAAAGATAATCAAAGAATAGCTAATGAAATGAAATCTTACAAAATGGGGAATAATAACTAGCAGTGATGACTGTATTTTAAAGAGGCATAATACAAAACCATGAATCGCTAATTCCCATAGATACATTTTGGGCCATGAAGACTTTCCCAGTTTCTCAAAATCCACCTTAAATGATCTGAGATGCAAATAACTCCCTAATTTTTCTATTGTCTAAGTTTTTTTTCCTTTTTTTTTTTCCAAAATGGGGGTATACCTGTTTATGAATGCATATAATAAGAAAAGTTATAAGAGGCCATGGAATTTTGATTGAGAAGAGTAGTTATATTGTGGCATGTTATTATATCAATATTTTGTCTATCATCACTAATGCTCTTACTCATAAATATTCCATGCTTCATCTATTCCCTCCAGGCACTGTGAGTCATGCCTGCTCAGAAAGACACAGTTCTCACAGGCTGCCACTCACAGCCATTGTGAGAGACAGAGCACTTCAGCATCCACTATGCCAGTGTTTACAGAATGCACAAACAGAAGACAGCTTCACAGAAACAGGCATCTCAGCGGGCCTCTTGCACAGATGTCAGATTTCTGTAGAAGCCTCCCCGAGGCCTGCAGAGCCCACAATGGACTATTTTTAGTCTTCATAATTAATATTGGAGAAGAAAGGGAGGGACATGAAAATGTAGCCCTAGCAAAAAGGCAATTACCATATATTCTCACTTAGAAGATGTGTCATTTTCAAAGAAATGCTCTCAAACCTATGTATTTTAATACTATACCTCTCCAGCTCTCAGGAAGTATACATTTAATTATTTCAAATGAAAATTCAAAAAAATAGCTCCATCTCATAGGTTAATACATGCAACAAGTATTATGCTAGCCTAGATTTTACTACTACAAAAAATATGTGTTTGTGTCTAAGTCCCAGAAACCAAGAGTTTGCTTTCTTCACACGTACTGAACAATCATGATCAGTGGTTGTTTTGGCAATGCTTTCCAACTCCTTCACTGGGGTGCTCCAATTTCTCAATTTTAAGACATTCTCCCAACTCTGAATTTATATCTTCACTAAAATTATCTTCTCTGTGAAGAACTCTGCATTATCTGTGGCATTATTCACATCTATTAAGCAAGAGCATTTTCCACCAACCAGACAAAGCCATGATGTCACAGTGGTTACGTGCTTGGTTGCTAACTGAAAGGTGAGAAGTTGGCACCTACTCAGGAGCTCTGTGAGAGAAGAGACAAGCTCCAGTAAAGATTACAGCTTAGGAAAACTTATAGGGCAGTTCTACTTTGTCCTATAGGGTTGCTATGAGTCAGAATTGACTTGTATGTATACAATAGCAACAGCTGAAGTCCAGTTCATGGTGAAAAGCAGAACAACTTTATTTGCAGCATTCAGAAATGCCAGCAGTCTCCAACTTATAATGGGGCTTTGTTCTAACAACTCCATTGTAAGCCAGGTCTGATATAAGATTGATATAAGATAAATATCTCTCTTTCTCTTTTTTCTTTTTTTAGTTTTAATTATTATTTCCTTTTATTATCAATATATTTATACATCTTATCTTTATTTATCTTTTGGGGTTGGACACATTACAGGTAGCCCCTGCTTTTCAAAATTTCATTTTATGCCACTTCATTTTTATAAAAGATCTACATTAGTACCTGTTCTTGCTAATCAAAATAAATGTTAAGATAATTTTGTCTTTTATGAAAAAAGATGAAAAGTTAAACTAAAGTTCAATGTATGTTTCACAGTGAGCTGTTAAAAATACAGTGTGATAGTTAAAGTTGTATGTCAACTTGGTTGGGCCTGGTTGAGTGGCTGGTCAGCTGGATGTAGTTATTGCCCATGGTGAGATTAGTAATTAACTACATGGTGGAATCTACCGGAGCAACTGCTTCAGGGATATGGTCTGTTTCCAGTATATAAGAAGTAACCTTGAGGAAGTTCTTCAGCTATTTGGCACACTTGAACCCTGCAAGTAGCCACGTCATTTTTCAGCAGCCTGCCACGCCCTGCCAATCTTCTGGACTTCTGGCCTGCTGTGTTCTTTGGTAACATTGAGACTGTGCCTCTGTACTTGTTGATCTTGGATTTGTCAGCCTTAGCAGCCAGCATCTGTGTAACTGAAGAAAAGCTTTCAGCTTCAGTGGGCCGGGAGCAGGAGGCAGAACTGAAGCCCAAGGTTGAGGGGCTTTCACCCAGGCCCTAGAGCCTGGCATTTTGAACTCAGAGTTAAAGCCTCCAAACTGTAAGAAATAAACTACTGTTTGTTAAAACCATCCTATTTGTGGTATATTTCTGTTAGAGTGGTACTAGGTAACCAAATCAAATAGCAAGAACCCAGTGCAGTGAGAATATTATTGCCAAACTCCTTCCCCAGGAACTACACTTAGCATCTCAGCATCAAGCCTTCATAGCTTTAAATTGTGTCTTTGAACAATAAATGTTAGTGTTATTTTAGATTTTATGTGTTATTTGGTATGATTTGGTAGATTATTTTGTGGGTCTGGGAATGCTCAAAATTTTTAGCCAAATAAGTTAATGGTAATTGCTTCTTCACTTTACATCATTTTGGCTTACAAACGGTTTCATTGGAACATTTTATTTTCAGATAGTGAGGAAAATCTGAATATATAAGGGTGTTGATATATTATGTCATAAAAATACACAAATCATAAAAATTTACTCTGATGAAGAAGAATTAGCCAACATTGTTATCTTGTCAGTTGTGGTAATTCCTCCACTTATGGAGGGTTCTGGATCATCTGGATTATCCATGGGAATGAAAATGGCATGTCTATAGGCATACTTCATTTTATTGTACTTTGCTTTGTTGCATTTTACATATACTGTGTTTTTATAAACCAAAAATTTGTGAAAACCAAATGTCAAGTAAGTCTATTGATGTCATTTTTCCAACAGCATATGTTCACTTTGTATCTCTGTGTAACATATTAGTAATTTTCATAAAATTTCAAACTTTTTCATAATGCCATTGCACACTTAGTAGACTACAGTATAGTGTAAACATAACTTTCATATGCATGGGAAACCAAAATATTCATGTGACTTACTTTATTGTAATGTTCACTTTTTGTAGTGGTCTGGAACTGAACCTGCAATATCTTTGAAATATGCTAATTGTCAGAAAATTAGTGAGAATTGTCTGTATGGTCCTTTTTTCTTTTTATTTATATATTCTGTGATAGCAGCTCACTTTTTCCCCAAATCTGCTTTTGCACTATAGCAATGCAACCATGTTTTCAAAACCTCTGAAGCCCCTTATTTAGTTTCGAAAACTAAATCTATATGGCAATGTTTGGAAAAGTAAATCAGAAAATTGAACATCTGTAAGTGAATGTCTGAGAAAGATAACATCAGCAAATTATACACTGCAACATTGTATGTAGTACATAATATTAATGGTAATATGTACAACAATGCAACGCACTGCCGTCGAGTTGGATACAACTCATAGCGACCCCTCCTTGGGTTTCTGAGGCAGTATCACTACAGAAGTAGATTGCCCAAACTACCTTCTGTAGTTTGAACCACCAGCCTTCTGGTTAGCAGTCAAATGCCTTAGGCACTATTCCACCAGAGCTCCTAATGATAATATGTACAGAAAAAAAAAAGTTTGTCATGACTCAGATATGCTATAAATTGGGTACTGGCACATAACAACAACAGCAACACTTATAAAGGATGCAGGAAAGCTTACTGCTGCCAGATACCATTTGCCTCCTACACATTCCTGCTTAATTTCTCTTATCCCATGGGGAAAGAATATTAGTTCCAAGTTCATGGATGGTGTAAAATAGTTGGAAATACCAAATGTTTTTATTTCTTAATTCTCTTTTTAATAGACCCTTCTGTTCTAATTGAGATCAGTCTCCTCTGCTTCTTAGAACTGTGTGGTCTCCTCACCTTTGTGAAATTTGTACTCCTTAACATCTAATCTTTATTCTGACAACTTCTTTATTCCATCATAACCTGTTCTCCTCTGGCTGCCCAGAAATGATGGTGCTGTCTGGGGTTCAGTACTTTGCTTCCTAAATCTATATGTCCAGCTCAGATTTTCTCTAAGATTTATGTTTGTATATTCCCATATCTGGCACATATTTCTTATTGAGTATATCACAGGAATCTCAAGCTCAACATATCCCAAACTTTTTTCTCTAAACTAACTCTGCTTTTGTGCTTTTATCTTAGTTGGTCATGCTACAATTAATTCTGTTACCCACCATTGACATGCACATGTCTTCCATAGATTCTCCATTTCATCCTCTATATCCAATTGACCACCAGTTCAAATGGCTCTTGAAACCATAAATTATTCTTTACCTCTTTCATCAGTAATCTGATTCAAATTTGTATAATCTTTTGCCTGGACAGCTGTATCAAATTAACAAAAACCAAACTCACTGCCATAGAGTCTGATCCAATTCATGTTGACCCCTCCTTGAGTTTTCAAGGCAGTATCACTACAGAAATAGATTGCCCAACCTTCTGAGGAGTTTCTAGTGGGTTTGAAGCACCAGCCTTCTAGTTAAGAGACAAATGTCTTATGCACTATGCCACCAGAGCTCCTGGGCAGCTGTATCAGTCTCCTAAATTGTCTCCCCATTTCAAAATCTACAGTTCCTCTTACAGAGGGTTCTTTATAAAATATAATCTGAACTATGTAAATACAAATTTAAACTGTTCATGGTTCCCTATCATCTCAAGGATTAAATCTAAATTCTGAGCATGCTGTACATGATTTTTCCTCTACAGCTTGGCTCCTGCTTCTGTCTTATCTCATTAAAGACACAAAACTGTCTTCCTGCCTGGTGGACTTCTCCAGCAATTATAAATGTCTGGTGGTTGTCTTAGTTATCTGTTGCTACTAGAAAAGAAATACCATAGGTAAGTAGCTTTGATGAGCAGAAATTTATTTTCTGACAGTTGAGGAGGCTAGACTTCTAAATCCAGGGGGCCACCTCATTGGCTCTAGAGGAAGATCCTTTTCTCTTTTCAGCTTCTTTTTCTTGATTTCTTGGAGATTCCACATGCCATGGCAACTATCTTCTCCTATCTGTGCTTGTTTGCTTGCTTGCTGCTCTTTATATCTCAGAAGAGATTTACTTAAAACATACTCTAAATTCATTAACATAAAAGAGCCTATGCCCAATGGGATTATAACTACAGGCATAGGGGTTATGATTAACAAAACATATTTTTTGGGTGACACAATTTAATCCATAACAGAAGTGCCTTCATATATCTTGCCTTCTCTCATTTCTTTAGTTTGATTTACAAAAAAAAAAAAAAAAAAAAAACCTCAACTGCCGTAGAATCAATTCCAACTCAAAGAGACCCTTCCTTGGGTTTTCAAGGCGGTATCTCTACAGAAGTAGATTGCCCAGTCTTCCTTCTGAGGAGAGGCTGGTGGGTAGAACACCCAGCCTTCTGGTTAGCAATCAAGTGCCTTAATTAACTCCATCACATCTTACATCCCAGACTTAGCAACTGTCTCTTAGTCTTTAAGATCCCTCTCTAGAGCTTTCCCTGATAAAGTTCCCCTAGCATTTGTGATACTTCCTTGCAGCTTTATCATTAAACTTGAAAGGTAATAAATTCACTATCAGATAAACTCCACAAAGGCAAGGACTTTATCGTGTTCACTGCTGTGTCTCTACTGTCTGCAATAATGCTTTGTACTCCGTGTCTGGTGGAGTAGTGCCTAAAGCATTTGACTCCTAACCAGAAGGCTGGAGGTTCAAACCCACCAGCCACTGTTCAGAAGGTTGGGCAATCTACTTCTGTAGTAATACCGCCTTGGAAACCCAAAGAGGGGTCACTATGAGTCGGATCCAACTTCATGGCAGTGAGTTTGGTCTTGGTTTGAAAATGAATGTTTCTGCAAATTTATTTGGAAGTCAAGGTGCACAATATGAATATGAGCAAGAGCTTAGGTTCATGAATTATGTTTTGCTCCATGTCTCTATTCTTGACAACTAAAAAAATTCCCTAAGAATAATAAGGCATGTTTAGGAGTCTTGGTTTGGGATTCAAATCATTCCTTTGCTTTTTTGTGTTTATTTTCCTAAGAAATACTGGAAGGAAGATGTGTTTTGCTTGCATTTTCCCACTCATTTCCCCTTGAATTTATATGAGACACCCCTAGCCACAATAATCTTTGAGTTTTCCCAAGATTCAGTCTGGGGTACTCTGCTCTCCTCATTTCACTGGATTCTCCTGGTTCACTTCTTTCATTCCTCCTGCTGGGGCTATCTCCACCATGGGCAAGATTCCAAAGTCACCAACTCAGTACTGACTGCCCTTTTAACTCTGGACCTATGTCCTAATTGTATGTCAGGCTATTCTCCTCCTGAATTTCCTCTTGTCAATTCAAATAAGCAATTAAAATAGGATTTATCCTTTTCCCCAAAAGCAAGCCCTCTTTTTGGCTTTCCTGTTTTATTTGATGGCACTAAAATTCTAAATCACTCATTAACTTTGTCATCTTCCTCAATGCCTCCCACATTTAATAGGTACCTAGAAGCTTTTGGATTGATATGGATATAGGGAAATTAGCAAAGTTTTCACATATGACAAGTAGTTGGTCTTAATTTATATGGAACGCATATTAAAATCATCAATTAAATATAAGACCAAAATATTAGGAGAGAACCAGGTTTTTGTAGGTCTTTGATTCCAAGCCAAGAAGCTTGGAATTCATTCAAAAGGAGACATTGAAGATGATTACTGTAATAGTACAAATATTGAGTTTTGGTAAAAATAAATCTGAGTTTGGCATGTGAACGATTTAGAATGGTGGTGGAGGGACAAATACTGAAAATGCAAAGCAAAGGTTCAGACACAAACCAGCTGTTTGCCTTTGGGTAAGATATTGAGCTTCTCTGAGATGCAGTTTCCTGTCTATTAAATAAATTTATCTATTATAAAAGCATGTTACAGGTTAGAGGTAATGCATATAAAAGCACCTAAAATGGTGCCAGCATTTTTTAGCCAGTAAATGACTTGTTACATGGTTTTAAAAACAATTACTAGTAATCTAGGGAACTTCCTTGTTATCTCAACCCCTTCTGTCCTCAGTCTTGGCTACAACTTAGCTTAGTCACAAAGAATGTTAATATTGTTTTTGGAACCCTTCAGCCCCTCCAGCACCCTAAAGGGGTCTGTCTCCTACATCAGTTTAGATTGCAAGCTACCTGAGAGCACAGCTGTGTTGCTTCTTCATTTCTATATCCACATTGTATAACCAGTACTGAACACATAGAAAGATCTCAATGTATGTTGAAATAACGAAAGCATAAATCCACAAAGCAAAGTCCACAGTTTGCCAGTGACCAGTTTCCTTTCTCCTTTAGTTAGATTTATAGCTATTAGTACTGCAGTGTACTTCTCCATTCTGTGAACACTTGTGAGTTGCCCTTGAAACCTGTAAGCACATATTATATAGTATTTTGAAGCTATTCAAATTGGCAGATGGAATTTCCTCTTATATCTTCTAGAAATGTGGTAATAAGAATGCCTCAGTATTATTTACGTGAAAAGTTAATGCCTTTATTTGTTCATTTACTTTTACGGATCTACTGTGCCTTCCTAAATCCATCTTCAGCTCTTTGGGTTTCTATGTGGATACAGCTGCCCTTGTTGAAGTGAATACATGGAAGACAGGTAGACAGAGGATAGATAGATTAGATAGATAGATAGATAGATAGATAGATAGATAGATAGATAGATAGAAATGGTCATTAAGCTGCCACATAAACTAGCTGCTCGAGACACATTCATCCTGGTCAGATGATAGCAGTTGTCCAGACATCCTAGATCAGCTACAAAGTCCCTGACCTCCACCTTGACTCTTTTTAAATCTTTGCTGACTACTTCCCTTGCATTTGCCTCAGTATCTTTCACAGGATAATGAATGATTGATTTTCTTTGTAATTTAGTGTTAAATGCACAAAATTAGAGGATTTTCCTGGAACAGCGGACCTATGAGGCCTGCCAACACCTAACCTCTCCCTTCTGCCTGTACATATCGTAAAGCCAACTTACTAATATCATCATGTTGTTGTTGTTGTTGTTATTTGCCATTGAGTCAGCCCCGACTCATATCATCATAGCAATCTATAAGCCTTTCTTCTTTCCCCATTTCTGGAACAATGAGCTATAACCCATTCAAGAACAAATTAGGGGATGTTCTTAGATGTAGAGACTGAAGAAAAAGAAAACAAAAAGAGTAAGAACTTAAAAAAAATAAAATAAAAAAGCTGCAAGTGAAATTAGGAAAAAAAAAAACCCTGGGGTGAAACTTTTAAGTAAATTAGCAGCCCCATTCTCCATTTTTAAAAATTATTTCTGTTAATAGTCAATCTGGAGAAAGAGTATGCAGAAATTGTCTCCTAGAGGTTTCTATTATTCAATTTTAGTTCCATACATAAAAGTGGTATAACCTGGAAGAAAAGGGTTACTTTTTTATTTGTGATGGACTTTTCTTCACAGAAAAACCTAAATTTTAAATCCAATCACACCACTGTGAGTTCTAGTAAGATGGCAGAATAGGCAGACAGACTATACAGACCCTCTTAAACAAAGAAAAGGAGAACCAATTAACACAGGTACAGAAGATAATCCTGGAACCCTGAGCTTTTGAAAGGAAGGATACAGAAGTGAACTAAACTCCAACTAGTGGAAGAACCTGCATGGAAACACCAAAAAAAGGAGACACACAGAGCTGTAGTCTGTCAGTGATTCTAACAGCATGTACAGCTTGGATATTGCCAAGTGGTGGTAGGAACTAGGAATTAATCTAAAAATCAGCCCTGCTAGCCAAAGGCTGCATGGAGGGCTGTACTGTTGGCTGGTGAATAAAAGGGGAAGCAGCAAAGAGGGAGACAGGCTGAGCTGTGGACTTTTGGCTGTCTGGAGGGTGCAGCCATTTTTAATGTTTACAAGTGGTTTGACCATTTTGGATACTTAAAGCAATAGTATTCTCTCAGACTCCAGACACCTAAGAATAGTCTCTACTTGCCAGGGACCACAAGCACATTCCAGACATGAATGAATGGAAAGCTGTGATATTCTCCTTCTTATTCTTATACTCCACTCCCTCTTGGTAAATGAAGGTGTGGTCATCCCTCATTCCCACCCACCTTTGGGCCTGGCAGGAATTTCATCCCAGTCTCTGTGCTCTAATGGAGCCTGGGTGCCCTACCTTGCCCTGACCAGATTTTTTTTACTTTTTTTTTTTTTTTTTT
>NW_006921902.1:252025-261952 GCF_000298275.1 Orycteropus afer afer | reverse complement strand
AAAAAAAAAAAAGAAAAAGAAAAAAATAATATCAGGAAGACATGAAGAGCTGTATTCCAAAGAATTTGAAAATCTAGAAGAAATGGACAGATCTCTACAAACATGCTGCTTACCTAAACTAACACCGAATGAGGTGGAAAAATTGAACAGAACCATAACAAAAAAATAAATCCAACAGGTCATAAAAAAATTACCAACAAAAAAAAATGTCCTGGCCCAGATGGTTTCACTGGAGAATTCTACCAAACATTCACAGAAGAACTGACACCAGTTCTACTCAAACTATTCCAAAACATACAAAAAGATGGAATCCTCCCTAATTCATTTTATGAAGCAAGCATAACCTTGATATTAAAATCAGGCAAAGATATCAGTAAAAAGGCAAATTGCAGACCAATATCCTCATAAATATAGATGCAAAAACCTTCAGCAAAATTCTAGCCAATAGACTCCAACAACATGTCCAAAAAATAATTCATTATGGCCAGGTGGGGTTCATATCAGGTATGCAAGGATGGTTCAACATTAGAAAAGCAATCAACGTCATCCATCACATAAACAAAACAAAGGAAAACAATCACATGATCATATCAATCAATGTAGAAAAGGCGTTTGATAGAATCCAACACACATTCCTGATCAAACTCTCAGCAAAATAGGAATAGAAAGGACATTCTTCAACATAACAATGGGCATTTATGTAAAACCAACAGCCAACATTATTCTCGATGGAGAGAGACTGAAACCATTCCCTTATAAACAGGAACCAGACAAGGATGCCTTCTATCTCCACTTTTATTCAACATTGTATTAGAAGTCCTAGCCAGGGCAATAAGGCAAGAAACAGAAATCAAAGGCATCTAAATTGGTAATGAAGAAGTAAAACTTATCCATTTTTGCTGATGATATAATCCTACACATGGAAAACCCAAGAGACTCAGGCAAAAATCTACTAGAACTAGTTGAGAGATTTGGCATAGTGGCAAGATACAAGATCAACATAAAAAATAAGTTGGATTCCTCTACACCAACATTGGTGAAAAAGAAATAAGGAAATCAATACTGTTTCCAGTACTGCCAAAAAAATAAAATACTTGGGAATAAATCTTGCCAGAGACACAAAATGCCTTTACAAAGAAAACTACAAAATGCTACTTCAAGAAACCATAAGAGATCTTCGTAAATGGAAGAACATACCATACTCATGGATATGAAGACTGAACGTTATGAAAATGTCAGTTCTACCCAAAGCAAGCTATACATTCAGTGCGATCCCAATCCATACTCCAACATTGTTTAAGGATATGGAAAAAAAAAATCACTAATTTCATATGGAAAGGAAAGAGACTTCAGATAAACAAAGCATTATTGATGAAGAAGAACAAAGTAGGACGTCTCATACTCCCAGATTTTAAAACCTACTCTACAGCCACAGTAGTCAAAACTGCCTCATATTGGTACAATGACAGATGCATAGACCATTGCAATAGAATTAAGAATCAAGAAATAGATCCATCGACCTATGGTCAGCTGATCTTTGATAAAGGGTCAAAATCCATTAAATGGGGAAGAGATTGTCTGTTTAACAAATGGTGCTGGCAAAACTAGATATCCATTTGCAGAAAAATGAAACAAAATCTGTACCTCACACCAAACACAAAAACTAACTCCAGATGGACCAAAGCCTTAAATGTGAAACCTAAAAGTATAAAGTTTCTCAAAGAAAAACTAGGGGCCAATTCAGGGGCCCAAATATATGGAATAAGTAGACTATCAAGCATAACCTCACATGCACAAATAGCAGAAGATAAACTTGATGAATGGGACCTTCTAGAAATTAAATTTTTATGTGCTTCCAAAAACTTCTCCAAAAGAGTCAAAAGAGAACCTACCGATTGGGAAAAAATATTTGGCAATGACATACCTGACAAGGGACTTATATTTAGAATTTATAGAAAACTCCAAAACCTCAACAACAAAAAGAAAAATAGTCTAATTAAAAAAGGGCAGAAACATGAAGAGACATTTCACCAAAGAGGATATTCAGGCGGCCAACAAACATATGAAGAAATGATCACAATCATCAGCCATTCCAAACCAAACTCACTGCTGTCAAATCAACTTCAACTCATAGTGACTCCTCCTTGGGTTTCCAAGGTGGAATTTCTACAGAAGTACATTGCTCAATCTTACTTCTGAGAAGGGGCTGGTGGGTTTTAATTGCCAGCCTTCTGGTTAGCAGTCAAATGCCTTAGGCACTATGCCACCAGAGCTCCCAACATTAGCCATTAGAGTGATGCAAATCAAAACAACAATGAGATACTATCTTGCCCCAGCACTAGTAGCAAAGTTCAACAAGACAGAAAATAACAAACGCTGGCAAGGATGGGGAGAGATTTGAACTCTCAGACACTGCTGGTGGGACTGTCAAATTATACAACCACTATGGAAAGCAGTATGATGATTTCTTAAAAAGTTGGAATTAGAAATATTATTTGACCCAGCAATCACATTACTAAGTATATATCCTAAAGAAGTGAAAGCCAGGACAGGAACAGATATATGCACAGCCATGATCATCACAGCTATTATTTACAATAGCAAAAAGATGGACACAGCCTAGGTGCCCATCAACAGAATAATGGATAACCAAACTATGGTACATACACACAATGGAATACTATGCAACCCTAAAGAATAATGTAGAATTTGCAAAACATCACATACATGGATGAACTAAGAGAGCATCATGCTGAGTGAAATAAGTCAATGACAGAAGGACGAATATTGTATTATTCTGCTCTTGTAAAAAGTCAAGGAAAGGTTTATATATGGAAGGAAAATTTTTTTGTTGGTCACCAGGGGTGGGGAGGGAACACTGCTAGATAGCTAGATACAAGTATTGATTTGGGTGAGGAGAAGGCAATGTACCAAATGTGAGTGATCAACAAGGTGCCATTAAGGAAGAGGAGGAAATAGAGAGGTGTATGGGAGGTACAGACAACAAAGATGAACCCTTTTGCACATACAGTACTGTGTTGTCAGTGAAGGCAAAGGCTGAACTATTATGTATGTCTGTGCAGGGGAAAATGTGCCCAAGACCAAGTATAGGGTTGGCAGACAATGTTTCTACAACTGTATTTGTATGTTCTGTAAGAATTCTCAGGTATATAGCAGAGCCGATAAGAGACAAGGTTGTAGTCACTTCTTAGCCACAGCGAACTATCCAGAGGAGCAACTAGTTGGACCTGTGGGTTCAGGATCATAGTCACAGGGGACATCAAGCTCAATTGGCATAACATACTACACAAAAACATTGGTCCACATCCTACTTTGGTGAGTAGTGACTTGAAAGCTTGAAGCGGCCATCTAGATGCAGCAATGGGTCTCTCCTTGCCCAAATTAAAGAAGAATGAAGAATACCAAAGATGCATGAAAACACTTACTCCAAGTGACTGGTACACTGTGCGATCCTCAGCCTATATGACCATGAGACCAGAAGTACTAGATGGTTCCCAACTACCACTGTCAACCACTCAGAGGGGCAGCTATGTATGAGACCCTGGATGGAGTGGGAGAACAATGTGGAACAAAACTCAAAATCATTAAAATAATAATAATAAAGGGCCAGGTTTTCTGGTCTGATAGGGCCTGGTGGAACCACTGAAACTATGGCACCCAGCTGCCCTTCAGGTCTGGAATTGAACCCACTCCTCTGGCTTCCAGCCCAAACAAAAGACAGGCATACATGCCAAACCTTTACATTAGGTAGATAGGCTCATTGGAGAGATCAATCATGGGAGAATAGAATGGCTGGACATGCACAGGGAGACAGCTCTGGTGGCAGGAGGGCCTAAGTGGGGAGGACACAGGGAAGAGGTAACTATGGGGAGGACGTGGGAGGGCAGCTGTTGCATTGTGGAAAATTGCAGGCAATGACATGAGACAAAGTGTATATGAGCTGCTGTATGGAAAGAGAATTTGCTCTGTAAACTTTTACCCAAATCACAATTTAAAAAAAAAATCTGATCCTACCACTTGTGGCATAAGTGACTAGTGTTACCAGTAGAGTGCTTGATTCACCATGATCACTAATATTGATGTTGTTATTTTGAGGTTTATAACATGAGGAAGATAGAACTAGGAAAGCAATGTGCAAAATATGAATATGAGCAAGAGTTTAGATTCATAAATTATGTTTTGTTCCATCCCTCTGTCCCTTAAAATTAAGAAAAGTCCCTAAGAATAATAAGTAATATTTAAGAGTCTTGATTTCAGAACCAAATTATTCTCAAAAATCACTTAGACTTTGCACTCTCTTCTCACCATTGTCAGGGAGAAGGTGCTTGCTAGGATGGAGAAGCTTAATGTCAGTCCTTAAAAGCCTGGCGTCAGAAAAGTTCAGCAGGGCCAATAGGGCTAATTCACCTCTGGATTATTAGAGATAGAAGCCAGAGTATTCCCCTTGAAGCATCTCTGTCTTTAGGATTTAATGCTGCCCCATGCAAACAGAAGGAGATATTCAATAAATACCAGTTGAACCCAATCAGTTCCAAGTGTCTGTCCCAATAAGTTCTAGTGTCTGTATCTGATATTTATCAAAGGAGATAGTAATAGAAGTCCACAACTGTTTGCTGAATCACACATTCCAAGAATGACAAAGTTTTAATCCACTGTTTTCCTATATTGAGAACATGCAGCATAGACTATGGTTTCTAGAGTTAGACCTGGGTTCTAACTCCAGCTATTCCTATCATGTTAATCCACGATATAGAAGGAATTGCAGAAATGGTTAAATGAAGACTTCTTGTTGTTGTTGTTGTTGTTGTTAGAACCAACCATTGAGTTGGTTCTGACTCATAGCAACCATTTGTACAAGAGAAGGAAATACTGCCCGGTCTTGGATTATCCTAACAATTGTTGCTGTGTTAGAGCTCATTGTTTCAGCCACTGGGTCAATCCATCTTGTGGAGAGTTTTCTTCATTTTTTGCTGACCTTCTAATTTCCCAAGCATGATGTCCTTCTTCAGGAACTGGCTCCTCCTGATAACATGCCCAAAGAATGTCATACAAAGTTTTCCCATCCTCACTTCTAAGAAGTTTTCTGTTTGTACTGCTTCCAAGACAGATTAGTTTGATCTTCTGGCTTTCATGGTAAATTCAATACTCTTCACAAACTATTGCACTTCAAATGAATCAATGCTGCTTCTGTCTTTCTTATTCATTGTTTAGCTTTTGCCTGCATATGAGACATTTGAAAATACCGTAGCTTGAATCAGGCACAACTCAGTCATCAAAATGATATCTTTGCTCTTTAAAACTTTAAGGAAAGTCTTTTGCAACAGATTTCCACAATGCACTACATTGTTTGATTTCTTGACTGTTGTTTTCATGGGCATTGATTGTGGATGAGTAAAATGAAACTCTGAAAAACTTCAATCTTTTCTCCATTTATCATAATGTTAGTCATTGGTCTAGTTGTGAGTATTTTTGTTTTCTTTAAGTTTAGGTACAACCTATACTGAAGGCTATAGTCTGATCTTCATTAATAAGTGTTTCTAATCTTTGCTTTCAGCAAGCAAGGTTGTGTCATCTGCATATCACAGGTTGTTAATGAGTCTTCCTCCAAATCTGATGTCACATTCTTCTTCACAAAGTCCATCATCCGGGTTATTTCCTCTGCATAGAGAGTGAATAAGTATGGAGAAATGATACAACCCTGAGGCATACCTTTCCTGATTTTGAACCATGACATGTTGTTTTGTTTGAATGATTGATTCTTGGTCTATGTATAGGTTTTACATGAGCATAATTAAGTGTTCTGGAATTTCCACTCTTCACAATTTTATCCAAGATTTTTTATGATTGACACAGTCAAATACCTTTGCAGAGTCAATAAAACACAAGTAGATACTTTCTTGTATTCTTGACTTTCAGTCAAAAGACTATTTCCAGAATACATTTGATGCATTAAACACCAATGACTGAAGACCAAAAAGTTGTGTGATAACATCAAGGACATTATACATGAAGAAAGCAAAAGGTAATTAAAAAGACAGGAAAGGAAAAAAAGACTGAAATGCATGTCAGAAGAATTCTGAAACTTGCTCTTGAATGTAGCTAAAGAAAAAGGAAGGAATGATGAAGTAAAAAATCTTATTGTTGTTGTTTTTCTTAGGTGCCACGAGTCATCTCTGACTCATAACAACCCTATGCACAGCAGAACAAAACACCGCCCGGACCCACACCAGCTCCACAAACCCTGCTATATATCATCACAACCACTGTGTCAATCGATCTCATTGAGGGCCTTCCCCTCTTTCATCAACCCTCCACCTTACCAAGCATTACATTCTTTTCCAGAGAATGGTTCCTTCCAATAACATGACCAAAGTAAGTGAGACGAAGTCTGGTCATTTTCTCTTCCAAGAAGCACTCCAGTTGGACTTTCTCCAGCACAGATTTGTTAGTTCTTTTAGCAGTCCAGTACTTTCAGCATTCTTTGCCAGCACCACAACTCAAAAGCATCAATTCTTCTTCAGTCTTCCTTATTCATTGTCCAGCTCTCACATGCATATGAGGCAATTGAAAATATCATGGCTTGTGTCAGGCACACCTTAGTCCTCAAGGAGACATTTTTGCTCCTCAGCACTTGAAAGAGGTACTTTGCAGCCAACTTGCCCAGTACTATATATCGTCTGATGTATAACATTCGTCTGACTGCTGCTTCCATTGGTGTCAATTGTAGAACCAAGCAATGTGAAGTCTTTGACAACTTCAATCTTTTCTCCATTTACCTTTATGCTGCTTATAGGTCCAGTTGTGAGGATTTTGTTTTCTTTATATTGAGATGTAATCCATACTGCAGACTGTATTCTGCAGTCTTCAGCAGTAAGTGCTTCAAGTCATCCTCACTTTCAGCAAGCAAAGTTGTGTCATCAATGTGTGGCAGGTTGTTAATGATTCTTCCTCCAAACTTGATGCCATGTTCTTCTTCATATAGTCCAGCTTCTCGGATTATTTGCTCAGCTTATAGATTGAATAAGCATATGATGAAAGAATACAACACTGAAACAGTCCTTTCTTGATTTTAAACCATGCAGTGTCCCTTTTTTCTGTTTGAACAACAGCCTCATGAGTACAATTAGGTGTTCTGAAATTCCCATTTTCTCAATATTATCCAAAATTTGTTATAATCCACACAATCAAATGTTTTGCATAGTCAATAAAGTACAAGTAAACAACTTTCTGGTATTCTTTGACTTGAGCCAAGATCCATCTGACATCAGCAATGATATCCCTTGTTCCACATCCTCTTCTGAATCCAGCCTGTACTTCTGGAAGCTCTCTGTCAATATACTGCTCCAGCCGTTTCTGAATTACCTTCAATACGATTTTACTTGTGTGCAATATTAATGATATTATATGATAATTTCCACATTCTGTGAGATAACCTTTCTTTGGAATGGGTACAAATATGGATCTCTTCTAGTCAATTGGCCAGGTAGCTGTCTTCCAAATCTCTTGGCATAACTGAGTGAGTGTGTCCAGTGGGGCATCTGTTTGTTGAAACATATCAATGTGCATTCCATCAATTCCTGCAGCCTTGTTTTACACCAATTCCTTTAGTGAAACTTCAACTTCTTCCTTCAATCCTTTTTTCATTCTTGATCATATGCCATCTCCTGAAATGGATGAAAATCCACCGGTTCTTTTTGGTACAGTGACTATGTATTGCTTCCATCTTCTTTTGATGCTTCCTGCATCATTCACTATTTTGCACATATGATCTTTTAATATTGCAACTTGAGGCTTATTATTTTTTTTTTTCCTCAGTTCTTTCACCTTGAGAAATGCTAAGCATGTTCTTCCTTTTTGGTTTTCTAACTCCAGGTCTTTTCACAGTGCATTATAGTCATTGGCTTTGTCTGTTCGAGCTGCTATTTGAAATCTTCTGTTCAGCTCTTTTATCTTGTCATTTCTTTCATTTGTTTTAGCTACTTTCCTTTCAAGGGCAAATTTCAGAGGCTCTTCTGACATCCATTTTGGTCTTTGTTTCTTTTCTCATCTTTTTAATGACCTCTGGCTTTCTTCATGGATAATGTTCTTGATGTGATCACACAATTCTTCTGGTGTTTGGTCACTGGTATTCAATACATCAAATCAATTCTTTAGAAGGTCTCTAAATTAAGGAGGGATATATTCAACATTATATTTTGGCTCTTGTGAACTTGTTTTTGTTGTCTTTTGCTTCAACTTGAACTTGCATATGAGCAGTTGATGGTCTGTTCCACAATCAGCTCCTGGCCTGGTTTTGGCTGAATATATTGAGCATTCCCATTGCCTCTTGCCACAGATGTAGTCACTCTGATTCGTGTGTATTCCATCTGGCAAAGTCCACATGTATAGCTGCCATTTGTGTTGTTGAAAAAGGGTATTTGCAATGAATAAGTCATTGGTCTTGCAAGATTCTACCATGCAATATCCAGCGTTATTTCTGTAATCAAGGCCAACTTTTCCAGCTACCAGCGATTCTTCATTGTTTCTAACATTTTACATTCCAGTCATCAGTGACAATTAACACATCTTGAATATATGTTCGTTCAATTTCAGACTGCAGAAATTGATAAAAATCTTCAATTTCTTCATCTTTGGCTTTGGTTGTTGGTGCATAAATTTGAATAGTTGTTTTAACTGGTCTTCCTTGTATGCATATGGATATTATCCTACTACTGATAGCATTGTACTTCAGGACAGATCTTGAAATGTCCTTTGTGATGATGAATGACACAGCATTCCTCTTCAAATTGTCATTCCCAGCATAGTAGATCATATGGTCATCTGATTCAAAATGGCCAAAACTGGCCTATTTCACCTCAATAATGTCTAAGATATCAAGCTTTATGAGTTCCATTTCACTTTTGACAACTTCCAATTTTCCTATATTCATACTCATACATCCCATGTTCCAATCATTAATGGATATTTGCAGCTGTTTCTCCTCAATTTGAGTCATGCCACATCAGAAAATGGAGGTCTCAAAAACTTTATCCATATCAATAAGGTTGGTTCTACTCAGATGATGCAGCTCTTTCCCAGTTGTATTGTGAGAGCCTTCTGACCTAAGGGGCTTGTCCTCCTGCACTGTATTGGGCAATGTTTCTAGGCTATTCATAAAGTTGCCCAGTAATGTATCAGACAGTGTTTCTCTGCTATTCATAAGGTTTTCCCTGGCCAATTCTTTTGAAGTTTATGGCCTCTTCCTTCTTCCTAGTCTGTCTCAGTCTGTAAGCTGTGTTGAAACCTGTGCACCATGTGCAACCCTGTTGGAATTTGAAACACTGGTGGTACAGCCTCAAGCTTCACAGCAAAACGCACACCACCACAGGATGACAAACTGACAGACAAGTTTTTCTGCCTTACCTATTCGAAACTCTCCACCCTCCCCTTACCTGGGTCCCTGTTGCTTTTCTGCTCTCTCATCCCCTGGCTTCTTTCACCTGCTATCCTCTCTGTTGGGGGTGGGGCTTGGCTACCTCCCCTTACCTGGGTCTCTGTCACTGTTCTGCTCTGTTGTCCCCCTGGCTTTGCTGCCCCTGCTTTTCTGCCCCTTGGGGCCCTCCCACTACCTGCATCCCTGCCTGTCGCTGCTCTGCTCTGTCATGCCCCTGGTTTCTCTTTCCCTCACTTTCCTGCCTGTTGGGGGTAGAGCCTGGGTCCCTCCCCTTACCTGGGTCCCTGCCACTACTCTGCTCTGTCATCCCCCTGGTTTCTCTTTTCCCCTCTTTCCTGCTTGTTCAAAAAGAGATAATTAGAATATGTCAAAGGGCAGCTAGAGAGGACAGTGAAAAGCATTATAATGAACTGTGCAAAGATCTGGAGTTAGAAAATGAAAAGAGAAGAACAACCTTGATATTTCTCAACCTG
>NW_006921902.1:246050-247045 GCF_000298275.1 Orycteropus afer afer | reverse complement strand
CAAAGAAAGAAATTGAACAGGCCATAAAAAAAATTTACCAACAACAACAAAAACAGTCCTGGCCCAAAGAATTCTACCAAACATTCAGGAATGAGCTGACAACAATTCTACTCAAACTGTTCCAGAACCTGGAAAAGGATGGAAACCTCCCAAATTCATTTTAAGAAGCAAACATAACCTTGATACCAAAACCAGGCAAAGACATCACTCAAAAGGAAAACTACAGACCAATATCCTTCATAAATATAGATGCAAAATCTTCAACAAAATCCTAGCCAATAGACTCCAACAACAAATTCAAAAAATAATACATTATGACCAAGTGGGGTTCATATCAGTTATGCAAGGATGATTCAACATTAGAAAAACAATCAACATCATCCATCACATAAATAAAACAAAAGAAAAGAACCACATGATCCTATCAATCAATGCAGAAAAGGCATTTGATAAAATCCAACACCCACCCATTCCTGATCAAAACTCTCAGCAAAATAGGAATAGAAGGGGCATTCCTCAACATAATAAAGGGCATATATACAAAACCAACAACCAACATTATTCTCAATGGAGAGAGACTGAAACCATTCCCCTTGCAAAGAGGAACCAAACAAGGATGCCCTCTCTAGTCAACATTGTATTGGAATTCCTAGCCAGGGCAATAAGGCAAGAAAGGGAAATCAAAGGCATCCACATTGATAAGGAAGAAGTAAAACTATCCCTATTTGCTGAGGATATGATCCTATACATAGAAAACCCAAGAGACCCAGTCAAAAATCCATTGGAACTAATTGAGAGATTTAACATAGTGGCTGGATACATCAATATACAAAAATCAGTTGGATTCCTCTACACTAGCAAAGAGATTGTTGGAATAGAAATAAGAAAATCAATATCATTTACAATAGCTACCAAAAAAATAAAATACTTGAGAATACATCTCACCAGGGACACAAAAGACATGTACAAAGCAAACTACAGAATATTACTACATG
>NW_006921902.1:243898-245705 GCF_000298275.1 Orycteropus afer afer | reverse complement strand
TAGACTAGAATTGAGAACCCAGAAATAGATCCATTGACCTATGGCCAGCTGATCTTTGACAAAGAGTTGAAATCCATGCAATGGAGAAGAGATTGTCTGTTTAACAATGGTGCTTGCAAAACTCTATATCCATTTGCAGAAAAATGAAACAAGATCTGTATTTCACACCATATACAAAAAATAACTCCAGATGGATCAAAGACTTAAATGTGAAACCTAAAATTATAAAGCTCCTCAAGGAATAACTAGAGGGAAACTTAGGGGCCCTAATACATGACATAAATAGACTATCAAACATCACTCATGATGCACAAACAGCAGAAGATAAACTCGATGAATAAGACCTCCTAAAAGTTAAATTTGTATGTGCTTCCAAACACTTCCCCAAAAGAGTCAAAAGAGAACCACCAGATTTCTGAAAAAATATTTGACAATGACATATCTGACAAAATACTTATCTCTAGAATTTATAGAAAACTCCAACACCTCAACAACAAAAATACAAATAATCCAATTAAGAAATGAACAGAAGACATGAATAGACACTTCATCAAAAGAGGATATTCAGGTGGCCATCAAACACCTGAAGAAATGTTCATAATCATTTGCCATTAGAGAGATGCAAATCAAAACAACCATGAAATGCCATCTTGCCCCAGCACTAGTAGCAAAGTTCAACAAGACAGAAAATGACAAATGCTGGCAAGGATGTGGAGAGATTGGGACTTTCATACATTGCTGGTGGGACTATCAAATGATACAACCACTATGGAAAACAGTATGGTGATTCCTTAAAAAGTTGGAATTAGAAATACCATTTGAGCCAGCAATCACATTACCAGATATATATCCTAAAGAAGTGAGAGCCAGGACAAAAACAGATATATGCACACCATGTTCATCGCAGCACTATTTACAACAGCAAAAAAAGATGAAACAATGTAGGTGTCCATCAACAGAATAATGGATAATCAAACTATAGTACATACACACAATGGAATACTATGCAACCCTAAGGAATAATGTAGAATCTGAAAAACACTGCATAATGTAGATGTACTTGGAGAACATTATGATGAGAGAAATAAGTCAATCACCAAAGGACAAATATTGTATTAGTCTGTTATTGTAAAAAGTCAAGGAAAGGTTTATATGTGGAAGGAAATTTTCTTTGTTGGTTACCAGGAGTGGAAGGGGAAAGACAAGAATACTGCTTCATAGGTAGATATAAGTATTTATTTGGGTGAAGGGAAGGATAATGTAGCAAATGTGAGTGATCAACATGGTGGCAGTGAGGAAGAGGAAGACTATAAAGAGGTGCATGGGAAGTACAAAAAACAAAGATGAACTGCTTTGCACATACAGTACTATGTAGTCAGTGATGACAAACATTGATATACGGGTAGATAAATGAGTGGACAGGCTGAATGATTAGGTATCTCTAGGCAGGTTGGAGTATGTCTATGACCATGTATAGGTTTGACCGACAATGTTTCTACAAGTGTATTTGTATGTTCTGTAAGAATTCTCAAGTATATAGTAGGCTTACAAGGGACAAAGTTGTAGTACCTCTTAATCACAGCCAGCTACCCAGTGGGAGCATATAGTTGGACCTGTGGGCTCAGGACCCTGGTCACAGGGGACATCAAGCTCTATTGGCATAACATACTTGTGGTAGTTCAGTTTGTGTATCAACTTGGCTGGGCCTGGTTGAATGGCTGGGCAGCTGGATGTAGTATTCACCATGATGAGACTAGTAATCACCTCCATGGTGTAATCTCCTGTGAGTAGCTGAGTAGCTGCCCTC
>NW_006921902.1:231872-242573 GCF_000298275.1 Orycteropus afer afer | reverse complement strand
ATAGAGCCTGGTGGAACCCCTGAGACTATAACCCCTACCTAACCTTCATGTCTGGAATTGAACCTAATCCTGTGGCTTCCAACCAAACAAAGAGCGGCATATGAGCTGAACATTTACACTCCTTGGAGAAATCAATCATGGGAGAATAGAAGGGTTGTGTAGGCACAAGGAGACAGCTAGGGGGGCAGGAGTGTGTGGGAGAGAAGGACACAGTGAAGAGGTGGCTATTGGGAGGAAGTGGGAGGAGAGCTGTGGCTTGTGGGAGATTGCACAGTGCAACCTCAATTTGATGAGACAAAGTACATGTGAACTACTGTATGGAAGAAGAATTTGCTCTCTAAACTTTTGTCCAGCTCAAATCCCTTTTTGTCTACACATCCTCCCCTTTTCTGGACCTGAAAATAATCACACCTGCCACTGAATTTCCCACATTTCTTTATCCAGAATGGTCTCATTACATGGATTGTTAATAAACATGTGGTATACTCAGGGGCAGATTATCCAGTAAGCAAGGTAAGTATGGTCTTACTTGTGATTACTTACACATCTGTACTGAACAATTTCATATGGGTTATACTGTATTAAAGATGTGATAAAGAGTATGTGAAACTGTTCACTACAGATTAGTGAGTAAGCATAAGAAAACCCATGCTTACCTTGCTTACTGAGTATTCCATTCCTATCAGTGACCACAAATTTGAAGAGGCTATTATTCTGTAGGAGGTGCTATGGAGTTGGAAGAGAAACAGATGCTAGCCATACTTAGAAGCAGAACCTTTGATGTGGATAGATAAATAGATAGATAGATAGATAGATAGATAGATAGTTCATAACACATTAATCTTTACCTTGCTCATTGGGTAATCTTCAGTGATAAAACCCAGAAAATCTCAAGAAAGCCATGACAAGTTGTTGTCCCTGCTCAAAGCTGAAAATGATTTATGTTGTTGTTGTTAGGTGTCATCAAGTTGTCTCTGACTCATAGCCAGCCTATGTCCAACAGACTGAAACACTGCCCTGTCCTGTGCCAGCCTCATGATACTTTCTATACCTGAGCCCATTGTTGCAGCCACTGTATCTGTCTATCTTGTTGAGGGCCTTCCCCTTTTTTGTTGACCCTTCATTTTACCAAGCATGGTATCCTTCTCCAGAGAATGGTCCCTTCTGACAATACAACCAAAGTAGGTGAGATGAGATCTGACAATTCTCGCTTCCAAGGAGCATTCCAGCTGCACTTCTTCTAGGACAGATTTGTTCATTGTTTTAGCAGTCAATGGTACTTTCAGTATTCTTCACCAACACCACAACTCAAATGCATCAACTCTTCTTCAGTCTTCCTTATTCATTGTCCAGCTCTCATATGCATATGAGGTGATTGAAAATACCATGGTTTGGATTAGGTGTACCTTAGGCTTCAAGGGGACATTTTTTCTCTTCAGCACTTGAAAGAGGTCTTCTGTAGCAGATTTGCCCAGTCCAATATGTCATCTGATGTCTTGATTGCTGCTTCCATTGATGTTGATTGTGGGTCCAAGTAATATGAAATCTTTGACAACTTCTATCTTTTTTTCCATTTATTGTGATGCTGCTTATTGGTCCCATGACGATTTTTGTTTTCTTTACATTGAGGTATAATCCATACTGCAGACTGTAGTCTTCAATTTTCATCAATAATTGCTTCAAGTCATCCTCATTTTCAGCAAGCAAAGTTATGTCATCTGTGTATCACAGGTTGTTAATGAGTCTTCCTCTGATCCTGATGCCACATTCTTCTTCATGTAGTCCAGCTTCTCAGATTATTTGCTCAGCATACAGATTGAATAAGTATGGTGAAAGGATACAACCTTGACTCACTCCCTTCCCAATTTTAAATCATGCAGTATCTCCTTGTTCTGTTTGAATGACAGTCTGCTGATCTATGTACAGGTTATTCATGAGCACAATTAAATGTTCTGTAATTCCCATTCTTCTCAATGTTATCCATAATTTGTTATGATCCACCAATTAAATGCTTTTGCATAGTCAAGAAAACACAAGTAAACATCAGTGTTAGGCGGGGTTCTCTAGAGAAACAAAACCAGTAAAGCTTACATAAACATATAAAGAGAAATTTATCTTAGGAAAATGGCTCACACACTTATAGAAGCTGGCAAGTCCAAAGTTCTTGGATCAAACATCAAGCTGGAGGGTTTTCCCGACTCACACAGCTGCAGAGGCTTATGAGCTCAAGTTTGGCAGGCAGTATACTGGCTGTTGACTCCAATGAATGACAAATCCAAGATATCCAGGCCAAATGGTGGATTGTTTGCTCACGGACAGTTGTAGGCAGCACAACAGGATTCCGATCCACAGAAGAGTGTTTCTTTTCCCAGGATGTCCATAAATATATTGGAAGAAAGCCACACCCCTAGGGAAATACCTTTTCAACAGATTGGCTGCTCAAAACATATACATCCGATCCCATTATGGGAATAACCCATGTCACAATTGCTTAAACCACAGAGAATTGTGGTTCAGCCAAGTTGACACACAGCTCCAACAATCACACTCCACCCCTGTTAACTTGGCAGTTGTACTCACCTTCTTAACCATATCTAATCTCTAAGTAAGGACAATCATAAAGTTATATTTGAACCTAACATGATACGCTAACATGCATACAACCGAAATGCATTAACCTTATTTACATTTCACAGTTCATAACAGAAGGAAACAAAAATATTTGATGCACATATACAATGAAGAAATATAACAATCATAGTCCTCATTTATGCAACTGGTCACATGGTCATAGCTGATATTCAGAACTACCTTCTGCCACCATCCATTCTACACTTCCCTTGCCCTCAGCAAGCACCTCAGCTGGTTGTGGTTCTTTGTCTGGTGGGGTGACCCAAACCATTCTTGAAGAGTCTGGGCCATTAGCAGTCATATCAGAATTGGGTTGCTGTAATTTTCCATTGAGTTTAATCACAGGGCATGGTAACTCTGCATGCAGGGAAAGTGAATCCATATCCAGACATCCTAAAGAATCTCCTGTATTCCAGGCATATTCTTCTTTATCTCCATTATGTATTATCAATCCAATTTCTGCTTGGTATTCAGGATCCATAACACCAGATAGTACAGTAATGCCCTTCTTTGTCTGTTCATCCAGAGGCATGAGAAAGCCAAAATGGCTGGGTGGCATTCTTAATTTCCAGTGTTGTGTCTCTAGTTGGGAGTGTTCCTTCCTTTGGGACTAAGCTCTCCAGACCCACAGAGGATAGGGTATCAGGGACAGGAAACACAAATTTTTGAGTGGGTCACTAGGGGTAATAGTAAGTGGTACCACTCCCATTTCCACCCCTTGGTTCCTGGACCCTTGAATTCTGGCTATTGGAGAAACAGCACCATATACTGGAAGCTGGTTTAGAGCATGTACGACTTCCTGGAGATCATTATTCCAACCCTTCAAGGTATTGCCACCTAGCTGGTGCTGCAATTGTGTTTTCAGTAGGCCATTCTATAGTTCTACCAAGCCAGCTGCTTCAGGATGATGGGGAACATGGTAAGACCAGGGAATTCCATGACCACAGGCCACTGCCACACTTCATTTGCTGTGAAGTGAGTCTCTTGCTCTGAAGTAATGCTGTGTGGGATACCATGATGGTGGATAAGGTACTCTATAAGTCCAAGGATGGTAGTTTTGGCAGAAGCATTGCCTGCAGGGAAGGTGAATCCATATCCAGAATAAGTATCTCTTCTCTTGTAAGAACAAAACACAGCCTTTTCCATGATGGAAGTGGTCCAATATAATCATCCTGCCAACAGGCTGATCACCCCGAGGAATGGTTCCACATCAAGGACTCAGTGTTGGTCTCTGCTGCTGGCAGATTGGGCACTCAGGAGTGGCAGTAGCCAAATCTGCCTTGGTAAGTGGGAGTCTGTGTTGCTGAGCCCATGCATAACCTCCATCCCTGCCACAATGGCCACTTTGTTCATGAGCCCATTGAGCAAGGACAGGAGTAGCTGGAGAAAAAGGATGGCTGGTTTCCACTGAACATGTCATCCTACCCACCTCATTGTTAAAGTTCTCCTCTGCTGAGGTCACCTTTTGGTGGGCATTCACATGAGACACAAATATTGTTACTCCTTTGGCCCATTCAGAGAGATCCATCCACATACCTCTTCCCCATACATCATTGTCACCAATTTTCCAATCATGTCCCTTCCAAGTCCTAGACCATCTAGCCAAGCCATTAGCCACAGGCCATGAATCTGTATACAATCACACATCTGGCCATTTCTTGTTCCATTCAAAGTTAACAGCCATATGCACAGCTTGAAGTTCTGCCCATTGGGAGGATTTCTCTTCATCACTGTCCTTCAAGAAAGTCCCAGAAAGGGGCTGCAGTGCTGCTGCTGTCCACTTTTGAGTGGTGCCTGCATATCGCACAGAACCATCTGTACACCAGGCATAAGTTTTCTCTTCCTCAGTTAACTGATACTAAGGAACTCCCCATGAGGCCATAGGTATAGACTGGGGGAAGGAAGGTAATGTGACTGGAGTGGAGACCATAGGCTTTTGGGCCCCTTCCTCTTGCAACTTACTTGTGCCTTCTGGTGCTGCTTGAGAATGATCTCAGATATACCACTTTCATTTAATGATGGAGTGCTTCTGTGCATGTCCAACTTTATGACTTTCTGGGTCAGACAACACCCAGTTCATGACGGACAGCTGAGGCCTCCTGGTTACTTGGTGGCCCATGGTTAGGCATTCAGTTTCTACTAAAGCCCAATAACAAGCTAAAAGCTCTTTCTCGAAAGGAGAGTAGTTATCTGCAGAGGATGGCAGGGCTTTACTCCAAAATCCCAAGGGTCTGTGTTGCGATTCACCAATAGGGACCTGTCAAAGACTCCAAACAGCATCTCTATCTACTACAGACACTTCAAGCACCATTGGATCAGCCGGATCATATGGCCCAAGGGGCAGAGCAGCCTGCACGGCAGCCTAAACCTATTGCAGAGCCTTCTGTTGTTCTGCACCCCACTCAAAAATAGCAGCTTTCTGAGTCAGTTGATAAATAGGCTGCAGAAACGTACCCAAACAAGGGATATGTTGCCTCCAAAATCCAAAGAGGTCCACCAGAAATTGACCTTCTTTTTCATTGTTGGGGAAGCCAGACACAGTAACTCATCCTCGACTTTTGTAGGAATATCTCTACATGCCACACACCATTGGACCCCAAGAAATTTCACTGAGGTGGAAGGGGCTTGAAATTTTGTTGGGTTAATTTCCCAACCTCTAGTATGCATATGTCTCACCAATAAGACTGGAGTCATCAATGTTTCTTCCTTTCTAGGTCCAGTCAGCATAATGTCATCAATATAAAGGACCAATGTGATGTCTTGTGGAAGGGAAAGGTGATCAAGATCCCTACTGACTAAATTATGACATAGTGCTGGGGAGTTGATATACCCTTGAGGAAGCACTGTAAAAGTATACTGTTGGTCTTGCCAGTTGAAGGCTAACTGCTTCTGATGGTCTTTTGAAATTGTTACAGAGAAAAAGGCATTGGCCAAATGAATTGCTGCATACCAAGTACCAGGAGATGTACTAATTTGCTCAAGCAATGAGACCATATCAGGAACAGCAGCTACAATTGGAATCACCACCTGATTAAGTTTACAATAATCTACTGTCATTCTCCAAAATTCATCATTTTTTTGCACAGACCACATAGGCGAATTAAATAGTGATGTGGTGGGAATCACCACCCCTGCAGCCTTCAAGTACTTGATGGTGGCAGTATTCTGCAACCACTCCAGGGTGCAGTATTGCTTTTGATTTACTATTTTTGTAGGTAGAGGCAGTTTTAATGGCTTCCACTTGGCTTTCCCTATCATAATAGCTCTTATTCCACATGTCAGGGACCCAATATGGTAATTCTGCCGATTGCTGACTATATCTATTCCAATTATACATTCTGGAACAGGGGAAATCACAACATGATGATTTCAGGGACTCACTGGACACACTGTGAGATGCACCTTACCTAAGACTCCACCGATAACTTGACCTCCATATGCCCCCACTCTGACTGGTGGGCCACAATGATGCTTTGGGTCTCCTTGAATTAGTGTCAGTTCAGAGCCAGTGTCCAGTAATCCCTGAAGAGTCTGATTATTTCCTTTTCCCCAATGAACAGTCACTCTCATAAAAGGCCTCAGATCCCTTTGGGGAAAGCTGGGAGAAAGATTGATATTATAGATTTTTGGCAATGTAGTGGAGTCCTTCCTCAAAGGGACCTGGCCTCCCCTTCATTCAAGGGGTTGTGGGTCTGTAAACTGACTCAAGTCTGGGAATTGATTGAGAGGCCTTGACTCTGCATTCTGGTGATTCAGTCTACGCTGCTTTTCACATGACATCAAATTCTTCTGTCTACACAGATCAAGTAAATGCTTAGTAAGTTTGCCATGTATTTCACTACTAGGAACACCATGAGCAAGTAGCCAATGCCATAATTCCACACGAGTCAGACTATTCTGATTACTGCTTTGACTCTGCTGTCCATTATGGTAACCACACCCACCTTGCCTTTGACAATAAACTGCTGCCACTTGATCCCAACTACCACCAGGTCCAATCAGCCCCATTGTAGTTAAGTGTCTTAGATCTAATAGTGCAGTTCCTACTGTCAAATCCGGCTTACATAAAATAGCAATCACAATAGTCTTCAAGGATGCTGGAGCTCCCTTCACAAATTTATTACTCACCATACTGGTGAAAGGTACATCTTCTGGACTCTCCATTTCTGGCTCTAGGAGTCTAATATGATAAATCCATTCTAACAGGCGAATTCCCTTAAGCCTCTGGATACCTTCTTCTACACTATATCAAGGCAGGTCTGGTACTTCAACTTGACTTAAGGTCAGCCACCACATAATCCTTGCTTCGGTAAGCCAGCCAAATAAACTATTAGATCCTTCCCTAACCTCTGGATCTGAAACATTGAATGAAGAATCTGTACTTAGTGAGCCTAAATCAATAAACTCACACTGATCCAATATTACATTCCTTGCACCATTATCCCACACCCTCAGTAGCCATTCCCATACATATTCTCCAGTTTTCTGTCTATACATATTAGCAAAATCAAGTAGATCTTTTCAGGTGTAGCATACCACCTCCTTAGCCACACTTTGTATTTCACCTTTTGGGGCTCGCTTGGACTTAACTTTAGTTATATGTCTAGCAGCAACAATGGGGGGTTGGGGCAGTTCCTGAGAACACTCAGCAATGTCTTCCATGGCCTCTGCCTCAGGCAGTGACCCAGCAGGAACAGTTGGGTAATCCCAACAAATTGAGGTGGAGGGGGTGATGGTTTTACAGTAATCCCTTCAGATGGGAGGGATTCAACAGAATTTACAGGCTCTATATCTGATCTTCCTGATTATCTGACAATATGTCCCCATTCTAGGTTTCAGGATGCTATATTTTCTCAATCAATTCCCTCAATTTAACTTCAGACACCATTCTGGGTTAGCAATTTAATTGGCATTGTAATTCATCTACCCTTGCAAAAAAGATGGTGGGTTTGGTTTTCGGCAATATCAGCTCTGTTACTAGAAGAAATAAGGCTTTCTTTTAGAGAACAACTGGAAACATTGAGGTCTCTTATGCTGTACTTAAGCTGTGACTCAGCAGCCCTGAGCTCATCTCACTCTTTCCTCACTTTATCTAGTGTAAGTAGGACCAATCAATCAACTTCTTTATACTCCTCATGCTAACAAAATTGCAAAAAAGGATCAAATATGCGATCACCCAGAGCCTCACTTCTCACAAGTACTTGATCTATTGGTGGTGCTATTTTGCATATTAATGTTGCCACCTCATGCCATGGATTATCAGGGCCCTTTTTACTAACAGAGGCAGGTTTACTAGTGTCTTTACGATTAATCAAATTGGGGAACCAATTTAGGAAGCCCATCCTTATGATTTTGTCTCTCTAGAACCACTCTCAGTACCAGTCTAGAGACTGGGTTGTCTAGAGAAACAAAACCAGTAAAGCTTATATAGAGAGAGAAAGAGAAATTTATCTTCGGAAAATTGGTCACAAACTTGTAGAAGCTGGAAAGTCCAAAGTTCTTAGATCAAACATCAAGGTGGAGGCATTCCCTACTCACACAGCTGCAGGGGCTGATGAACTCAAGGTTAGCAAGCAGTATCCTGCCTGCTGACTCCAGTGAATGATGAACACAAGATCTCCAGGCCAAATGGTGGATTGTTTGCTCACAAACAGTTGTAGGCAGCATAATAGGATCCCGATCCACAGAAGAGTGTCTCTTTTCCCAGGATGCCCAGAAATATACTGAAAGAAGCCCACACCCTTACAGAAACTCCCTTTCAATGGATTGGCTGCTCAAAACATATACATCTGATCCCATCATTGGAACAACCCACATCACAATTGTTTAAACTATACAGAATTGTGGTCCAGCCAAGTTGACACACAGCTCCAAGTATCACAGGCACCATCTAGTTCTTTTGGTCTCATGGTCATTGTGGAAGTTAAGTTTATGTGTCAATTTGGCTAGGCCTTGTTTTGAGTGGCTGGGTAGCATATATAGTATTCCTTATAATGAGACTTGTAATCAACTCCAGAGTGGAATCTAATGTGAGCAGCTGAGTAGCTGCCTTAGGGGTGTGGTCTGCTCCAAGTATATAAGGAGAATATTTATGGATGATCTGTAGCTTTTGGCACACACTTGAATCTTGCATGTTGCCAAGCCATTATTCAACAACCTGCCATGTTGTCTGCTGATATTGGGACTCTTAAGGGACTTGAATCAATGGCCTCCCATGTTGTTTGGTAATATAGGGACAGTGCCTTTTTACTTGTCAACCTTCAGTTTGGCAGCCTCAGCAGCCAGTAGCTGCCTGAGTGAAGAAAGCCTCCAGCTTCAGTGGTCTGGGAGCAAGAGGCAGAAATGAAGTCCAAGGTCAAGGGTCTTTCATCCAGTCCCTACATCCTGGAACTTTGAACTTGAACTTATATCCTCAAAAACTGTAAGAGAATAAACTCTTATTGATAAAACCATTCCACCTGTGGTAAGTATGTTCTAGTAACATGAAGTAAACAAGCCAGTCATACAGGCTGAAGATTACATGGTCTACTAGTCCCTTAGACTAATTGTTTCCATGTGTTTGTGGTTTTCTTCATTCTTCTTTGCTCTGGACAAGGAGAAATACATTGTTGCATGTAGATGGTCACTTGCAAGCTTTTAAGACCCCAGTCGCTACTTACCAAAGTAGGAAGTAGAGCAATGTTTTTGTGTATGTTATGCCAACTGAGCTTGATGTGCCCTGGGATCATGGTCCTGAGCCCACAGGTCCAGCTAATGCTACCTCAAAGTAGGTGGCTGTGGCCAATAAGTTAGTATAACTTTGCCGCTTGTTAGCTCTATTATATACTTGGACATTCTTAAAGCACACACAAATTCATATGGACAAATATCATCTGCTAACCTTGTATATGTTCATAACTACATTCCCTTTTACCTAGATATACCTGATCATTCAGCCTGTCTACCCATCTATTTACCCATAGATTAATATTTTTCATCACTGACAACACAGTATTGTATATGTGCAAGGATTTATCTTTGTTGTCTGTACCTCTTATGTACCTTTCTGTGTCTTCCTCTTCCTTAATGCCACAGTGTTGATCACTCACTTTTAATGCATTGCCTTTCCCTTCACCCAAATCAATACTTGTCTCTAACTATTCCACAGTGTTCCCTTCCCCTCCCATCCCATTACTAGAAACCAGCAAAGAAAGTTTCCTTCCATATATAAATTCACTTTGTTTTTGAGTTAAAATAATTCTGAGAGATCTCTAAGATACACTGCTCATTTAATATCTTTGAAAACTGCAGTCCAAAGAAATTGGACTTGCTCAAGATGGCCTAACCAGTTAACACCAGTGATATTTTCCTCTCTGGCCCTCCTTGCTACTTTTCACCAATGCACTCTTACATTATACTGTTTGAGTAGTTGTCTTCTTATGATCTTCATATACCCTATTCCTACACAATGATCAGATTCTTTAGAACAAAGTTTTATTAAATGTTGAATTCTTGGAAAACCTAGAGGAATGTCTTATAGCTATCATTCCAATTAAATGAAATGAATACAGCAGACATAAAAATTTCCCTCAAATTATTCCCATATTCATAGATAAAATCTTTAGAATGGCACTGACAGCATGATGGGCAATTCTTAAATAACATTTGATGATCTTAAAAGCTAGAGTTATATTTAAAGAAATTAGGCATATGGAAACTACTCATTTTTTAAAAAATTGTAAATTCCAATGCAAAAGATTTACATTTTTATCACTAAAAGTTCTAAATCTGATTATTTAAACAAGCACCTCCTAACTTATACCACTCTACTGTTTCTTTAACAGTTTTTTATTTCCAATGGGCTGATGATCTGGAGTGTTCAATTCAAATTAAAATGACACAGTTATTGCACATACCTTTGGCTGCCATCCATAAGGTTCTATCCTTTCTCCCTACTTACTCAATCTAAATGCTAAGCAAATAATCTGAGAAGCTGAACTATGTGAAGAACACAGTATCAGGATTGGAGGAAGATTCATTAACAATCTGTAAAATGCAGTTGACACAACCTTGCTTGCTGAAAGCAGAAGA
>NW_006921902.1:224420-231272 GCF_000298275.1 Orycteropus afer afer | reverse complement strand
TCAAGGAAGTATATAGTCCGGAATACCGTTCTTCCAGCCTGTCCCTGGGATAGCACTGCAGGCAGGCCACACCCCCGGGGAAACTCCCCCCGGGCAGACCGGCCACTCAGAACCCAGTCATGTGATCCATCATGGGAACCACCACTCACAACTGGAGTCCAGCCAAGTTGACACATCTTCAACTATCACAACAATTAATAAGGAAGACTAAATAAGTATTGATGAATTTGAATTATGGTGTTGGTAAAGAATATTGAGTATACCATGGACTTCCAGAAGAACAAACAAATATGTCTTGAAAGAAGTACATCCAGAATGTTCCTTAGAAGCAAGGATGGCAAGACTTTGTCTTACTTGATTTGGACATGTTATCAGGAAGGATCAGTCCCTGGAGAAGTACATCATGCTTGGGAAAGTAGAGGGTCAATGAAGAAGAGGAAGATTGTCAATGAGAAGGATTGACACAGTGACTAAAACAATATGCTCAAACATAACAATGATTGTGAGGATGGTGCAGAACTATGCAGCATTTTCTGTTGTGCATAGAATTGCTGTGACTCAGAACTGACTCCAGACGCATAACAATAACAACAACTGCACATAGGAGTAATGCACATATATTTTATTCATGAAACTGCTAGATTCTACAAACTGTTCAAAAATAGGAAATACAGTCTTTGGGCTACAAGGAGGTTACATTTTGCTTCCTTCTCCTTCCTTCCTTCTTTCCCTCCCTCCCTTCCTCTCTTCTTCCTTCCTTCCTTTCTTCCTTCCTTCCTTTCTTCCATCCTTTTTCCCTTTTTCCTTCTTTCCCTCTCTCATTCCCACCCTTCCTCTCTTCCTCCTTCTACTTTCTTTATTTTATTGAGTAGCATTTATGGAGTGGACTAGAATAGATGAGATAGGTTACAAATAGCAATTTAAAAAAAAAATGACTGGTTTCTGCCAAAGATGCAGGGAGTTTATTTCTTTGGTGATAACTGGATGTATAGTATTTGAAAAATTATAGCATCAGGGTAAAGAGTACAGTCATAGCGTTCATAAAGACATGCATGAATATCCCTGGGGGATGTCTGGAAAGATGGAGGAATTGGCAGACAAGCTACATAGGATCTCTTGAACAAAGACAACAGAAACTAATTGACAAAGATAAAATAAGGTATTACATTGGATTATCTGAGAAGATAATCCTAGAGTCCTGAGTTTTGAAAGGAAGGATACAGATGTGGATTAAACACCAACTGATAGAAGGCATTTGACTGCTAACCAGAAGGCTAGCCAGTTCAAACCCATCAGCCACTCCTCTGAAGGAAGACTGAGCAATCTACTTCCAAAGAAATACTGCCTCAGAAACCCAAGGAGGGGTCACAATGAGTCAGAACTGATTTGACGGCAGTGTTTTTTTTTTTTTTTTAACTTTTTCTAGAGTAGAAGAACCTAAAAGAAAACAGTAAGTAAGGATACAAATGGAATTGTGGTCTGTCAGCTATCCTAAGGGAAAGGAGAATTTGAGTAT
Organism: Orycteropus afer afer; assembly: GCF_000298275.1. NCBI lineage: Eukaryota > Metazoa > Chordata > Mammalia > Tubulidentata > Orycteropodidae > Orycteropus > Orycteropus afer. Next base: position 229,756 of record NW_006921902.1, on the reverse strand, counting down.
TTCCAAATGGTTTTAGGACCTGAGAGTTAACCTAAAAATTGTCCCTGTTCACCAAGGACTGCGTAGACAACTGCACTGGTGGCTGATGACTAAAAAGAGAAACAGCAAAGAAGGGGACAAACTGAGCTCTTGACTTCTGGCTATCTGGAGGGCACAGCCATTTTGAATACTTACTAGCCACAGCCATTTTGGATATTTAAACCAACAGTGTTCTCATTCAGATGCCAGGGACCTAATAGGCTCCACTTGCCAAAGACAGTACAGACATACCAGAGGCTGATAACTGGAAAGGTGTTGTATTGACCATGATACATTTATAACCCATATCTTCTTGGTGAATGGTAGTGATCCCATCCCTCACCTTGACCCACCTTCTGGGCCTGGAGGAATTCCATCCCAGTCTGTGTGTTCTGATGGAGCCTGGGTGCCCTGCCCCATCCTGCCTTCTTCCCAGATTTTTGTTTATTTGTTTGTTTTGTTTTTAAAGTATTTCTTTTCTTTACTTTTTTTTGCATTACTTTTTATTTTATTATTTATTTTTCTCTTCACAGGTTCTAGTTTTGAGCTTTTTCTCTCCCCTTTTCCTACTTCCCTTTTTTTTTTTTCTTTCTTGTGGTTCTTCCTGTCCAATGTTTTTCCTTTTGCGTTTTTCTACTTACATTAACTCATTTCTCTTATTCTACCCTCCTCAAATATTGTATTTCTTCTCTTTATATTTATTTTGTCTTTTTCACTTTCTTTAAATATTTGGTCTCATTTATTGCTTTTCCTCTTTTTTTTTTTCTCTCTCTTTTTGTTGATTCTTCTTGTGTGTTTATGCAGTACTATTCAAAAGGATTGAAGAAAGGAAGGAAGGAAGGAGGGATGAAGGGGGGAAAGGAAGGAAGGAAAATGCAAGCTTCTTATAACCCAAATACTGTATTTTCTATTTTTGAATAGTGCATGTTTTTCTCTCCTTGCTGTACATTTTGGGGGAGTTCTTTTATTGTTGTTTTTTTCTAACTGAGTGGAAGACAGCAACCATGCCCCTATGACCCAGCCTTACCCACACCTCTCACAGGCCCACCGACTGACTGAGGGCCACAACATGGTTCTGAACCAATGGGCCAACGATACATGAGAGCCAATACAAGTATGACTCACCTTGAATTGCTTTTACAAACAGCTTACAGAGATCTGTACACTCACTCTCATTCTCTATCACATCCACCAGGAGACAGGTGGTGAGTGCATAAGTGCTGCCTACTAGAGAATATAGAAACATAGTACCCTGATTACTCAGGTACATCCAAAAAAGACAATGAAAATCTTGGGTAAATCACTCCAACATACAGTCACCTATTAAATATAAATACAAAAGCATCACAATATCTCAGACACAACAGGACATCACAGTCCACACAAAGAAACAAGATAAAGCAGTAGAAAAAAGGGACCTGGGTATACACCCAGAACACATTCCTAAGGAAGAAGCAGCATTAGAACTCCCTGACAAGGAAATCAAAAGAATTATATTTAGGAACCTTCAAAAAATTGAGAGACAGATCAAGGAAAACACTGACAAAATCAAGAAAAACACAGACAAAACTATACTACAATTTTGGAAGAAAAAAATGATGAAATGAATGAAAGATTAGAAATGACACAAAATCTTCAGATAGAAATGCAGAAGAGTAATAATAAATTTTGAGAAATGGATAACATATTGAATGGGCAATGGAGTAGAATTGAATCAGTGGAAGGCAGAATTAGTGAGACTGAAGACAAATACCTCAATAGTTCTTTGGAAAGGGATCAACTCAAAAAATAAAATCAAAACAAAAAGAAGAAAGCTTAAGATTCATGAGGGATACTATAAAGAGGAATAACTTTTGTGTAATCAGAATTCCAGAACAGGAAGAAACAACTAAAACCACAGAGAATATTTTCAAAGAAAAACCACAGAAAAAAATTGTCAAAGATTTGTTGGAAGAGAATTTCACCAATATGATGAAAGATGAGAATATATTCATTGAAGAAGTACAATGAAATACAAACAGGATAGACCCTGAAAGAAAATCACTGAAACATATCTTCATCAACCTCACCAAACCAAAGACAAAAGAATCCTGAAAGTAGTATGACAAAAAATGAAAAGTTACCTACAAAAGGCAACCAATAAGACTTAGCTCTTATTTCTTGTCAGAAACAATTCAGGTGAGAAGGCAATGGATGGTATATGTAAAATCCTGAAAGAGAAAAACTTCCAAGCAAGAATTATATATCCAGTAAAATTGTGCCTCAAATATGATGGTGAAATTAGGACATTTACAGATAAGCAGAAATTAAGGGATTTTAATACCAGACCAACCTTTCAAGAGATACTAAAGGGAGTACTTTCGACCAAGAACCAACAACAGCAAACAACAACCAACCATTAACACACATGATGACATTACCCAGAAACCAACCCAGTTACGAAAGTATCTAAAGTAAAATAAGCTTATAAGATTATAAACAGGGAACTGGAAACATCAATTGGCAAATGAGCACAACCACAAAACAAAAAGAGGGAAAAAATAGTGTAGTTACAGAACTTCTAAATGGTGAGGAAGTCTAGGCAATTGCAAAATTGAACATACAGTTCTAAACTTGGGAAGAAAATTATAAATCACAGGTTAACCTGAAAGAAAAATTATTAACCTACATATCAAAATAAAAGAGAGGACAAGCACAAATATTTAGCAAATACTAAAAGAACAGTAATGAAAGAAATGATAATATGATTCAAAAACAAAATGAGATCAGCACAGAAAATTATATGGAACAAAGAAACCAGGAAACCATGAAAAAATACATAACAAAATGACAGCAACAAATTCATACTTGTCAATAATTACACTGAATGTAAATGGATTAAATGTACCACTCAAGAGACAGAGAGTTGCAGACCAGATTTAAAAAAATCATAAACCATCAATATGCTGTCTAAAAGAGACACATCTTAGAGACAAAGGCAAAACTAGACTAAAAGACAAAGGTTGGAAAAAGACATATCAACCAAATGACAATCAAAAAGAGCAGAAATGGCAATAATAATTTCTGACAAAATTGACGTTAAGATTAAAAACCACCATAAAAGACAAGGAAGGACATTATGTAATGATTAGAGGATCAATTGAATAGGACACAACCATAATAAATATCTATGCACCCAATGAAAGAATGCCCAAATATAAAAACCAGATTTTAACAGAATTGAAAAGAGAAATAGATGACTCCACAGTCAAAGTAGGAGACTTTAATACACCACTTTCAGTCAAAGATGGAACAACTGGAAAGAAATTCAAAAAAGATGCAAAAAAAAAAAAAAAAAAAACTAAACAATACCATTCACCAACTCGACCTTTTAGATATTACAGAGCACTTCACTCTACAAAAGCACAATATACATTCTTTTCCAGTGCACATGGAGCATTCTCCAAGACAGACCATATATGTTAGGCCATGAAGAAACCCTTAATATATTTAAAAACAATGAAATATTGCAAAATATCTTCTCAGATCACAATGTTCTAAAATTAGAAATTAACAATAGGAAGATCAACAGAAAAAGATCAAACACATGGAAACTGAGTAACACCCTCCTTTAAAACAACTGGGTTATAGAAGAAATTAAAAAAAATGAAATTCAAGAGTTCAGGTAAGATGACAGAATAAGCAGGCAAACTACACAGACTCTCTTCGACAAAGAAAAGAAGAACCAATTAACACAGATACAGAGATAATCCTGGAGCTCTTTTTTGGTAACCTAGCTCTGGTAGCGTAGTGCCTAAGGCACTTGGCTGCTCACCAGAAGGCTGGTGGTTCAAACCCACCAGCCACTCCTCAGAAGGAAGATGAGGCAATCTACTTCTGTAGCAATACTGCCTTGGAAACTCAAGGAGGGGTTGCTATGGGTTGGGTTCGACTCGACGGCACATAACAACAACAACAACAGTGCTGCTCTAACAAATGGGATGTCCTTAACAATCAGAAGTTTATTCTCTTACAACTTTGGTGGCTACAGGTCCGAGTTCAAAGTGCCAGGCTCTAGGGGCTGGGTGAAAGACCCTTAATCTTTAGTTTTGGTATTTTCTTCCAAAATTGTTCTAGGGTTTTGTCTGTGTTTCCTTAATTTTGTCAGTGTTTCCCTCGATATGTTTCTCAATCCATTGAAGGTAACTAATTATAATTCTTTTGAATTCCTTATCAGGGAGTTCCAATGCTACTTCTTCCCCAGGGATGTCTTCTGGTCTGTATCCTGATCCCTTGTTTCTACCACTTTCTTGAATCTTGGCTTCACCTCTGCCTCTGGATCCTGGCCCACTGAAGCCAGATACTTTCTTCACTCAGGGATTTGCTGGCTGCTGAGGCTCACAAACACAAGGTTGACAAATAAAAGGGCACAATCCCTATGTTTCCAAACAACACAGTAGGCTATTGATTCAAGTCCACTAAAAGTCTCAAGATCAGCAGAGCATGGCAGGCTGCTGAACAAGGACTCAGCTACATGTAGGGTTCAAGTGTGCTATCAGCTAGAGACCATTCCCAAAGCTGCTGCTTAGATATGGGAAGCAGCCACACCTTAAAGCAGCTACTCAGATGCTCCAATAGATTCCACCATTGAGTTAATTACCAGTCTTGCCATGGGGATTAACTACATCCAGGTGCCTAGCCACTCAACCAGTCTCAGACAAGTTGATACACAAACTTAACCACCACATTCCCTGAGATTTGAAAGGAAGGATACAGAAGTGGACTAAACTACAACTAGTGGAAGAACTTACAAGAAAACAGTGAAAAAGGAGACAAACAGAGTTGCACACTGTCATCAACCCTGATGTTGTGGACAGCATGGATATTTCCAACTGGTTTTAGGACCTAAGAATTAACCTAAAAGTTGTCCCTGCTAGACGGGCTGCACAGATGCCTGCACTGGTGAATAAAAAGGGAAAGAGTGAATGAAGAAGGAGACAAACTGAGCTGTGGACTTTTGGCTGTCCGGAGGGTGCAGCCACTTTGAATGTTTACAAGCGGTTCAACCATTTTGGATATTTAAAGTGACAGTGTTCTCTCCAATTCCAGGGACTTATGAATAGGCTCCAATTTCTGGAGACAACAAGACCATACAGGACACTGAGGACTAGAAAGGTACAATATTCCATGTTACTCTTACACTCAAGACCCACTTGGTGATGGAGGTGCAGCTTTACCTCACCCCACCCACCTTCTGGGCCAGCAGGAATTCCATCCCAGTCTGTGTGCTCTGACAGAGCCTGGGTGCTTTGCCTGGCACTCCCTCCCCACTTTTTTTT
>NW_006921902.1:221126-223540 GCF_000298275.1 Orycteropus afer afer | reverse complement strand
TCACACAAAGAAGCAAGAAAAAGTGGTAGAAACAAGGGACCAGGATACAGACCAGAACACATCCCTGGGGAAGAAGTAGCATTGGAACTCCCTGATAAGGAATTCAAAAGAATTATAATTAGTTACCTTCAATGGATTGGGAGACATATCGAGGGAAACACTGACAAAATTAAGGAAACACAGACAAAACCCTAGAACAATTTTGGAAGAAAATATCAAAACCAAATGACAAAATAAACAAAAAATTAGTAATTATACAAAAATCTATAAATAGAAATCCAGAAGATTAATACTAAATTTTCAGAAGTAGATAACACATTGAAAGGGCAAAAGAGTAGAGTTGAATCAGTGGAAGACAGAATTAGTGAGATTGAGCATAAATACCTGAATACTTCTTTGGAAATGGATCAATCAGAAAGAAGAAATGAAGAAAACCTAAGATTCATGTTGGATACCATCAAAAGGGGAGCTCTGGTAATGCAGTGCTTAAGGCACTTGACTGTTAACCAGAAGGCTGGCGGATCAAACACACCAGCCACTCCTTAGAAGGTTGAGCAATCTACTTCCGTAGTGATACTGCCTCAGAAACCCAAGGAGGGGTCGCTGTGAGTCAGGTACAACCCAACGGTACATAACAACAATGCCATCAAAAGGGATAACCTGTGTGTAATAGGAATTCCACAATGGGAAGAGAAAAATAAAACCACAGAAAAAAATTGTCCAAGATTTCTTGGAAGAGTACTTCCTTAACATGATGAAATATTAGAATATATCCATTCAGGAAGTCAAACATACCCAAAACAGATAGACCCCAAAAGAAAACAACCAAGACATATCATCATCAAACTGACCAAAAGCAAAGACAATGAAAGAATCCTGAAAGCAGCGTGGGAAAAATAAAAAGTTACCTACAAAGGGCAACCAATAAGACCAAGCTGTGATGTCTCAGCAGAAAACATACAGGCAAGAAGGCAATGGGATGGTGTATATAAAATCTTGAAACAGAAAAATTTCCAACCAAGAATTTTATACCCTACAAAATTGTCCATCAAGTATGCGGTAAAATTAGGAGAATTCCAGATAAGCAGAAATTAAAAGTGTTCATTAAAACCGGAACAACCTTACAAGAGATACTAAAGGAAGTCCTTTGGACAGAGAACCAATAATGGCAAACAACAACTGACCATTAATACATGATGACATAACCGACAAACCAACCCGGTTATGGAAGTATCCAAAGTAAAATAAGCTTATAAGATTATAAACAGGGAACCAGAGACATCAATTGGCAAATGAGGACAACCACAAAACAAAAAGAGGGAAAAAATAGTGTAGGTACAGAACTTCTAAATGGTGAGGAAGTCAAGACAATTGCAGAAAGAATGGATGGTTCTAAATGCAGAGTGAAAATTATATATCACTGGTAACCTCAAAAGAAATCATAAACCTTGACATCACAACAAAAAAGAGGACAAACACAAATACTTAGCAAACACTAAAGCAACAGCAACAAAGGAAATGAAACACAATTCATAAATAAAATGAGCTCAGCACAGAAAATTATATGATCAAGAAACGAGGAACATCACAAAAGAGCACATAAAAAAAATGACAGAAACAAATTCATACTTGTTGATAATTACACTGAATGTAAGTGGATTAAATATACCAGTCAAGAGATGGAGAGTTGCAGAATAGATAAGAAAACATAACATACACTGTCGTAGCGATGCACCATAGCATAACATACACTGTCTTAGAGATGCACCGTAGAGACAAATACAAAAATAGACTAAAAATCAAAGTTTGGAGAAAGATATATCAAGCAAATAGCAAACAAAAAAGACCAAGAGTGGCAATAATAATTTCTGATAAAATTGACTTTAAGACAAAAACCACCCTAAGAGACAAGGAGGGAAATTATATAATGATTAAAAGATCAAAAGAACAAGAAAATAAAACCATAATAAATATCTATGGACCAAATGATATATAAATCAGACTTTAACAGAATTGAAAAGACAAATAGATGACACCATAGTCATAGTAGGATATATTCATACACTACTATCAATGAAAGATAAAATAACTGGAAACTCAATGACATAGAAGAAATAAAGAATACAATCCACTAATTTGAGTTTATAGACATCTACAGATCACTTCAGACACAGCACAATACACATTCTTTTCCAGTGCACATAGAACATTCTTCAGGATAGACCATATGTTTGACCTTAAAGCAAGCCTTAATCAATTAAAAAACATTGCATGTTGTTAATGATTCTTCCGCCAAACTTTTTTTTTTATTATTATTATTAGGAATTGGGTGAAGATTTACAGAGTAAATTCACTTTTCATACAACAGTTCACATATACTTTGTCTCATGTCATTGACCAAAATTTACAATGCA
>NW_006921902.1:212920-216181 GCF_000298275.1 Orycteropus afer afer | reverse complement strand
GCAAGTGTCTTATAGGTTCCTCATAAGTACAATTAAGTGTTCTGGAATTCCCATTCTTCTCAATGTTACCCATAATTTGCTATGATTTGAATTATGTTCCATAAGATTTTACTTGCATATGATATTAATGATATTGTTTGAAAATTTCCACATTCTGTGGGATCATCTTTCTTTGAAATGGTACAAATATGGATCTCTTCAAGTCAGCTGGCCAGGTAGCTGTCTTTCAAATCTCATGGTATAACGAGTGAATGCCTCCAGCATGGCATCTGTTTGTTGAAACATCTCAATGGGTATTTTGTCAATTTCTGGTGCCTTGTTTTTTTGCCAATTTTTTCAGTGAATCTTCAACTTTATTCCTTCAATACCATTTGTTATTGATCATTTGCCACTTTCTGAAATGGATGAAGATCGAGCAGGTCTTTTTGGTACAATGGCTGTGTATTCCTTCCATTTTCTTTTGATACTCTCTGTATTATTCAATATTTTGCCTATAGAGTCTTTCAATATTGCAACACGAGGCTTAATTTTTTCCCTGAGTTATTTCAGCTTGAGAAATGCTGAGTGTGTTCTTCCTTTTTGGTAATTGGCTTTGTCTGCTCAAGCTGCTCTTTGAAATCTTCTGTTCAGCTCTTTTGTCTTGTTAAGTTCTTCTATTTGTTTTAGCTATTATCCACTCAAGGGCAATTGTCAGAGTCTCTTCTGACATCCATTTTGTTTTTATTTTCCTTTCTCATCTTTTTAATTACCTCTTGCTTTCTTCATGGATGATGTTCTTGTCATCCCATATTCTGATTTTTGGTCATTCGTGTTCAATGCATCAAACTTATTCTTTAGATTATCTCTTAATACAGGAGGGATATATTAAAGGTCATATGGTGGCTCTTGTTGACTTGTTTTAATTGTCTTCAACTTCAAGTTGAAGTTACATATGAGCAGTTGATAGTCTGTTCCACAGTCAGCTCCTGGTCTTGTTTTGGCTAAGATATTGAGCTTTTCCATCATCTCTTGTCACAGATGTAGTTAATATGATTTCTGTGTATTCCATCAGATCATGTCCATGTGTATAGCCACCATTTGTGTTGTTGAAAAAAGGCATTTTTAAGGAATAAGTCATTGGTCTTGTAAAATTCTATTATGCAGTCTGCAGTGCTATTTTTCTCATCTAATTCAAATTTTCCAACTACCAGTAATATTTCTTTGTTTCCGACTTTTGCATTTCAGTCACCAATGATAATTAACACATCCTGATTACATGTTCAGTCAATTTCAGACTGCAGAAGTAGATAAAAATCTTCAATTTCCTCATCTTTTGCTTTGGTGGTTGGTGTGTAAATTTGAATGATCATAGTATTAACTGGTCTTCCTTGTAAGCATATGGATATTATCCTATCACTGACGGCATTGTACTTCAGGATACATCTTGAAACATCCTTTGTGATGATGAATGCCATATCACTACTCCTCAAACTGTCATTCCCAGAATAGTAGTTCATATGGTTGTGTGATTCAAAATGGGAAAAACCAGTCTATTCAGCTCACTAAAGCCTAGGACATCAATCTTTATGTGTTCCATTTCATTTTTGACAACTTCCAATTTTCCTAAATTCATACTTTGTACATTCCATGTTCCGATTATTAATGGATGTTTGCAGCTGTTTGTCCTCAATTTTAGTTGTGCCATGTCAGGAAATGGAGGTCCCGAAAGCTTTACTTTATCCGTATCATTTAAGTTGGTTGTACTCTGATGATGCAGCACTTTCACACTTATATTTTGAGTACCTTCTGACCTAAGGGGCTCGTCTTCCTGCAATGTATCAGACAATGTTTCAGGGCTATTCATAAAGTTGCCCATTAATGTATCAGACAGTGTTTCTCTGCTATTCATAAGGTCTTTCCTGATCAATTTTTTGAGAAGTGGATGGTCTCTTCCTTCTTCCAAGTCTGTCTCAGTTTGTAAGCTGTGTGGAAACCTGTCCACCATGTGCAACCCCACTGGCATTTGAGACACCAGTGGTACAGCCTCAAGCTTCACAGCAACACTCAAACCACCACAGTATAAGAAACTGACAGAGAAGTTTGTCTTCTTTAGCTGTTTGAAACCTTTTTGCCCTCCCCTTACCTGTATCCTGCAGCTCTGTCATCCCTGGGTCCCCCCGCCCCTTCTTTCCTCTTGGGTGTGTGGCCTGTCTCTCTCCCCTTACCTGGATCCCAGGGCTCTATCTCAGCCCTGGCTCCTCCCCCGCCTCCCATGTCTGGGTGCCTGGCCTGTCTGCCTGCCCTTTCCTGGGTTCCTAGAATACTATGCAACCCTAAAGAATAATGTAAAATCTGCAAAATACCACATAATGTGGATGAACTTGGAGGACATTATACTGAGTGAAATAAGTCAATCACAGAAGGACAAAAATTGTATTAGTTTATTATTGTGAAAATCAAGGAAAGGTTTTTATATGGGACAAAACTTTCCTTGTTGCTTGCCTTGGATGGAAGGGCAAGGGAGGGAACAATGCTAGATAGGTAGAGACAAGTATTGATTTGGGTGAGAGGAAAGGCAATGAACCAAATGTGAGTGATCAACATGGTGGCACTGAGGAATAGGAAGGCAGAGGACATGTGAGATACAGATAACAAAGATCAAACCATTTGCACATACAGTACTGCATTGTCAGTGATGGCAAATATTTATCTAGGGTGGATAGATGGGTGTGGACAGGCTGAACAATCAGGTATGGCTAGGCAGGGGAGAGTGTTCCCATGACCATGTATAGGGTTTGCAGACGATTTGTAAGTTCTGTAAGAATATCCAGGTATATAGTAGATATGACAAGGGACAAGGTTGTGGTGACTACTGGGCCATAGTCAGCTACTCAGAGGGATCAAGTACTTGGATCTGTGAGTTTGAGACCATTGTTTCAGGGGACATCAAGTTCAAATGGCATAATATACTACACAAATATATTGTTCCACATCCTACTTTGGTGAGCAGTGACTGGGATCTTAAAAGCTTATAAGCGGCCATCTAGATGCAACAGAGGGTCTCTCCTCATCCAGAACAAAGGAGAATGAAGAAAACCAAAGACTCATGGAAATAATTAGTCCAAGGAAGTGGTACCCCATGCAATCCTCAGTCTATATGACTATTAGACTAGAAGAAATAGATTGTGCCCAGCTACCACTGTCAACCACTCAGAGGAGTATGTATAAAGGACATTCTGGATAAAGTGGAAGAACAATGTGAAACAAAACTCAAAATCATAA
>NW_006921902.1:203704-211994 GCF_000298275.1 Orycteropus afer afer | reverse complement strand
ATGGGGCAATCTACTTCTGTAGTGATACTGCCTCAGAAACCCAAGGAGGGGTCACTATGATTTGGGTCTGACTCAATGGCACATAACAACAACAACAACATGAAGAACTGTAGTCCAGCAAATTTGAAAATCTAGAAGAAATGGACAGATTTCTAGACATGCTACTTACCTAAACTAACAGACTGAAGTGGGAAATTTGAACCAACCCATAACAAAAGAAGAAATTGAACAGGTCATTAAAAAAATTAACAACAACAACAAAATAAAAGCCCTGACAGAGATGATTTCTAGAAGAATTCTACTAAACTTTCAGAGAAGTTCTGACACCAAACCTGCTCAAACTATTCCAGAACATAGAAAAGGATGTATTCCTCCCAAATTCATTTTATGAAGCAACCAAAACCTGGATACCAAAACCAGGCAAAGACATCACTAAAAAGGAAAACTACAGACCAATATCCCTCATGAATACAGATGCAAAAATCTTCAACAAAATCCTGACCAATAGACTTCAACAACATATCAAAAAAATAATACATCATGAGTAAGTGGGGTTCGTATCAGTTATGCAAGGATGGTTCAACGTTAAGAAAACAATCAATGTCATCCATCACATAAATAGAACCAAGGAAAAGAACCACATGATCCTATCAATCAATGCAGAAAAGGCATTTGATAATATCCGGCATCCATTCCTGATTAAAAAAACTCTCAGCAAAATGAGAATAGAAGGAAAATTCCTCAACATAATAAAGGTTATGTATGTAAAACCAACAGCCAATGCTATTCTCAATGGAGAGAGACTGAAATCATTCCTCTTGTGAGCAGGAACCAGACAAGTATGCCCTCTATAGCCACTCTTATTAAACATTTTATTAGAAGTCATAGCTAGGGCAATAAGGCAAAAAAAGGGAAATCAAAGATGTCCAAATTGGTAAGGAAGAAGTCCCTTTGTCTCTATTTGCTGATAATAAGATCCTATACAGAGAAAACCCAAAAGACTGAAGAGAAAAACTACTGGAACTTATTGAGAGATTTAGCATAGTGGAGGATAAAATATCTACATACAAAAATCAGTTGGATTCCTCTATACCAGCAAAGAGATTGCTGAAAAGGAAATAAGGAAATCAATACCATTTACAATACCTACCCACAAAATAAAATACTTGGGAATAAATTTTACCAGACACAAAAAACCTTCACAGAGAAATATAGCCATCTCTTGACAATATGGCCACAGGCTACAGTTTCTCTTTCTGATACCAGCCACAATTATTTCTATTATATCTATTAAATTTAGGGCCTGAACACAGGCATTATAATGTGTATACTAATATATGTTATTTTGTTATGTGCCATCGAGTCAGACCCAAATCCCAGAGATGTCTCCCTGTGTTTCCAAGGCTGTATCACTACAGAAGTAGATTACCCAACCTTCCTTCTGAGGAGTGGCTGGTGGTTTTGAAATGTCAGCCTTCTGGTGAGCAGTCAAGTGCCTTAGACACTACACAATCAGAGCTCCTATACTAATATATAGATTATATAAAATCAAGTAATTTATATTAATATAACACAAAAAAAAAATGTGACTTATACCCTGCCTTCCTCTTTTAATCCTCTCACTTTAAACAACTGATTCCCTTCACATGGATTAAGGCATCTACATCAACTTCCATGCATATGTTTTATAATCCCTGTAGTATATGCATCTATTCATCACATTAAGTTGTTAGTAGCTTCAAGATAGGGATTTATTGATTGATGGATTGCTTGATTTCCAAGTACTTAATCCTTGTCACACTAATAGGATACACTCAATATGTTTTTACTGAATGAGTATGTTGTATCCCACAAAGGGTTTGTTATATTATCATATTGTATTGGCTTATGTGTTGCTGTGATGCAGGAAGCCATGCCCCTGGTATTTCAAATACCAGCTGGGTCATCCATGGTGGACTTGTTTCAGTGGAGTTTCCAGACTAGTTCTGACCAGGAAAAAAGATGTCACATTCCACTTCAGAAAATGTTGGCCATTGAAGATCTTATGAATAACCAACCAAAAACTGAATTCACTGCTGTGGAGTTGGATCCAACTCATAGCGACCCCTCTTTGGGTTTCCAAGGTGGTATCTCTACAGAAATAGATTGCCCAACCTTCCTTCTGAAAAGTGGCTAGTGGGTTTGAACCACCAGCCCTCTGGTTAGCAGTCAAATGCCTTAGGCACTATGCCACCAGAGCTCCCTTATGAATAACAGTGAAATATTATCTGATATGATGACACAAGATGAGCCCCTCAATTGGAAGGCACTCAAAATATGACTGGGGAAAAGCTGCCTCCTCAAAGTAGAGCTGGCTTTAATGAAGTGGATGGTCTGGGATCTTCATTTGTTGATGTTGCACAACTCAAAAAAGAAGAAACAGTTACAAACAACTATTAGCAATTGAAACATGGAATGTATGAAGTATCAATTTAGAAAAACTGGAAGTTGTCAAAAGTGAAATGGAATATATGAAGATCAATATTCTAGGTATTAGTGAGTTGAAATGGACTGGTATAAGCCACTTTGAATCAGACAATTATATAGTCTACTATGCAGGGAATGAAAATTTTGAAGAGTAATGGTGTCGTATTCATCATCAAAAACAACATGTCAATTCTATCTTGAACAACAGTGCTTCAGGGATAGGATAATAACCATAAGCCTACAAGGAAAACTAGTCAATAAGACTTATTCAAATTTATGCAACAATCACTAAAGCTAAAGATGAAGATATTGAAGATTTTTATCAACTTCTTCGGTTGGAAATTGACAAAACATGTTAGCAAGATGCATTGATAATTACTGCTGATTGGAATGTGAAAGTTGAAGACAAAGAAGAAACATCAGTAGTTGGAAAACATGGTCTTGGTAATAAGTATAAAACAGAAGACTACATGGTAGTATTCCGCAAGATCAATGAGATCCAAGAGATTTGGAAGCATCTACCTGGCCAACTGACTGGAAGAGATCCATATTTGTAGCCATTCCAAAGAAAGGTGATATAACAGAATGTGGAAATTATTAAACAATATCATTAACATCACACACCAGTAAAATCTTGCTGAAGATAATTAAAAAATGGTTGCAGCAGTATATTGATAGAGACCTTCCAGAATTGCAAGCTGGATTCAGAAGATGACATGGAATGAGGGATATGACTGCTGATGTCAGATGGATCTTAGCTGAAAGCAAAGAATACTTGTGTATTATTGACTATACCAAAGCATTTGATTGTGTGGATCATAACAAATTATGGATAACATTGAGATGAATGGAAATTCCAGAGCACTTGATTGTACTCATGAAGAACCTGTACATAGATCAGGAGGCTGTTGTTCGAACAGAACAAGAGGATACTGCATGGTTCCAAATCAAGAATGGACTGAATCAAGGTTGTATCCTTTCATCATACTTATTCAACTCGTATGCTGAGCAAATAATCTGAGAAACTGGATTATATGAAGGAGAATGAGGCATCAGGATTGGAAGAATACTCATTAACAACTTTCCATATGTGATGACACAACTTTGCTTGCTGAAAGTGAGGGTGACTGATGAAGACTAAAGACTACATACACTCTGCAGTATGGATTACACCTTAATATAAACAAAATAAAAATCTTTACAACTGATCTAATAAACAGCTTCACAATGGATGGAGAAAAGTTTGAATTTGTCAAAGACTTCATATTACTTGGTTCTACAATCAACACCAATGGAAGCAGCAGTCAAGGCCTCAGATGATGTATTGCATTGGGCAAATCTTCTCCAAAAGACCTCTGTCAAGTGAAAAAGACCAAAGATGTCTCCTTGAAGACTTAGGTGCACCTAACTCAAGCCTTGGTATTTTCAGTCACTACTTATGCATGTGAGAGTTGGACAATGAATAAGAAAGACCAAAGAAGAGTTGATGCTTTTGATTTGTGGTGTTGGAGAAGAATGCTAAGAGCTATGGTCTGCTAAAAGGACTAATAATCTGTCCTGAAAGAAGTTCAGCCGGTATGCTTCTTGGAAGAGAGAATGGCCAGATTTTGTCTCACCTACTTTGGCAATGTTGTCAGAAGGGACCATTTCTGAGAGAAGAATATCATGCTTGATAAAGTGGAGAGTGAACAAAGAAGGGGAATGCCCTCAATCAGATTGATTGACACAATGGCTGCAACGATGGGCTCAGGTATAGCAAGGATAGTGAGGCGGGCACAGGACTATGTAGTGTTTTGTCTTCTGTGCATAGGGTTGTTATGAGTTGGAGATGACTCAATGGCACCTAACAGCAACAACCTTTTATCAACTGTATAAAGGGGACCTACATGTGTATTGCACCAGATGAATGCCCATAGGTATAAAATTGACTACATTTGTAGGAAGTGATGATGGAGAAGTTTAATATCATTAGTCTAAACGAGACCAGGGGCCACTTTCTCTTATGCAGCTTGAGTGTGACACTGAGAAAATTTTTAAAATCCATGAGAGCTAAAATATGACCTTGAGTATATACCACCTGTTCTGGTTACCTAGTGCCACTCGGACAGGAATATACAACAAAAAATATGGCTGAACAAACAGGAGTTTATTCTCTTACATTTTAGCAGGCTAGAAGTCTGAGTTCCAAGTGCCAGGCTCTAAGGACTGGGTCAAAGCCCCTTGACCTTGGGCTTCATCTCTGCCTCTTGCTCCCAGCCCACTGAAACTAGAGACATCTCTTCACTCAGGCAGCTACTGGCTGCTGAGGCTAACAATACCAAGGTCGACAAATAAAATGGCATAGTCCTGATGTTACCAAATCACACAGCAGGCCATTAATTCAAGTCCATTGAAAATTCCAAGGTCAGCAGAGCATGGCAGCCTGCTTAAAAACAACACAGCTACATGCAGGGTTCAAGTGTGCCATAAGCTAGAGACAATTCCCAAAGCTGTTTCCCAAGGTTGACAAATAAAATGGCACAGTCCTGATGTTACCAAATCACACAGCAGGCCATTAATTCAAGTCAATTGAAAATTCCAGGGTCAGCAGAGCATGGCAGGCTGCTGAAAAACAACACAGCTACATGCAGGGTTCAAGTGTGCCATAAGCTAGAGACCATTCCCAAAGCTGTTTCTTATACGCGGGAAGCAGACCACATTCCTAAAGCAACTACTCAGCTGTTTGTGGTAGGTCCCACCACTGAGGTAATTGCCAGTCTCATCATGGGGATTAACTACCACCAGCTGCCCAGCCACTCAACCAGGCCCAGCCAAGTTGACACACAAACTTAACCACCCCACCACCTAAATTTAGAAACCATCTGAAGAATAGATTTGACATACTAAACTACAATGACCAAGACCAGATGACTTGTGGGATAACATCAAAGACATCATATAAGAAGAAAACAAAAGGTCATTAAAAGACAAGAAAAAGGAAAAGACCAAAATGGATGTCAGAAGAGACTCTGAAACTTTCTCTTGAATAAACCCAAAACCAAACACACTGCTGTCAAGTCGGCTCTGACTCACAACAACCCCTCCCTGGGTTTCTGAGGCAGTATCACTATGGAAGTAGATTGCCCAACCTTCCTTCCGAGGAGTGGCTTATGGGTTTTGACCATCAGTCTTCTGGTTAGTAGTCAAATGCCTTAAGCACTACATCATCAGAGTTCTTGAATGCAGAGTAGCTAAAGTGAAAGGAAGGAGCTCTGGTAGCATAGTGCCTAAGGCACTTGACTGCTAACCAAAAGGCTGGTGGTTCAAATCCACCAGCCACTCCTTAGAAGGAAGTTTGTGCAATCTACTTCTTTAGTGATACTACCTCGGCAATTCAAGGAGGGGTCACTATGAGTCGGGTCCGACTCAATGACACATAACAACAACAACAACAAAGTGAAAGGAAGAAAGGATGAAATGAAAGAACTGAACATATTTCAAAGGGTGGCCTGATAAGAAAAAGTAAACTATTACAATGAAATATGCAAAGATCTGGAGTTAGGAAATCAAAAGGGAAGAATATGAATTCAGCTTTTCTGAAACTAAAAGAATTGAAGAAAAAATGCAAGTGTTGAGTTGCAACGTTGTAGGAAACTTTGGGCAAAATTTCGAATAATGCAGGAAACAAAAAAGAAGGAAGGAATATACAAAGTCACTGTACCAAAAAGAACTGATTGATGATCAACCATTTCAACAGGTAACACACAATCAAGAACAAATGGTATTAAAGGAATAAGTCCAAGGCACACTGAATACATTGATGAAAACAAGCCTCCAGGAATTTATGGAATACCAATTGAGTTGTTTCAACAAATGGATGCAACACTGGAAGTGCTCATTTGTTTATGCCAAGAAATTTGGAAGTCATTTCTCTGGCCAACCAACTGGAAGAGGTCCATATTTGTGCTCATTCTGAATAAGGTCATCCAACAGAATGCAGAAATTACCAAGCAATGTCATTAGTATCACATGTAAGCAAAATTTTGCTGAAAAGAATTAAAAAACGTTTGTGGCACTACCTAGACAGGGAATTGTGAGAAATTCAAGCTAGATTCAGAAGAGGATGTGGAACAAGGGATATCACTGCTGATGTCAGATGGATCTTGGCTGAAAGCAAAGAACACCAGAAAGATGTTTACCTATGTTTTATTGAGTATGCAAAGGCATTGGACATTGTGGATTATAACAAATTATGGATACCACTGTGAAGAATGGGAATTCCAGAACTCTCAATTTTGTTCAGGCAGAACCTGTACTTAGACAAAAAGGCAGCCCTTTAAACAGGATGAGAGGGTACTTAATGCATGGTTTAAAATCAGGAAAAGTGTGCATTAGGGTTGTATCTTTCACCATGCTTATTTAATCTTTATGTTAAACAAATAATCTGAGAAGCTGGATTACAGGAAGAAGCACACAGAACCAGGATTGGAGGAAGACTCATTACCAGCTTGTCATATGCAGATGACACAACCTTGCTTGCTGGAAGCAAAAGTGGACTTGAAGTGCATGCTGATGAAGATCCAACACTACAGTCTTCAATATGTATTATATCACTACATTAAAAAAAAAAAAAAAAAAAAAAAAAGCTCCTCAAAATTGGACCAAGAAACAATGTCACCACACATGAAGAAAAGACTGAGGTTGAAGTTGACAAGGATTTCATTTTACTAGGATCCACAATCAATGCCAATGGAAGTCCAAACCAAAAACCCACTTTCATCAAGTTTATTCCAACTCACAGTGACCTATTGGACAGAGAAGAACAACTCCATAGGTTTCCAAAGCTATAATCTTTACAGAAGCAGACTGCATCATCTTTCTTCCACTTTGCATCTGGTGGATTCCAACCACCAACATTTTGGTTAGCAGACAAATAATTTAACCCCTGTGCCACCAGAACTCCTTCCCATTGAAGCAGCAGTCAAGAAATCAAAGGACTTATTACAGTGACCAAATCTGCTGCAAATGACCTTTTTAAAGTGCTAAAGAGGAAAGATTTCCTTGGAAGACTAATGTGTGCATGATCCAAGCTATTGATTTTTTAATAGCTTCATATGCATATGAAAGCTAGACAATGAATAAGGAAGCCGTAAGGAGCTCTGGTGGTATAGTGCCTAAGGCATTTGACTGCTAACCAGAACGCTGATGGTTCAAACTCACCAGCCACTTTTCGGAAGGAAGATTGAACAATCTACTTTCTCAGTGATACTGCCTCAGAAATCCAAGGAAGGCTCGCTATGAGTCAGATACGACTCTACAGCAGTGAGTTTGGTTTGGTTTTGGAAGAATAAATGGAGACATCCGAATTATGGTGTTTGTGAAGAATATTGGATATATCTTGGGCTGCCAGAAGGATGAACAAATCTATGTTGATCCTCAACCAGATGGATTGACACAGTGACTGCAACAATGAACTCATGCATAGCAAAAATTGTGATTATGGTGCAAGACCATGTAGTAGTTCATTCTGTTGTACATAGGATCACTCTAAGTCCACACAGACTCAGAGGCACCTACCAACAACACGTTCTATTGCATATTGCACTCTGTATTGTAAAGGCTTTCACTTTCAACTTTGGAGGGTGGGGGAGTGGAAAGTGATCTCCTTTGATCTCTAAGTCTATGTTCCTCTGCTTTGCACCCCATAAAGAAAACTAATATAGATAGTCATAGTCTTTCATGACACTATTGACTTTAGAGGAGCCCTGGTAGCATAGTGCCTAAGGCACTTGACTGCTAACCAGAAGGCTGGTGGTTCAAACCCACCAGCCACTCCTTGGAAGGA
>NW_006921902.1:200213-202109 GCF_000298275.1 Orycteropus afer afer | reverse complement strand
TTTTTTTTTTTTTTTTTTTTTTTTGGGGGGGGGTGGTTTAGTTGGAATATAAGGACATAAATAACCTATCCTATAGGGAAAATGACTGGTGAAACTTGCATAACATAAAATTTGACCAAAGGCCTACATCTAAGATAGCAGTCTAGAATGGGCCAAAATAATAAAATTTAGCCTCAAAGAAAACTGGTAGGAAATGTCAGGGACCCAAATCTGCTAAACATGAGCAATTAAGACTATGGGCTAAATTCTTCTTGAAGCTAAGTTTTAAGGGTAGGATTACAGCCACTGAAAGTTGAGGTTTCCAAGTCAGAACAGTTCCATCAGCAAGACTGACTTGACATTAACTCAGACATAAACCAAAAAGAAGAAAAAGAACTCACTGCGATGGAGTGGATACTGACTCATAACAGCCCCCATTGGGTTTCCAAGGCTGTACATTTTTACAAAAGCAGACTGCCTCATCTTTCTTCCATAGAGTGGCTGGCCACTGAACTTTCTAACCTTTCAGTTAGCAACCAAATGCCTTAACCACTATACCACCAGAGCTCCTTAACTCAGATATCTGTTGGGATAAATTTCCAGAATCTCTCCCACTTGAGATCAGAATATGAGGTGAACTAGTTTATAATAAGCAACTCTGGTGGTATGGTGCAGTGAACTACTTGGTATGACTTTTCCAGCCAGTTTTTGTGACTCACACTCAATTACTGGGTGGGACCATGCAAATAAGGTGTATGGAACTCTAATGTAGGGATTGATTAGTTTTATCATTCTGCTAGGCTTAAAATGATCCTTCCTAGAGACAGAAAGGGGGACCTCTTTGCCATCAAGAAAGAAGAGCCATAAGTGGAATGGAGCACTTGATTGGACTCAAGATCCCTGTACTGGACCTCCTCATCAGAATGACAGCTAGCAGAGACAACTGGCTGAGACAACCAGCAGAAACAATCAGCTGAGATGACCAGATGAGGAACCAACAGTCATGAGATGGAGTGACAGATTTTGTAGGCCCATACAGCCAGAAAGCTGAGTGTCTTTGGGCAGGAGGCTTGCTGAGATGGTGAGGGGTACACCTAGGTGCACCTATTGGCAGAGCTCAAAGAATTTTGTAACACTTGCCTAAGCAGGGCAGAAGCCAAGCCAAGAGGCCAAGGACCAGAGAGTCATGCCTGAGAACATGGCAGAGGGGATACTGTCCTGATTGAAGAATTGTGACCTGAGAGTGCTCCTGAACCTGAATTGTAAACTATTACTTTTCTAAAATCCCCATAATTGTATTATCTCTGAGTTTTGTGTGGCCATTGCAACAAATTATCGAATCCATCAGTGAAGTAGTGAGTGCCATGGTGTCAGAACTAGTGAAAAGGTAGGAGGATGACAGCATATCTGGCCACATAGGAGTGAGCCGTGGGCTGCTGAAAGTGATTCTTTCTCCCCACCTTGCAGTTGGAGGAGGTCAGAGGATGCCACATCCATGCCCTTTTTGAAGGTGGTGTGGTGGGTAAGGCATTTTGCTGCTAATCTGAAGGTCAGAGGTTCAAACTTACCTCCTGCTCTGGGAGAGGAAGATGAGGCAATCTACTTCCATAAAGATTTACAGCCTTGGAAACCCAATGGGGGTTGGTATGAGTCGCAATAAACTCAGTGGCAGTAAGTTTTCATTTGTTTGTTTTGGTCTTTATAATGAAGTTTAAGAAAATCCTATCTGCTGTTATAGTCGTTGATAGGTGCCCTCAAGTTGGCTCTGACCCTATGTACAACAGAATGAAACACTGCCAAGCGCTATGCCAGCCTCATAGTCCTTGGTATACATGAGCCAATCATTGCTATATAAAAAATATATTATAAAATATATAATATATAACATTTATATTTATAAATATATATATAATAAAT
>NW_006921902.1:198331-199428 GCF_000298275.1 Orycteropus afer afer | reverse complement strand
GATTGCCCAACCTTCCTTCCGAGGAGTGGCTGGTGGGTTTGAACCGCCAGCCTTCTGGTTAGCAGTCAAGTGCTTTAGCCACTATGCTTAGTGTATCCTTATAGTTGCTATTTCTTTTCTGATAAAAGCCAGAATAAAGGCAAGTCAGGATGCATTATATGGAAAGCTTATTTGCTTGGACATATGATCACGGTGGTGCAATGGATCCACTTCTCTAAGCCAGAATGGATTCTAAGAATAGGCTGGAAACTGCCTTCTATTCACAAGCCCTTGTTGTGGTGTGACTGTACCGGCTAAGGGAAATGCAAAGCTACAGCCATGAACTGGAAAATCTAAGCCCTTTTTTCTTCCTAAAATACCAGAATAATGTGGGAAATTTATGCATGGTTGTATATTTACCTCCAATCGCTCTGATGATTTTTTTTTAATTCTTCTTTTCACTCTACTAACAAAGATCAATTCATTGAAAGGTCAGAAAGAGGCTTTTTTAAATGCAGATTTTAAGGAAATAACAATTTTCCAAAGCATCATTCATCCACACACAATTTAGAACAATTTTATTTTAAAAGTAATAATAAAATCCCTTACATTGATCCTCAAAATATAAATATTGCAAGCAGGTAACTGGGTGCACAAAAGATTCATTTGCATACACAATCAGCCATTTATGGAAGCATATACCTAATTATGCATGCAAGGACAGGTTTCATTTGTATTTTATTGCTTCTGACAATGGACATCCTGTATCCTAGGGGTTTATTTTCAACATGTAGGTTTGTAAGTTTACCATTTCAACTTTCCTTTCTTTAAATGTGGGCTGAAAGCGCTTGGCAGAGTTTGAACTACAGCTTGTTTCTGTTTGAGGAGATTCTAAATGATGACTTATGATCATAATTGTCTTGCAAACTTCACTTTGACTTCCAAGGGCAGTGGGTTAGAGTGAATAGAAGAAATGTCAGGAGTTTTAAGGAAGTGCTGTTTGTTGACAGCAGAGATTATCTTGTTTGATAAAATCAATTTTGATGACAGCACAATCTAAGGTCTTCCTTGAAGCTGATTTTATCAAGATAATAGATTAAGCATATCTGACAGCTAGA
>NW_006921902.1:189098-197626 GCF_000298275.1 Orycteropus afer afer | reverse complement strand
GACACATAACAACAACAACAACAATGATTTTAGATGGGGAAATTAAGTGTTTATATGTATTTAGAGGAGAAGGACCTCTAAATAGTTGGTCATATTATTCTGCACTCAAAGATTGGTTCAGAAGGACTGTTCCATACTGTAAAACTAGTGGGTAGTATTTCTGCCTCACAATTAAAAATATACTATATTCCCAAAGACAATGGCCTTAAAAACCACTAAGAACTCCAGGAAAAGGATTCCTCTTTGAATATGAGCTCCTTTATAGCAGTTGTTAAATAAAAGTGAGATATTGTGATTTTCATATTTTTATTTTTATAAAAATATAGGTAACACAATATATGCCAATTCAACATTTTTCATGTATGCAATTCAGTGAGATAAATGACATCAGTCGTGTTGTGCAACCATCACCAATATCCTTTGCCAAATTATCCATCTCAGAAACAAAACCTCAATACTATTTTCTTAAGTTACATGTGGAATGAGTAAGAATTTTGTGTTCTGTTCTGAGTCTCTGTACCCAATTAATCTTCACTAATCAGCTGAGTAATAGTGAAAAAGTGACTTAATTCTCCAGAATTTAGTTTGCACATCTTTACAAAAAAAATCCAACCCATTGCCATCAAGTTGTTTCTGACTCAATCCAACCTTATAGGACAGAATAAAATTGCCCCCATACAGTTTCCAAGGTAGCATAGTGCCTAAGGCACTTGACTGCTAACCAGCAGGCTGGCTGTTCAAAGCCACCAGACACTCCTAGGAAGGGAAGGTTGGACAATCTACTTCCATAGTGATACTGCCTCAGAAGCCCAAGAAGGGGTTGCTATGAGTCCGGGCCAACTGGATGGCACATAAACAACAACAACAATCATTATAGAAGCAAACTGCCACATCTTTCTCATGCCGAGTTGTTCAAATGTTTCAACAAACAGATGCCTCATGAACTAGAGATATTCACTCAGCTATGCCAAATCTGGAAGACAACTACCTGGCCAACTGACTGGAAAAGATCCATATTTGTATCCATTCCAAAGACAGGTGATCCCACAGAATGTGGAAATTATCGAAAAATATCATAAATATCACATGCAAGTAGAATCTTACTGAAGATAATTCAAAAATGGTTACAGCAGTATATTGACACAGAACTTCCAGAAATGCAAGCTGGAGTCAGAAAAGAAGGTAGAACGAGGGATATCATTGCTATTGTCAGATGGACCTTGACTGAAAGCAAAGAATACCAGAGAGATATTTACTTGTGTTTTATTGACTATGCAAAAGCTTTTGATTGTGTGGATCATAACAAATTATGGATAACATTGAGAAGAATGGGAATTCCAGAACACTTAATTGTACTCATGAAAAACTTGTACATAGACCAGGAGGGTTTCATTCAAACAGAATAAGGGGACAATGCATAGTTTAAAATCAAGAAGGGAGTGCATCAGGGTTGTATCCTTTCACCATACTTATTCAATATGTATGCTGAGCAAATAATCTGAGAAGCTGGGCTATATGAAGAATGTGGCATTAGGATTGGAGGAAGTATCATTAACAACCTATGTTATGCAGACGACACAACTTTGCTTGCTGAAAGTGAGGATGACTTGAAACACTTACTGAAGAAGATTGGAGAATACAGTCTGCAGTATAGATTACATCTTAATACAAAGAAAACAAAAATCCTCACAACGGAATCAATAAGCAGCGTCATGATAAATGGAGAAAAGACTAAAGTTGTCAAAGACTTCATATTACAATCAACACCAATGGAAGCAGCAGTCAAGATATCAGATGTCATATAGCATTGGGCAATTCTGCTACAAATGACCTCTTTCAAGTGCTGAAAAGCAAAGATGTTTCCTTGAAGACTAAGGTGCACTTTGACACAAGCCATGGTATTTTCTATAACCTCATATGCATGTGAGAGCTGGACAATGAATAAGAAAGACTGAAGAAGAGTTGATGTTTTGAGTTGTGGTGTTGGTGAGGAATGCTGAAAGTACCATGGACTGCTAATAGAACTAACAAATCTGTCCTGGAAGAAGTGCATCTGGTATGCTCCTTGGAAGCGAGAATTGCCAGACTTTGTCTCACCTACTTTGGTAATGTTGTAAGAAGGGACCCATTCCCTGGAGAAGGATATCATGCTTGGCAAAGTGGAGGGACAACGAAAAAGGGGAAGACCCTCAATAAGATGGATTGACACAATGGCTGCAACAATGGGCTCATGTGTAGCAAGGATCGTGGGGCTGGCACAGGACCAGGCAGTGTTTTGTTTCACTGTACATGAGGTTGCTATGAGTCAGAGATGACTCGATGACACCTAACAACAACAAAGTGTTTGGTGGATTCTAACAGCTGACCTTTTCAATAGAAGCTGAGAGCTTAACCACCACACCACCAGGGTTCACCTTGCACATCCTTAGAGATGAGGAAATAGGACAAAATAATCATCAGGGTCTAAATCTAATCCTCTATCATATAAGTCGGTTGAATATAGGGTCTCATTCTTGAGGTAAGACAAGAATGGGCTTGGACAATTAAATAATATCTAAGTATTGATCTCAATCTGTCTTATTTTATTTTGGAGATATAACGAAACCCTAAAAATGTAATTAGCTATTAGGAGCTCGTGTATATACTTATAGTGCAGATATTTTTAATATTTGTAAGTATTCCCTGGCATTGTCGCTTACCTATGCAATGTCAACCTTACCACCACCACCCTTATTCTTTTATAATAGAGGCCGAAAATGCCAGAAAATCACTTTCTGAGCCTCCCTTTCAGCCACACATAATGTGGGCAAGTCATGGAATCTTAATCAGAAGCATCTGGTTCATTTGTGAGAAGATGCCTAGGAAAGGCTTTTCTCTTTAACTAAAAGGTACTTGAGAAGATACCCCCCTTCATTTTTTCATGTGATAAATATATTTGTCTGAAACTGCTGCAGTCATCTTTTGACTGTGATGGTTCAAGCCTGAAGATTAAATCCTATATACTGAAAAGGACAGATAGAAAAGACATGAAGAGCCTGAGTCCTGAAGTTTATTGTTGAGGCCCTGCATCGATCCTTGAACTACCTCCATTCTGCCTTCTTCCATGGGATAATAAATGTCTTTTAGTTAGTGTTGGGAAACAAAGATTTCTTCTCCACTCCTGACATTTCTTTTATCTGAGGGAAGCTCCACCAACGACCACTTCTGGTCTTTCTCAGCATCCTTGCAAACTTTCCCCACTACCCACTGCCCTCTCCACACATTTCCCTCACCAACAGCAAACAAAGAAGTTTTAACCTGATAAAGATTTGGGAAGAATGAAACAGGGAACCTCAGCCCCTTCCTTTCTCCTGGGAGCTGATCTTACCATGGAGATTCTGTGCTGTTCTCTCCCTGTTACTAGGTGGATCTGGGTGCACAGTACTCAGGTTCTAGTCTAGAATACCCATTTTCTTAAAAATATAAGCCTCATTATACAATTTTAGAAGTTCAGGGTGCCACAAATTTTAAGCACTTGGCTACTGACTAAAGGTTAGGGCACCTCAGAAAAAAGGTTTGGTCATGTATTTCTATGGGAAAAAAAAAACAGCCATTGAAAACCCTATGAAGCACAGTTCTACTCTGACACACATGTGATTGCCATGAAGAATTAACTTTATGACAACTGGGTTGGATTTTTGGCATCCAATTATAATTTTTATCTGAAATAAAGGTGATAATTTGATGTCCGTCAGTTTTTCTCCTGGTCTATCTCTTAATCAGTTCTGATCTTGGGCAGAGAATAGAAATGCTGCTAATTGCCCCCTCAAACACTAACAGTTGGTGTTTTGTAATTTAATTTGCATCAGAAACCATTCTATTATATCGTTCATACCCATTCCCATTTGCTGATTAGATTAAGAACATCTTCAAATTTGAAAAAAGATTTAATATCATTAGATTCCTCTGCCATCCAGAGCTCAGCACCCAGCTTACATGTAATTTTAGTTACTGATGAACTGTGACTTTACTTGTCATAAAGACACTTGGGGAATAAGTTTGTCATCCTAGATTTTTTTCAATATGACAAGAAAATCATTAGTTAGATATTGGATAGATACATGAAGAAGGCTGAAGAGCCATGTTTCTTCATATCCCATGGTGATGAAACTCTCCGCTGCCCATTCTGAGAAGTTGGAAGGAGTCCAGAATTCAGCAATGGCAATGACTTACATGGAGATTCAGAGACAGTTAGATTTTCATAGTTTGGCTAAGTGACAACTGAGAGGTGGATATGACATAGTAGATATGTTTTACATACCTAGAAAAGAGAGTGGTTATATAGACTTGTTGAAGGTAGGGTAACAGAAAAAGACAGAAAGAAATAAACACATTCAGCCAGAATATCATGGACCCTTTTAGCAAGAGATTCTTCTGCAGCTACAGTACATTGTTATTGGGACAGGATAATATACTGAAAATATTATAAACATTTGAGACAGACAGACCTCAGTTTAAGTCCCAGCTCTATTACTTAAAATACATCTAACCTTACAAAAATTATTTAATATTTCTGAATATCAATTTTTCTCTTGTTTACTATGAAAGTTGTATTATTTGCTCTTTTCATGTCACAGGGTTGTGAAGGTCTAATGAGTTAATGAATGTGAAGGAACTTTTATAATTATAGCATTATGTAAATGTCAGATATTGCTGTAATGACAGTTTCACAAATTTATGATCTGTACCCCATCCAACACTACTGAAATAAGAATGTCCTAATTTCCATTGTGGCTCTACAAAGATACAGATCTAATCTCTACATATCATAATCATGCTGATTCTCATCTGTTTTTTCAGTTAGATCCAGTCCAAACATATACTGTCCCTCTTTGTATCATAGTCATTGCTTGTTTGTGTCCTAGTGAAAGAAAGCCTATAAAGGGGAACTTTCCTGAAGAAAGAGACTGTTGGCCTAGGATTCTGTGTGGGAAGGGCCCATTTCTTAGTGGAAACCATTTGAATAGCCTAGCCTAGCCTAGACCAGCATGACTATCAGGTTGTCATTTCTGGTTAGGTGTTTGTCACCAAACTGCCAAAACAGGACAAAAGCTATGGTTCAGAGGCTTTATATTGATAGATCTTTGGATTCTCTGAGACATCGGGTTGTTAACAGAAAAAAAAAAAAAAAAAAATCCACCAGGAGGTATCGATTTGACTTCTGCTCTTATCAGCTACTCTGTGATACATCACACTATGCTGGTTTATTTCATAGACATTATCTGTGTTATTATTGTGGTACAGTGACGTGACAGAGACTTTGTGGCAGCAGAATCAAGAAACTGGCACAAGGCAGAGCAGCAGGTTTGCTAGCCCACAGAGCGAGAAACCTGAGTTCTTTTGGGTAGAAGCCTTGCTGGTGGAGTGGGGTGCACCTAGATACAAGTATTGGCAGAGCTAAAACAGCTTTGTAACATTTACCCAAGCAGAATGGAAGCCTGGCCAAGAAGCCAAAGGCAAAAGAGAGGCATACTTTCATTCATGGCAGAGAGCATGACCATGGGGAAGCTGCCCTGACTGAAGAATTGTATCATGAATGTTCCTGAACCTGAACTGTAACCTGTTACTTCCCTATAAGCCCCCAAATCATGAGTATTGTCTGTGAGCTCTGTGTGGCCAATGCAAAAAATTATTGAGCCCAGAAGAGAAGTAGTGAGTACCATTGGAGGGATGATTGGTGTCAGAATTGGTTAAAAGGTTGAAGGGTGGTGGCAAGTGTGGGTTCATAGGAATAAGCCTTGGGCTCCTGATGGTGACTCTCTCTTTCCCTTGCAAAATCTAAGGAGATCAGAGGATGCTGTCTTTTCTGCAATGATTATAAATATATTTTCTTCTATAATTAGTCTATGGGTTTTTGATAATACTTCTGCTGCCATAGGATTTTTTTAATAAACAGTCATTATACACACACACACACACACATATACACACACGTGTGTGTATATGTATATGTGTGTGTGTGTGTAATTTTTAAAATAGTCTTTGTGTTTCTTATCCTGGTTTTAAAAATATTCTTCCCAAAACCTGTGTATATATATAATCTAGGTATACATATAAACTTCTGAGGTTACTTTATTCTTTTAACATTTAACTATTTAAACAATTTTAAACAATGCATATGGATTTTTTTCTATTAAGTTACAATTTACAGACCATGATCTTGCATGTACAGTAAAATGAGTTTTTAATTTAAGTACATGTTACTATCACCCCCCAAAAATTATGCAGAACATTTCTTAGCAAGTCTCCTAATAAATCTCTTTCACTAGCAACCACTGTTCTGATTTTTATTACCATAAGTTAGTTTAGCTTATTTTGAACTTCATATAAATTGCAAAATACCGTGTATCCCAGGAGCTCTGGTGGCATAGTGCCTAAGGCATTTGACTGCTAACAGAAGGCCGGGGGTTCAAACCCACCAGCTGCTCCTCAGAAGGAAGGTTGGGCAATCTACTTCCATAGTGATACTGCCTCAGAAACCCAAGGAGGGGTCGCTGGGAGTCAGATCTGACTTGATGGCAGTGGGTGGGTTTACAGCATATCCCTATTGTGTCTTACTACTTTCACTAAATATATTGTTTCTGAGATTTTCTTATCATTTTCACATCATGGTATTTTCAATCACTTTATATGCATGTGAGAGCTGGAAAAATGAATAAGAACATCGAAGAAGAATTGATGCTTTTGAGTTGTGGTGCTGGCAAAGAATGAGGAAAGTACCATGACTGCTAAATGAACTAACAAATCTGTCTGGGAGGAAGTATAGCCAGAATGCTCCTTGGAAGTGAGAATGGCCAGACTCCATCTCTCCTACTTTGGTCATGTTATCGGAAAGGGTTATGTTATCAGAAGGGACCATTCCCTGGAGAAGGATGTCATGCTTAGTAAGGTGGAGGGTCGACAAAAAAGGGGAAGGCTCTCAACAAGATAGATAGTCACAGTGGCTACAGCAATGGGCTCTAGTATAGCAAGGATCGTGGTGCTGGAGTGGGACTGGGCAGTTTTTTGTTCTAGTGGCAATTGCTTTCAGCTATGAGAACACATGTGTATATTTACTTCCTGCTGTTTTCATTTAGCCTTCTAACATATGCATCCTCTCATAATATTGAATATTCTTAATAAGTACAAGTGTAATGACTCTGTATTAATCAATACTTTCTTTATTAGTGAGAATATAATTTTTCACTATCATACTAAAAAAAACAATATGATGAACATTTTTGTTGTTGTTAGGTGCCAACTAGTCAGTTCTGATTCATAGCAAGCTTATGCATAATAGAAAGAAATATAACATGCTCCTGTGCAATCCTCACAATAATAGGTATGTTTGAGCTTATTTTTGCTGCCATTGTGTCAATCTATCTCCTTGAGGGTCTTCCTCTTTTTCACCAAGCACGACATCTGTTTTGGTTTTCTAGTGCTGCTGTAACAGAAATGCCACAAATGTCTGACTTTTACAAACAAGGATTTATTCTCTGACAGTTTAGGAAGCTAGAAGTCCAAGTTCAAAGTACCAGATTTAGGAGCTGGGAGAAAGCCCCTCAACCTTGGGCTTCAGCTCTGCCTCTTGCCCCTAGTCCATTGCAGCTGGAAGCATCTCTTCACTCAGGCAGCTGCTGGGTGCTGAAGCTGACAAATCCAGGTTTGACAAGTAAAATGGCACAGTCCCAAGATTATCAAGCAACATGGTAGGCCACTAGTTCAAGTCCAGAAATAGTGTCAAGATCAGCAGATAATGTGGCAGGTTGCTGAATGAAGACTCAGCTATGCTCAAGGTCCAAGCATACTAAAAAACTTGGAGACCTTTCTCAAAGCTTCTTATATACTGGAAGCAGAATACATGTTTAAGGCAGCTACTCAGCTGCTCACAGCATGCTCCACCATAGAGTAAATTACCAGTCTCATCATGGGTAATCACTGCATCCAGCCAGCCAGCCACTCAAAACCAGGCTCAGCTCTGTTGACACATAACCTTAATTACCATAGCATCCTTCTTCAGCTAGTGATACATCTTGATATGATGTCCAGAGTAAGGAAAACAAAGTCTCAATATCCTAATTTCTAAAGAACATCCTGGTTATACTTCCCCTAAGATAGATTTTTTCATTCTTTTGGCAGTACATGGCATATTTAATATTCTTCCTGAACACTATAATAGAAATGTATCTATTTTCTTTGGTTTTCCTTTTTTTATTCTATAGTTTTTGCATGTGTACATGAAGTGATTGAAAAAAACATAGATTGGATCAGGCGCACCTTAGTCATAAATGAAACATATGTGTTGTTTACGATTTAAAAAAAGACTTTTGCAGCCAATTTTCCAATACAATGTATTGTTTGACTACTTGACTGGTGCTTTTGTGGGTGTTGAATGTTGGCCCAAGTAAAACAAAAGTAAACATTTTTAGATATTGACTTTTGGTTTTGAGTTATTTTCTTAGTTAAAATTAACAGGTGTGGGTGGCCGGGAAGATGGCAGACTAGGCAGA
>NW_006921902.1:186126-187092 GCF_000298275.1 Orycteropus afer afer | reverse complement strand
ATTTCCAGATAAGCAGAAACTAAGGGAATTTGTTAAAACCAGACCAACCTTACAAGAGATTCTAAAGGGAGTTCTTTGAACAGAGAACTAAAACTAGCAAATAACAATCGACCATTAATACACAAGATGACACAAACCAGAAACCACAGCTATGGACATATCCAAAATAAAATGAGCTTGCAAGATTGTAAACAGGGAACCAGAGACATCAATTGGCAAGTGAGGACAACTACAAACAAAAAGAGGGAAAACACTGTTAGTTACAAAACTTCTAAATGGTGAGGAAGTTAAGAGAGTTGCAAGATAGAATGGACATTATGCTGAGGGAAATAAATCAAGCTCAAAAGGACAAATATTGTAATAGTCCATTATCGTAAAAGTTAAGGAAAGGTTTATCTATAGAAGGAAATTTTCTTTGTTGGTTACCAGGGGTGGGAGGGTAGGATAGTGAAAGCTGTTAGATAGATAGAGGTAAGTATGGATTTGGGTGAAGAGAAGGGCAATGTACCAAATGTGAGTGACCAATATGACAGCACTGAGGATGAGAAAGACATAGAGAAGTACTTGGGAGGTACAGATCACAAATATGAACCCTGTTGCACATACAGTACTGCATTTTCAATGAAGGCAAACATAGGTATATGGGTGGATAGATGGGTGGACAGGCTGAACGATTAGGTATGTCTATGAAATGGGGAGTATCCAAGAACATACATAGGGTTGACAGACAATAGTCCTATAAGTTTATGTGAATGATCAGAATTCCCAGGTGTGTAGTAAAAGGGGCAAGCTGAAAAGGGGCAAGGTTGTGGTCACTGCTAGGTCACAGCCAGCTACCCAGAGGGACCGAGTAGTTGAAACTGCGGGCTTGGGACCATAGTCGCAGTGGACATCAAGCTCAATTGGCATAACATACTTTACAAAACATTGTTCCACCTCCTACTTTGGCAAGTTCCGACTGGGATC
>NW_006921902.1:183272-185383 GCF_000298275.1 Orycteropus afer afer | reverse complement strand
GCTTAAGGGATGGGAATATTTTAAAAGCTTTGGATACATATTACAAATTGCTTTCTAAAATAATTTGCACTACACTAATAACGCATGGCAGTGCTTCCTCCCATTACTGAGTGTTCTGATTTTAAAATTGCTAATTGAAAGGCCACATCCTACTTTATAATTCCTTGATAACAATTTGACTATTTTTGTGAGCATACTTGTATCTATTATTTCTACATCCTCTTTTTTGAAGTCTCTATTCTTGGTTTTTGTTATTATTAATATGAGTGCCTTTTTATATTCTTCTTCTTCACTCAATCAGTGTAAGCTATTTATAGTTTAGCAGTATTAACCTTTTGCCTGACATGTTTGCAGTGAACATATTTTTCAGTTTTCTTAACTGCTTGATTTTGCTTTAAACAGCAGAACAGCCTTCCACAGACCAAAGATGACAAAATACCAAAAACTGAAAAATCTGATGAATTCAACTCTGCACCTGAGGCCAACTAAAAAACATAATTACTTAAGCAGAAATTTATATTTAGACATTTCTGAAATTTTAAAGAGGATTTTATTGATATGATAGTGTGGTTATTTAGCACTATTTCATTACTAATTTCTTAAAGAATTCCTACCATTCCCCTCTGTTTTTATGCACAATAAGAGCTCTCTAATTATGATGAAACCACACTAGGAATTGAATGTAATGAGAGAATCATAGCGACCCCTTTGTGGGTTTCCTAGGTGGTATCTCTATAGAAGTAGATCACCCAGTCTTCTGAGGAGTGGCTGGTGAGTTTTAACCTCCAATCTTCTGTTTATCAGTCAAATGCATTAGGTACTATGCTACCAGAGCTCTTTTTCTTTCTTTTCTTTCTTTTTTTTTTTTTCCCCTGAGTTAGAGAATCATGTAAATCACATAATACAGTATATGCCTATTATATCTGACTTCTTTCACTTAACATTATATACCTGGGTCATATCTATATGTACAGTATGTAGAGGATGGAGGTAATGATTTAGATGAATATAATTTTCAGAAGTATTTATATTCTTCTGATCAGTTAGACTACTTATGCAAGGCAAGAGTTATCAAGACTATATGCACTATGTTAATAGAAACACCCTTCTCACATTTCTTTAGGTTGCAAATAGATTTTGAAAATGCTTTCTCACACAATTTCTAAACATTGTAATCACACTTATAACTTCCTTATCCAAACAATCTTCATTTCCAATCAATTTTCCCTTTGGGATGCCCCTAATATTTTTCTCCCCTTATTCTCTGTGCCTGAGTTTTGGAAATGGTTAATATGCTTGACTTCTACCCGAAAGGTTGGGGGTTCAAATCCACCCAGGGTCAGCTTGGAAGAAAAGCCTGGTAATCTGCTTCTGAAAATACAGTCATTGAAAACCTTGTAGAGCAAAGTTCTACTCTGACACACTGGGACTTGCCATGAGTCAGAATGAACTTGAAGACAACCTGTTTTCTTCTTTTCTGCCTCACCTTTCTTTGTCAACCTCTGGTTATATCAGGGTCATTGAGGATCATTGTAATGCCCTCCCATGGAGCCTTTTTGACTCCTGTCTTTTTTGCTCTTCTAGCTGTTCTGCATCACTGAAGAAAACTAAACTTTAAACAATGCTTCTCTCAGGCTACTTACCTACTTGTAAATCTTTTAACGGCCCCCTATTTTCTTTCATACCAAGTAAAAACTTTCCAGCCTAGTTTAAAATATCCTTTCTATGTAATTCTGAGAGGTCCAAGAGGTTTCTAATAGGGAGACAAACTTGTCTGTCTATTTGTCCTACCATGGTGACATGTTGATGTGAGTTTTGAGGCTGAGCCACTGGTGTTTCAAACCCAGCAGGATGCACATAGTGCACAGGTATCAGCCCAGCTTACAGACTCAGGCAGACTAGGAAGAAGGAAGAGGCCATCCACTTCTCCAAGAATTGGCCAGGGAAAACCTTATGAATAGCAAAGAAATACTGTTTGATATATTACCATGCAACTTTATGAACAGTCCAGTTAGGTTTGAAGGCTCTCAAAATAGGACTGGGAAAGAGCTGCATCATCTGAGTAAACCCAGCCTTACTCCTATGGATAAGGTAAAGCTTTCAAGACCTCC
>NW_006921902.1:182385-183092 GCF_000298275.1 Orycteropus afer afer | reverse complement strand
CTGTCAGTGATAGGATAAAATCTATATGCCAACAAGGAAGACCCATTAATATGACTATTATTCAAATTTATGCACCAAGAACCAAAGCAAAAGATAAGGAAATTGAAGATTGATCAACTTCCGCAGTCTGAAATTGACTTAACATGCAATCAGGATGTGTTAATTATCACTGATGACTGGAATGCAAAAGTTGGAAACAAAGAAGAATCACTGGTAGCTGGAAAATTTGGCCTTAGTGACAGAAATAATGCTGGAATTCGCATGGTAGAATTTTGCAAGACTAACAACTTGTTCATTGCAAACAGCTTTTTTCAACAACACAAACGGTGGCTCTACACATGGACTTCACCAGATGGAACACACAGGAATTAAATTGACTACATCTGTGGCAAGACATGGTGGAAAAGCTCAATATCTTCATCCCAAACCAGGCCAGGAGCAGAGTGTGGAACAGACCATCAACTGCTCATATGCAAGTTCAACTTGAAGTTAAAGACAATTTAAACAAGTCCAACAGAGCCAAAATATGATGTTGAATATATCCCTCCTGAATTTACAGATCATCTAAAGAATAGATTTAATGCATTGAACACCAACAAAGGAAATCAGAACAATTGTGGGAGGATATCAAGAACATTATCCATGAAGAAAGCAAGAGATCACTAAAAAGACAAGAAAAGAAGACTAAAATGGATGACAGAAGAGAC
>NW_006921902.1:179517-180180 GCF_000298275.1 Orycteropus afer afer | reverse complement strand
TCGAGTTGGCCCCGACTCCTAGCGACCCCTCCTTGGGTTTCTGAGGCAGTTATCACTACGGAAGTAGGATTGCCCAACCTTCCTTCTGAGGAGTGACTGGTGGGTTTGAACCGCCAGCCTCCTGGTTAGCAGTCAAGTGCCTTAGGCACTATGCTACCAGAGCTCCCATGCTATATATTAGGGCCCCTAAATTTGCATCTAGTCTTTCCTTGAGGAATTTTATAGTTTAAGGTTTCACATTAAGTCTTTGCTCCTTCTCAAGTTAGTTTTTGTGTACACTGCAAGGCATAGATCTTGTTTCATTTTCTGCAAAAATATTCCCATTTGCCAGCACCATTTCTTAAACAATCTCTTCCCCTTTTAATGGATTTCAGCCTTTTGTCAAACATTAGCTGACCATAGGTTGATGGATCTATTTCTGGGTTCTCAATTCTATTCCATTGGTCTATATGTCTGTCATTGTACCAGTACCAAGAAATTTTCACTACTGTGGCTGTAAATAGGTTTTGAGGTCTGGGAGACGTCCTACACTGTTCTTTTACAATAGTGCTTTCCTTATCTGAGGTATCTTTCCTTTCCATATAAAGTTAGTGATTGGTTTTTCCATATCCTTAAAGAATGTCAATCAGATATGGATTGGGATTGCATTGAATGTATACATTG
>NW_006921902.1:176524-177602 GCF_000298275.1 Orycteropus afer afer | reverse complement strand
TTAAATTGATTAAGTCTTGCTTTTTAGCCTAACATATGATCAATGGAGAATGTTCCATGTGTTATGGAAAGTAATGTATATTGTGCTATTGTTGGGTCAAGTGCTCTATAGATGTCTATAAGGTCAAGTTGGTGGATTGTATTGGTTAGTTCTTCTGCATCTTTCTTGAGTTTCTTTCCAGTTGTTCTGTTTTTCATTGAAAGTGGTTGTGTTAGACCGGGTTCTCTAGAGAAACAAAAAACAGCAAAGCTTATATATATATATAAAGAGAGAGAGAAATTTATCTTAGGAAAATGGCTCAAAAATGTATAGAAGCTGGCAAGTCCAAAGTCCCTGGAGAAAACATCAGGCTGGAGGTTTTTCCCCACAGGAGCTGAGAAGCTCAAGGCTGACAGGCAGTACACTGGTTGTTGACTCCAATGAATGATGAATCCAAGATCTCCAAGCCGAATGGTGGACTGCTCACTCATGGACAGTTGTAGGCAGCACAACCAAATCCCGATCCACAGACAAATGTCTCTCTTTCCAGGAAGTCCCAGGATATCCTGGAAGCAGGCCACACCCCTAGGGAAACTCCCCTTGAACAGATTGGCCACTCAGAACACAATCATCTGATCCCATCATGGGAACAACCACACAGAACTGGGGTCCAGCCAAGTTGACAAACAGCTTCAACTATCACAGTCCACACCTTGTCAACTTGGAAGTTGTACACATCTTCTTAACCATATATAATTTCTAAATAAGGACAATTATAGAGTCACCTGGAGGGTCTGGGCCATTAGCAGTCATATCAGAATTGGGTTTCTGTAATTTTCCATTGACTTTAATCACAGGGTATGGTAGTACTAAGAGATGTCTTAAAGAATCTCCTGTATTGCAGACATATTCTTTTTTACCTCCACTATATAAAGCCAACCCAATTTCCCCTTGGTAATCAGGATCTATCACACTAGATAGTACAGTAATGCCCTTCTTTGTCTGTTGATCCAGAGGCATGAGGAAGCCAAAATGGCCAGGTGGCATTCTTAATTTCTAGTTCAATGCAATCAGTATTGTGTGGGAGTGTTCAGACTCT
>NW_006921902.1:175078-175694 GCF_000298275.1 Orycteropus afer afer | reverse complement strand
CAGAATTTACAGGCTCCATATCCTGATCTTCCTGATTATCTGTCCATATGTCCCCATTCCAGTTTTCAGGATCCAATTTTTTTTTTTTTTTTTTTCCAATCAATGCCCTCACTTTAACAGCAGACACCATTCTGGATTGGCAATTTAGCTGGTGTTGAAATTCAGCCACCCTTTCAATAAGACTCTGGGTTTGGTTTTCAGTGATATCAGCTCTGTTAGTAGAAGCTATAAGGCTTTCTTTCAGAGCACAACTGGAAGCACTGAGGTCTTTTATGCAGTGCTTAAGCTGAGACTCAGCAGCTTTGAGCTCATCTCGTTCTTTCACCAATTTATCCAGTGTAAGTAGGACCAACCAACTAGCTTCCTTATACTCCTCGTTCTGACAAAATTGCAGAAAAGTATCAAATACCCAATCAGCCAGAGCATCACTTCTCACAAGTACTTGACCTATTGGTGGTGTTATTTCACATATTAATTTTGCCACCTCATGCTATGGATTAGTAGGGCCCTCTTTATTGGCAGACATAGAGTCACTAATGTCATCAAAATTAATCAAATTGGAGAACCAATCTAAGAAGCCCATACTTATGATTTTGTCTCTCTAGAACCGCTCCCC
>NW_006921902.1:171780-173563 GCF_000298275.1 Orycteropus afer afer | reverse complement strand
ATTGTTTCTTTCTTCCATATAATTTTCTGTGCTGAGCTCATTTTGTTTATGATTTGCATTATAATTTCCTTCATTGTTGTTGTTTTAGTATTTGCTAAATATTTGTGCTTGGCCTCTTTTATTGTGATGTGAAGGTTTATCATTTTTCTTTGAGGTTACCTTGTGATTTACAATTTTCTCCCAGAGTTTAGAACTGTCCATTCTATCTTGCAACTCTTTTGACTTCCTCACCAGTTAGAAGTTCTGCAACTACACTATTTCTCCCTCTTTGTGTTCTGTAATTTTCCTCCTTTGGCAATCAATGTCTCTGGTTTCCTGTTTACAATTTCATATGCTTATTTCACTTTGGATTCTTCCATAACTGGGTTGGTTGTGGGTTATGTCATTATGAGTATTAATGGTCAGTTGTTGTTTGCTATTACTGCTTTTCTGTTCAAAGGACTCCCTTTTGCATCTCTTGTATGGTTAGTCTGATTTTAACAAATTCCTTTAATTTCTGCTTCCTTTTTCAGGGTTTTATACATACCATCCCATTGCTTTCTTGCTTATATGGTTTCTGTTAAGAAATCAAATATTAGT
This sequence comes from Orycteropus afer afer, assembly GCF_000298275.1. Lineage (NCBI taxonomy): Eukaryota > Metazoa > Chordata > Mammalia > Tubulidentata > Orycteropodidae > Orycteropus > Orycteropus afer. The sequence continues at coordinate 172,984 of NW_006921902.1, read as the reverse complement.
CTTATTGGTTACCCTGTGTAGGTAACTTTTCTTTTTTTCTCATTCTGCTTTCAGGATTCTTTGTCTTTGGTTTTGGTGAATTTGATGATGATATGTCTTGGTGATTTTCTTTTGGGGTCCATCCTGTTTGGGGTTCATTGGACTTCCTGAATGGATATATTCTCATCTTTCATCATATCAGGGTCCAACAAATCTTGGACAATCTTCTCTGTGGTTTTACTTTTGTCTTCCTGTTCTGAAATTTCAATTACATGTAGGTTATTCCTTCTGATGGTATTGCACATGAACCTTGGGCTTTCTTCATTTTGTTTTGATCTCTTTTCTGATTGAACCCTTTCCAAAGAAGTATTCAGGTATTTATTTCAATCTCATGAATTCTGTCTTCTATTGAATTTATTCTACTCCTTTGTCCTTTCAATGTGTTATCTGTTTCTGAAAATTTAGTATTAAACTTCTGGATTTCCATCAGTAAATTTTGTATGATTTCTAATTTTTCATTTATTTTGTCATTTTGTTCTCATATTTTCTTACAAATTTTTTCTAGGGTTTTGTCTGTATTTCCCTTAATTTTGTTAGTGTTTTCCTTGATCTGTCTCTCAATCCATTAATGGTACCTAAATATACTTCTTTTGAATTCTTTATGAGGGAATTCCAATGCTGCTTCTTCCTCAGGGATATATTTTGGGTATGTATCCTGGTCTCTTGTTTCTACTGCTTTATCTTGTTTCTTTGTGTGGACTGTGATGGTCTGTTGTTTCTGAGACCTTGTGACATTGTTGTATTTCTATTCAATTGGTGATTGTATGTTGAAGTGATTTGCCCAAGATTTTCATTTTCTTTGGGTTTATCTAAGTAAACAGAGTACTATGCTCCTCTATTCACTGGTTGGCAGTATTTATGCCCTCCCCACCTGTCTCCTGGTGTGTGGGATTAAGAATGAGAGTGACTGCACAGATCTCTGTTTACTGTTTGTGACAAGTAATTAAGGGTGAGTCAGGCTCTTATAGGTGGTCATGTATCATTGGACAGTTGGTGCATAATGACATGGTGGCTCTCCCTCACTAAGTGAAGCTGCAGGAGGCACAGGTATGGTTGGTCATACGGGCACGTTTGCTGTCTCCCACTCAGTTAACCAAAAGAACACTTGAAAAACCATCAAAAAAATAAAAACAAGAGAACAAAAAACACACACCACATAAATACA
>NW_006921902.1:167822-171280 GCF_000298275.1 Orycteropus afer afer | reverse complement strand
GTAGGGGGGAGTGAAGGATGGCTGTATCTCTGTTCACCAAGAGGGTTGGTAATATGTCACCTTTCCAATTCTCAGTGTCCAGTATATCCTTGCTGCCCCCTGTGGAGCCTACTCTTAGGTTCATGGAATGTGAGAGAATGCTGTCACTTTAAATATCCAAAATGGTCGAACCACTTGGAAACATTCAAAATAGCTGCACCCTCTGGACAGCCAAAAGTCCACAGTTCAGCCCATAGACTTGGCTAGCAGGGCCCATTTTTAGATTAATTCTTAGGTCCTAACACCACTTGGAAATATCCAAACTGTCTGTACCATCAGGATCTCTGACAGTCCACAGCTCCAAATATCTCCTTTTGCAGTATTTTCATGCAGGTTCTTCTGCTAGTTGGAGTTTAGTCCACTTCTATGTTCTCCTTTCAAAGCTCATGGCTCCAGGATTATCTTCTATATCTGTGTTATTTGGTTCCTCTTTTCCTTGTTGAAGAGGGTCTGTGTAGTTTGTCTGCCTATTCTGCCATTTTCTATTTGCTCTGTTATTGCTTATTTTGACTGTATCATCCCTCTCTCCAAATTGGATGATTCTTAAAGACATGCCTTGTGTTTTTCATGCTTTACTGGGCTAGTAAAGTATTTAATTGGTATTATACTTCGGTATCCTATTCTCTTTAGAGAGAACAATATTCCTACAAAGTGTTCACTTGGAATTTACTTACCAATCACTTGAAACTCAGGTCATTAGAGGCCCACATGACCATGCCAGACCATTAGTTACTCTGTTTTCCACAAAACTATAATGTATTGTTTGAACACAGCATATTTCAGTATACATCAGAAATATCTACTTTGTATCTCTTTCCATCACCTTACTATAAATTACAACAGAGACTACATGGTAAATGTGGCTGCATCCTCAAAGCTGACAAATTGTACAGTAAAGTCAAACCTGAGAAAGATGGAAACTCTGTATTGCATAAATCTGTCAAAGTAAATTATTTTCCACAAAAATGAGTAATAAAAAGTTGTAGTGTGATGAGTGCTGTTACATTGTGGAGACTACAATCGATGACATGAAAAAAATATGTATGAATTGTTGATTGGAAAATTGATTTGCTGTTTAAACTTTCATCCCAATCACAATACAAAGTTGTTTTCTTTTTAAAAAGAAAAACATGGTAAGACTTCACCCTGTTGAAGGTGAAAAAACTTGTAAGACAGAGAAACAAGGCAGTCCTGTAGAATTCCTGCTTTCACAGGAGTCACTGTATGTAGAAATTCTTAATATATTTGAAGTATGAATATTAAGACTAGGAAGGCCAAATCTACCTCCAATATCTCTGCTGTAAAAATTGCTGTAAAAATTTGACTCAAAGTATTCCTTTTCTTTTGCTTATTTTTTACTTAGGAGACAAGTTATATTTTACCTACAGGTTAACTGAATGCCATCAATCCTTTTGAAATATTAAGAGTTATTAGATCACCTCCATAATAATCCTTTCAATAGTTGCATAGTTCTTCTGACCATTATATTTCCTACGTATTTTGTTTCTAAATTTTTTAGCAATTGAATACCCATTTCTCCCACATATGCTTCCAAAATGCTCTCTTAATTATAATAGATATATAATAGATCTGTTTATTTTTCTCTCTGGATTTATACTTCATTCTATTTATAGCCTTTCAATGTTATCAGCTGTGATGTTTCATCATTTGAACATATCATAAAAAGTTTGTTTTTTTAAAAAGTATATATATATATATATATATATATATATATAATGTTCCTTATACAGGAAATATTTTTAGCAAAAGAATAAATATGAAACAGCATGTAATCTGAAACTCAAGCCATTTTAATTCCATTTTTTTAATATCCATATAATATCAAACCAGTGTATGTGAATCATAGAGCTCTTCCTATTCCATATTGTAGAATCATATACTTAGTCATGTCAAGATACCTCTACAGGACCATTATTTCCAAGGTTACAACCTATTTTCACAGATAAGGCGATTTTTTATTCTTTACCCAGTCCTTTCCCATATCTTCAGTACACCTTATCTGTATTCATGATAAGATGCATATGTTTTTTAATAAAAATATAGTCACATTTATCATATTTCCCTCTCAGCTTAAAATGATTCTGTGGTTTCTAAATTCATTATCTCTACATTTAATTCCTCATAGTATCTGACTTTTGCCTTTTTGTCCTACTTTATCTTCTCTCCATATGTTTCAGCCACCCAAAGCTGCATAGAATGTCTTGAGAAGGTCTATTTCCCAACTCCATGCCTGCATGACTGTTCTTCCTTGTCCCTTGGGATTTTTCCTAAGAATTCTTTCAGAATATGTTTAGTTAATCAAGGCTTCTGTAAAATATGTCCATGTGTTTCTAAGAAGTAGAGATCACTTCCTGCTTTAAGACTCATCACACCCTTTTCATATGTCTATTATAGTGCCTAAGATGCTTTATCTATTCATGCCTTTATTTATTTTTACCAAAGAGTATGCTCCTTGAAGAAAAACACTCCATATGGCCTGGTGTCTCCCTAATAGAAGGAACTGAATTACTTTTTCTTGAAAGAATAAATAAAAACAAGTCTTTAAACAAACAAATAAAATATAACATAATAAGTGTTGTAGTGAAAGTGTGGACAATGTGCATAAACACATTGGTTGTAGTTCTACAAGCTCTATTGTTGTTGTTTTTAGCTGCTGTCTAGTTGATCCTGTACAGAACAGTATCAGACTCTTGTGATCCACAGAGATTTCATTGTCTGATTTTTAGAAGAAGACCACCAGGCCTTCCTTACTAGTGCATTTTATTCTGGAAGCTCCATTGAAACCTGTTTGTTATCATAACAGCACTTAAGCCTCCCTTGACAGATAGATGGTAGCTGTGTGTAGGGCATTGGTTGTGAATTGAACCCAAGCCTCTTGTATGGAATGCAAGAATTCTACCACTGAACCACCATTGCCACCTAAGAGTTCTATTGTTGAAGGGTTGTGTGCCACCAAGTTGATCCTTACAGCTACCCTATATGACAGAGAAGAATTGCCCCATAAGGTATCCTACACTGTGATCTTTATAGGAGCATAATGCCAGGTTTTTTCTCCCACAGATTAGCTGGTGAGTTTGAACCTCTAACATTTTGATTAGCAGCCAAGCACACAAACATTGCACAATGTGGGATACTGCAGTGTAGTAAATTACTTAGTATGGCTTTTCTACCCATAAGTCATTGTAAACTCAGTGGTGGAAAGAGCAACTGAGGAGCTGATTGTAAATATTATCCACGTGGAGTATTTCTGTTGGGCGTGGCACAATACAATGTTCTGGGAGGTGCCCACTCTCTCTCAGGTGCTTAGAGTTCTGATGCTATGATTGGCTAGTTTGACCACCCTGCCGGGCTCAAAAGGAGGCCTCCTGGAGGCAGAGCTCTCTTGGACTGCTGGTTGA
>NW_006921902.1:123219-165617 GCF_000298275.1 Orycteropus afer afer | reverse complement strand
TGGTGAAAGGGCTGGAGGGAGGCAGCATGTCTGGCCTAGCAGGAATAGGCCTTGGGTTACTGCTGGTAATCCTGTCTTCCTCTGGCACGGTTAGAGGAGGTCAGAATATGTGGCCTCCTTGCCGTTTTTGCAGATACTTATAGCTCTATTAGGAGCATTTAAAAATGACTAGAGGCTTTGAGGACCACTCAGGACCATAACAATTAGAAATTGTGAAAGATATTTCCAAATAAATATAACCTTTCCTTCATTTAGTATTCACCCCACAGGCTTGTGTTAGCTCTCTGCCACCAGAGACTGTGCTAAATTCTGGGTATACATAGATAAAGGACTTTGTGCTTGTTTTTAAGCAGCTCATGTTCTGATATTGAAAACAGAATAATAAGCAGACAATTATTATACACATAATTACTATAACAGTAGCATGCCTGTGTGATGTGGCAGCACATAGAAAAGTTTCTTATCTAATCAAATCTTGGAAGGCTTTCTGAGGAGAGACATTTTGTGTGCATCCTGAGATGCATATATGGCAAAAGCACAAGTAACTGCCAAGGCTCGGCAATGTGGAATTTTGGTGTTGATTTAAAAAATTATAACAATATAACATGACTGATGTTAGAGTTGGTGGAAGAGGAAAAACATGAGATGACAGAAGTTATCAAACCCCACTCTCATCATGAATAACTTTCTAAAATGGTCATTTTTTCATATCACCTCCCTGTATAAAATCCTACTTTAGCTCTCCTCTGCTATCTGCTATTCACCATTGAAATGACAAGATTTATTAAGATCACTACAACAGTTTTGTGGAGCACAGATTGAGGGGAGGTCAGGCAAGAGGTGAAAAAAGAAAAAAAAAAAATCCAGAAACAGGACACTCTTGAGGGGAAATTCAGTAAGAAATGACAAGTATCTGTATTAAAGCAGTGACTATGAACATTTAAGTAATCAATCAAAATAAATTTAATTAAAAATACTAGAAAAGTTATTTGGCTGTATTGTTGATTATTTTTATTTGGAAGAATAAGAGAGAAAAATGCCATAGACTATTCCCTGGTTTCAGGATTCAGAAACTGAATAGATAGGGGGTAGAGTTGCCAGATAAAATGTGACATTGAGTTAAATTGCAATTTAATTATTGAATCTTACATAAACTGAGAAATGATTTATTGTTTATCTGAAAGTTAAATTTAAGTGGATACTTATTCTTAATTTATTGACTATCTTGTTATCGAACATTTCTCATTTATAACAACAGAAAAAAATCTACTATTCGACTATTTTCCACATTAACGACGTGTGTGGCAGTAATGAACCCCAAGATAGAAGCAAGAGTAATGCTGGCTATGATGGTTAAAGTAATGTGTCATCTTGGCTGAGCCATAATACTCAGTTGTTTGCATTTATGTGCTGATATCATTTGGCAGTTACATAATGATATAATTTAATAGTTATGTAAGGATAGAGTCATCCTCCAGTTTGTGATCTGATAGAGTCATCCTGCATTTTCTCATAGGGCCAATTTTTGCATAATGACTTGGTCTTTGGTACAGTAATCATGTTAATAAATGAAGAATGGTTGTATACACACCCTCTCCACCTCTTTAATTTACATTCACACTTGAACTCACTTGCTAAACTCACATACCTCTAGTTGTGTTTTTGTAAATTAAAGATTATTACTCTTGTCAAATGATAGCTATATTAATCAATATATTAAGTCCTGCAGATAAATGATGAATAACAGAACAATAAATGTCAAATGCTTATTGAATATTTTCTATGATCTAGGGACCATGTTAAGTGCTGCAGATATGATAAACAATGCCACAATGGATCTAAGAATCTAACGTAGAAGTGCCAGTATTTGTTAAATTGAAAAGAGCATTCTGTCCAACAAAGCTAATGGCCAACAAGCACCAAATTTTAGTGTACAAATAAGCTCTGAAATTTGTTCTCTCCCTGGTAATGGAAATTTGTGTCCAATACTTCAGTGAAACTGAGGGCTATTGTTAAATCTTACTTTTTAAGCAAAAGAGTAACTACAGAGGAGCAATTTGTTTTACTGCCACTACTTTAATGTATTCATACCAGCCATAGCTGTCCAGATTGACCCTGTGTGTAGAAAACCAGAACTAGGCATGCTTGGAGAAGTAGCAGCCTCAGGCTGTTCCTGCCCACCCACACATTTTCAGGGTGCTTTAAAAGATATATGGTACCCAACCCTTCCTGATTTTCTCGTTAAGACAACATATACAATAAAATGAAAATGACAGAGTTACACCTACTGTGTAACCACCTGTCAGGAAATTTATGAACAATTAGAAAATGAAAGTACTTTCCAGGGAGCGATTTGTGGAAGCAGTAAAATGCTCATTTTTTTGTTCCCCCAGAAATATAATAGGACAACAACATTTCTCTTTTTCCCCTAAAACAGCTTTTGTAGTAATTAATCAGCTCGGTTTTGCTGTTGTTGTTTTTAATGTCTCAGTTCTTCAAAATGCACCAGATAAGCACAACTACGGGCAATAAAGAAGCCATTTAAAATTTCCAGGAGAAGTGAAGCTTAGAGCTAGGCTGCTTCACATTTCATAGGCAGTCATACTTCTCAATAAACTTGGGTTTATGCATGCTGGCTCAGGGGTTTCACCTCTCAGAAACAGGTGCCAGCATTTTCCATGTGGAGTAGACATTAAACTCAAGACATATATTCAGAATATATGTGCTCTTTCTTTTTACTTTACTAGACAATGACCTGATGTCCATCCACATCTAACCTCCTACAACACAAAAACTGACAATAATAATAATTAGTAAATTTAAATAGTGCTGTTGGCTGGATGAAAAGTCTTTCATCTACATTATTTCGTTTTGAAGATTACCACAATGACTGTTCTCCCAATTTACAGTTGAGAATATTGAGGTTCCAAGAGATCAAGTAAGTTGCCTGGAGCTATACAGTAAGCAGAAGATCTAGATATCAAATGCAGTTTTCTGATTTCAAATCTTTTACTGTTCCACTGTATGGAGAAACTTCTCCAACTCCAATTAAGTCAGAATAATGGTTTCAACCATGATGAGCAGATGGCAGCCACATGATGGCCACCCAAACAAAATGTGGTACCTTGGAGAGAGAGTAGAAGCTCAGTGATCAGCACTCTCATATTCTGTCCTGTTTTGAGAGTGGGCCATAAAATCGAGGGAGGACTTTAATTATTCCCTAATCTCTGAGTTTATCCTCCACTGAGGTTATGAACTAGGACCCCCATTGTAGCCCAGTCAAAGCAAGTACAGGTGATAGTGCCTGTACTGCTGACTGGCCTCAGTCTTGGTCCCCAGTGCTGGTAAAAACATCAATTTTCTAACAAAGCAAAGCTTTTCCTCAGGGGGAAAAAAAATTGGTCAGTGCCTCTTACTCTGCTATTTTAACCCTCTTTTTAATCTTTTTTATTTTTATTTTTCATCTCAAATCTATTTTTGTGCTTTTCATTTCTTCAGTGGTCTTTTTATAGATGTCCATGCTTCTCCCTTCTCTTTTCATGTTTGTCTCTTTGTAAGCAGCTCTCTTTCTTTGGCTGTCTTTATTGCCTGAGTCCTTTTTAGGATGCCTTTCCCTTCTGTTCATTGTTATTCTCTCCCTGAGATTTTTCCCTTGTTACTTTATGGACTTGAATTTTGATCTTTCCTGTTGGACTAAAGCTTTTGCCATCCTTCTGTGTTTTCTTTGTGAGTCTGTTTTTCTTCTTTTCCCCTCATTGTTTTTCTTGGAGCAAAAAGAAAATACTTTCTAGCTGATTATGTTATTTATTTTGTGACTGGCATTTTGATATAAATATTTGCTTTCCCTTTGATAATTAATTATTTTAATTATAGCTGTCTGGGTTCTAGAAGTGGAAGGAAATAAAGGGTGGTTTCTTTCCCAGTAATTGGAAAACAGTTCTTCCACATGCATTCTACAAATGCATGGAGGAGAAATATATTCCCTGTCCCCTAAACAAAAGCTTTTGGTAAATTCAAAAGTTGTGGATATTTGTGTTCCTTATCCCCTTGCTTTCATGGAGCTTTGGATTGCTTTGTAAAATTCACAGGATGGGAGATATGATGTGTTTGTGTTTGTGTATTGTATTGAGGTAGAATTACATGCAGCAAAGTACACAAATTACTGAATGTGCAGCTAGGTGAATTTTTATATGTGTATTCACCCATGTAACCACCACATAGAAAAAATAAAAAGCATTCCTATGATCCCAGAATACCCCATAGTGACCTTTCTCATTTAATACCTCCCCAAGCAATTACCACTATTATGACTCTCTTAAACTTTATATAAATAGAATCACACAGAAAGCATTGTTTGGTATGTAGTTTCTTTCATTCAAAATAGTAACTGTGAGATTCCTCCATTTGTTGTATGTATCAGTAGCTTGTTCTATTTTATCACTGTGTAGTATTCCATTGAATAATATCATAATTTATTCACCCATTTTCTTGATGATGAACATTGGGGTGGTGTCAAGCTGTGGGCTGTTGTTAATAAAGCTCTTATGAGCATTCTTATTCATGTCTTTTGTTGTGCATATGCACTAATTTCTCTTGGGTAGCACCAGAAGGACATGAAAGTGGCATCTTCTCTCCTCCTGTAACTTTACAAGAGGAAAACAGAATCACCATCAGCAGCCCAAGGATTACTCCTATGAGGCCAGACATGCCAGCCTTTCACCAATTTTGACACTAGGCATCCATTGTAATGCAATCACTGATTCTCTACTGGGTTCAATAATTCATTGCAGTGGCCACATAGAACTCACAGACAATATTCAAAATTATGGGGTATATTAGGAAAGTAACAGGTATAATTCAGGTTCAGGAATGCACTAAGGATATGATTCTTTGATCAGGACAGTCTCCCCTCTGCTGTGACCTCAAGCACAACTCTGTAGCCCTTGGCCTCTTGGTCTGGCCTCTGCCCTGCTTGGGCAAGTGTTGCAAAGCTCTTTTAGTTCTGCCAATAGGTGCACCAAGGTGCACCCAACTCCATCTCAATAAGCCTGCCCAAGGGCACTCAGCTTTCTTGCTCTGTGGGCCAGGTAAGCCTACCATTCTGTCTTGTGCTTCTTGGTTCCACTAAGACTGTCTCTTTGCCAGGGCATCTCTCTCTGCCAGGGGTCTCTGCCAAAGAGGTCCAGCACAGGGGTTGTGGGTCCACAGATTCACTCTACTTCACCTCTAGCTCTTCTCTCTTGATGGCAGTGAGATCTCCTCTCTGTCTCTGGGAGGGTTCATTTTAAGCCTAGCAGTGTGACAAAACTAACCAATACTAACATCAGAGCTCAACACACCTTATTTGCATGATCTCACCCAGTAATCTGATAAGTGTTACAAAGACTATGGCTAGAAAAGCCATACCAAGTTATTTACTGCATCATAGGGAAATACCAAGAATTATTGAGGCATAAGATACAAGTGGCTGTGATGATGGGCTCAAGTATAGCAGGGATCATGGAGCTGGCATGGGATTGGGCAGTGTTTCCTTCTGCTGTGCATGGGGTCATTATGAGCTGGAGATGACATGATGGCACCTAAAAACAACAACAACAAGATACAAGTGTGTTTATATTTAACAGAAATTACCAAACAATTTTCCAACATAGTTAAGCCAACTCCCAGCAGCAATGTTTGAATGTTTCAGTTGATTTATATCCTCACTACGACTGGTACTGTCAGTCTTTAAAAAGAAAATAGTCATCTGATAGGTGTGAGAGGGTGTTAGAATATAAGGACCAAATAAACACTATAACTTATAAAACAATAAGTACCCCAATCTTGCCACTGTGTCTAACCAACATTATGCAGATCTTTGCATTTCTGTTGCATAAAGCTGACCATCTGAGCACCTAAAATCTCTGGATCCTACTGCCACTTCTATCTCAGATAAAATGTCATAATTCATACTTCATACATCACACATGCAAGAGATCTGGCTTCCCTTTGAGGCTTTGGAGGTATCATGTAATGCAGCCCACAATGCTGGGGAGTTTGCTCTTTGTGGCATAAATATACACCAAAGAAAGGAAACATAAGACAAGGAGGAAGCCAAGTGAATAAATTATCACTCCATTCTTTCTGGCCATGGATAGTTCCAAGGCACTGCAGACTTCCTGCATGGCTGAGCAGAAGCACCTGCCAATGACCAGGAATGTCTCTTCATTGCTTATTATCAAGCTGCAAATGGCACTGGGGAGGTGTTGACTTCTCTATTTCACTTCCCTTTGCCTTCGTTTTTTGTGCTTTGCGATTTACTTACAAAAATAAAACACTATCCCTTAATCTCTGCCTTGGGATCTGTTTTCTGGATACTCAGAACTCTGATGATGTGGTTAAAACAGTTCTTAAGATTTTAAATAGACTTGATCAGCATCAATCCATATAATTTCCAGGATACTAAATTATGAGTATATGTACTAGGATACAAAGACCAATATGGGGAAAATACACTTACTTGAGAGTTTGAAAGTTTTAATTTGGGTTTTATGTTTGTGACTTTCCATGGATAACTTTACGGCTCTGAAAATAAGTTTCACTTCTTGTGTAAGCTTTCAAGGACATAGCAGAAATATAGAAGATAAGTTATCTAAACTGCCATTGAGTTGATTCTGACTCACTACAACTCTATAGGACAGAGTAGGACTGTCCTACAGGGTTTCTAAGGCTGATCTTCACAAAAGCAGACTGCCTTTTTTTTTTTTTTTAGATCAATTTTACCAGTGCTTTCATGCTCCTCCCTGCTAAGCCATCTTCTGTGTGACTGACTTTAAACCTTTCTTGTGCCTATAGACTTCATCTAGTCATTCTTATTTATTAAGTATCTATGACATGATTGGCACTGTGTTTGGTCCTAGGAATAAGTTACTGAATATTAACAGCACGGTCTCCACCCTCATAGACCTTATGGTTCAGTGGACAGAGATCTATTTATCAAACAACTAGGATATATATGTAATGATGTCCCAAGTGCTCTCAAGAGACATAGAGAATGATATGAGATTCTAATATAGTCAGGAAGTTCACAGAAGATTATAAAGGGAGCTCTGGTAGCATAGTGGCTAAGACACTTGCCTGCTAACCAGACGGCTGGCGGTTCAAACCCACCAGCCACTCCTCGGAAGGAAGGTTGGGCAATCCTACTTCCGTAGTGATACTGCCTCGGAAACCCAAGGAGGGGTCGCTATGAGTCGGGGCCGACTCCACGGCACATAACAACAACAACAACATAAAGTAACAGTTGACATGAGGTGTGAAAGGTAAGTAGAAGTTGGCTATGTGAACCATGGGAGAGAGGAGAACATTTAAGGGAGAACAGCAAATGCAAATACCCTGAGACCAAAGGGAACATGAGAAATATAAAGCTCAGAATGAAGGGCTTTGTGCAGATTTGAGTTAAGAATCTGAATGGGGGATTGCATTTAGGTCAGGTTAGAGAGTCACTGGATTCCCTTGGTGATGCAAACGGTTAACATGTTCATTTGCTAAATGAAAGTTTGGTAGTTTGAGTCTACAGACACCTCAAAAGAAAGGACTGATGATCTACTTCCAAAAAATCTGACATTGAAAACCTTATGGAACACAGTTCTACTCTGACACACATGGGACCACTAAGAATCAGAGTCAACTCAATAGCAACTGTTTAGAGAGTCATTTTGGACCAGAACTATCAGAGAAGCATGGAACATGTTGCAGACTTATAGTTTTCCTTGAAGCAATATGAAGCCCTTTAAGATTCTATGATGTGTGTGTCTGTGTATGTGTGTGGGGGTGTGTGTATATATATATATGTGTGTGTGTGTATGTGTGTGTGTGTGTGTGTGTTTGTGATGATCAATTATTTTAAAGAGATCTTTCTGGCTGCCCAAATAATTTAATTGGTCATCAAAGCAGACGCTGATATGCTAATAACTGCTTTTGCAGTTATTCAGGTGAGTGATCCTGGTAGCTTGAAGCAGATTGCTGGGAAGTGGAGATCGAGAAAAGTGAATAGATTTAGAAATAACACTTGAAGAACAGTGTACAAGGTTCATTGTTGCAGAGAATATATATTCAATATATCTAGACCATATTTATAAGCCTATCTTTGGAGTACCAGCCAAAGGAATGTGTGTTAAAAATGAAAATGATATGCACTGCTTCCAGGAAAACTGGCTCAATATGAAAAACAACAAAATCACCTCCCCTCAAAACAAACGAACAAACACTTTTTATGTTTAACTTTAACCTCCTCTGCACTCTGCCAACTATACACCTATAACAAGAGCTAACATGTGGTCATATTTTGAAGAAGGCAGAGCCTCCATCATCTTCTGTACCTGACTGACTATATGGAAGAGCAATTTCCCTTACCCACTCTTCTGTGTATATTATATTTATGAGCAAGAAATAATGTGTTGTATATTAAGCCACTAAGATCTTGAACTGTGATAAGGTGGAGTTAATTTACATGATACCATTGGGAAACACAGTGAAGAGAGAGGTGTTAAGAAGGATGGCCATTATTTCTGACTCATGAATATGAATGTATGGTCATGCTGATCACTGACAGAGGAGCCATTGAGCATGGGCCACATTTGGATATAATTTTGAACATCTTGAGTTTGAGCTTCCCTTAAAATATCCAAGAAAGAAGTCATATAGCCAGTACAATGGGAAAATACATAGACTTTACTGGCCTTATACATGTTAACTGTTGTCCAGCTTAAACAATTGTCTTTGTTTTACAAGTACATGTCTTGCCTCCCCTCAAGATTGTAAACTTCTCTGGACTTTCCTTCCAGCTTCTACAGATCCTAATATATCATGAACATAGTTGACACTCAGTTAGTAATTAAGTAACTTAACTGTTTCTCAAGAAATGGCTGTTTGATATCCACAAGAAATAGAACTACTCAGACTACTCAGAATGCTTAGAGTGGCACAAGGTCAGTAGTTGAGCCATTGGTCTACAGCAACATTTCTCAAAGTATATATTTAATTGATTAAAAAAAAAAAGAAAACTCCATACTTGTTACTAATATCTTCTTTGTCATTTTTTCCCACTCAATTAAAAGCATAAAATAAAGAGCAAACGTTAGAATGAAAGTGGTTCACTTTAATTCTATTCAGCAAGCACTGTTGTTATCATTCACTTTGCATATTTTAAGCACTCAGGTTGACACAACCATTGCTAAAGTTCAATCTCTGTCCTCCAAGAACTTAAAATATATTTGGGTGGTGGTGATGGTACGGCAATCATCCTCCAAGAGAAAATCAATGATGATTTACATTGTTTTAGCCTCAGTCTAAAGCACAGAGCCTGGTACAGAGACAACGCTTACCCAATTCTCTGTGAATATGCTTTCACATAGTAGCTATTAGGAGATATTGTGAGAATGAACAAATGAAACAGAGATCAGGATATAGAATCTTCTGTGGGAGAATTTTAAAAAAATGTATTGTAAAATATAAAATCCAAGGAATAAAAATCTAGATGTTTTGAGTGAGAATGGATATTAGAGACCATCCTTTTGTACTCCTTTATTTTAAACAGCAGGAAACAGGTCTGAGAGTTTAATTCATGTGCCTACTTTGCACAAGCAATGGGTCCTGGAGTAATTTCCTAGATCCTTTGACTTACCACACCAGGTTCTTAAAAGCACAAGATTATTTTCTCCAGATGGAGCTCAGATTGTCTCATTTAAAGGGTGCTGACAGCATAGTCCTACTTAAGGACACTCATTTGCTTGACAGAAACAAAATGCATCCCCCCAAAACAAACAAACAAACAAACAAAAAAAACCACCAAATTCATTGTCATGGAGTCGGATCTGACTCATAGTGACCCCTCCTTGGATTTCCAAGGTAGTATCACTACGGAAGTAGATTGAGACCCAGTGTAGCTTTCAACATATAAGGATGGAGCAAGCTAGTGGTCTGACAACCTATTTCAACACAGATATGTGCTGAATTTACTAAAAAGGGAGGAACTGCTGCTTACAGAGAAGAAAGCTCAGGCAGCTTGCCAAAAAGCATTCTATGAAAGCATGAGGGTAGTATTCCAAGTCTTCTCCTAACTATGTGCAAAGTAATAGTCTGGGGGTGAGAAGCTGGAAAGCACAAGTGGGGAAAAGCGGGAGATTGCAGGGAGTGGAGGCAACTTGAACATGAGAAAGTCTGGAAAATTTTTGCACTTGGAGTTGTACCACTGACACCTGGGTTCATCCTTCAACATCATAAATCACATTTCCACATTGTTCATTTCAAGAGCAGTAAGTATAGCTCCTCTCACCAGGCTGTGTTTGAAGAAACAGAAAGGAATGGAAAGTTCCTGAATCTAAATAGAATCATTTCCCTGTTCAGAGCAGACTTTTGCATAATCATCATGTTTGCAGGCCAACTGTATGTAAATGTATGCAAAGTTTGTCTGCCTCTCCGGCCTTTCCAAAGGGGCCTTTCCTGCTGTACAAATTATTTCCTGCTTAAGGGGAGAAGGACTATGGAAGAGATAGAGGATTAAGGAACAGATAGAAGAGGAGAGGGAATAGCAGTTGACTTTAAAAAGCAACAAAATAGGAAAAAAGAAATGTAAGTATAACTTCGGGTATAGAAGCAAGGAATGACTAAACAGTAAAACCCTGCTAAGGTAGCAATGGTCTGGCTTTTAACCACAGTTGCTGCAGTATGGGAACATTTATTCTTCAGAGACAGAAAATCACTGCAAGGCAATAGTTTTTGAGGAAAATGGGAGCATGTTCCAAACTGTATTATACCTAAAAAGTACTTTTCCCTTCCAAAAGTCAGAGAAGTCTATAAAACCCTCCTTATTTCAGATACAATAGCCACTTTGTAGCTGATATTTCTGCTAGAAAGCATAGAAGAACCTGTTCACAGTGGGAAAGTTGCCCTGCCAGTATTTCACAGACTTCTGCAGAAGCAAATAGAAATAGAAAGGACTAGAGTAGGACACATATAATAGATGAACTCTTAAGTATCCTGAAGCTTGAGCATTGAGGAAACACTGGAAATACCTTACAATTAGGATGTCATCCATAATAAAAAAGGAGTGAGCAGTGTAGTGGGTTTGACAAATGTCAGTGAGCAGCTTGGACCAATATAGGAGGGAAGAAAGGATTCAGAGCCCAGAATCAGTACAACAGTGGAGGAGGCTCCAACTGGAATGGAGATAAACACAGTCTTAACCACTCCTCACTTAAAAATTCACCTACATCCTATTGAAGGTTTGGTAGTTGACATTAAACTCACTATCATTATACCTATATAATATGTGATTTGCAAGTTACTAATGCATGTACACTTTTGCCTAAGTCATTTTTTTTGCATGAAATAAGCTCAGTTCCATTCACCCAAATATTTTCATACATTTTATAATTAAATATTTAGTGACTATTCACCATATGGCAGACACATGCAATACATGCAATAAGCATTTTTGATCATTTAATCACATATTTAGTCATACATTGGAGGTCAAAGTGTTTGCTTCTATGGAAGTAAAACTGTCCCATCTTCATGATCCTTATATTTTGATGGGGAAGTTTGACATGTAACTCTATCACAGTGCGATAGGATTTTCTGGGTCTTAGAAGCCCTGAGTTAAAATAACACTTCCAGTACTTATAAAAGGTGGTCCTTGTACTGGGTGGGCACAGGTAGTGTGTACAGCAGATGAAGGGAGAATGGTGGTCACTATCATCCTGTAGGTAGATAGATTGCACTGCCTAGAGCAGAGTCCCAAGCTGGCCCTACTTCTGCTGCCAGTATATACAGTGTGACTTTTGGGGCTTTTAAAGGAAGACCAGTCCTTCTCCCACTGGGAAAGATGTGTGGGTGCACTTGCCCCTATAGTCAACACCAGGTTATTTAGTCAGCAGGCAGAACACTCTGGAATCTGGCCTAGCAAGCTGTAAGGCCTCAGAAATGCCTGGCCCACCTTACACAAAGTACCATTTGAGATGTCATCATATCTTGATCAGCGAAAGTTTCTTCTCAGGTAAATATTAGACAGAAGAACAGCCAAGGATGTTGTATTTAAAATGAAGGTGATACTGGTGAGTATCCCTGTATGCTCCTGGCTTCCTGGCTTGAAGCAACGTGTTAGGGAGGCACAGCTTTCTCTCATCCACCTTCCCCTCTGACCTACAGTGTCCTAGCCCTGACCTCTTAGAGCTGCAAGAAAATCTCAATTTGGGACTGTCCCTCCAGGTCAAGGTATTTCCACCTGTCCTGGCGCTTTTTCAAAATAAGCTTCCTGCTGTTCACACCTGTTCTTTCTCAGAACGATTATTGGACGTCTTTTTAATGGTCTGACCTTAATTGCATTTTCCCATGTGTGTATGGCAGTCAGCATGCAGTTTAATAAAACATTTTCAAGCTGCTCAGCCCATTCTTCCCTCCCCACCTACATCTTATGTGGTGGAAGATTTTAAGCCTTATTTTTAAGGTGATTGATTTGGTGTGTTTTCTACTTTATTTCCTGCTGTGGGGACACTTTGCCTCTATGTGTGATAATTTCTTTTAAAGGAACTTTGATTTTCTTGTCCCCTTTCTTTCCGCCCTGCTGTTGCAGAACCAAGGGTTGGAAGGCTTTATTTCTAAAGTAGCTGTTTTGCTTTCTCTGATTCTGTTAGTAGTTTTTGGTACTTTGGATTAGCCATGGCCAGGACTCCAGGCTGGTCATTTAACACTGGGCACTGGTGGAGTGAGGAAGTGCTATTGCCATAGAGGTTTTTTCTTTGAAACTGAAACAGAGATTTTTATTTTTGGGGCTGTGAAAACAGATAAGGGCTATTAATTATAAATGAAAAGAGAATACACAGTATGTAATACTGTCCCTTAAAGACTTGGTCTTCAGCAGGTCTTTATGCTTGTCACTTCTTAGCAGAAATCATATTTATGCTAGGATGGGAGATACTTAAGGAAGAAAAAAACTTTGATGAAGGCTTTGATGATACTTCAGTAGTTATTATGTTTCTTTTGTTTCTAAGTTACCTAATTTATCTCTCTCAATAACTACAATTATAATATATATTTTGCAGAAGTATATCTTGGATATGACATTGTAAAATTATGACAATAATATGAAAAATAATTATGAGGAGAATATCTGAAATTATTCAAAAGAATGATATAAAATTTTGAGGACAGGGAGTATCACATACATACATTCATAAAATAGCACACATCTTCAATCATAATTCACAAAAATAATCCAACATAATTTAGCAATAATCTATGCAGCCAGTGACTGTCTTTATATGTGGCAAAACTATGTTAGGATGAGTAGATGGCACAAATCATTTGTGATTAGCTGTTAATCTGAAGTTGATAGTTCAAACCAACCCTACAGCTCCACAGAAGAAAGGCCTGGTGATAAAGGTCAAGAAAACCCTAAGAAGCAATTCTATTCTGCACACATGATGTCACTATGAGTCAGAATTTGCTCAATGGCAACTAATAACAACAATAGTTTTACTTATTAGTGAATCACTCAGCATAGATCCCATCATGCAACCTCTAAAGCATTTCAATATATTCAGTATGTTGAAAAAGTCTGTTTTGGGCTTCTAGATTAATTCCCCAAAATATATTTCAATATGTTCAATATATTGGCACATTTGTACCCTGTGTTTGGCTAAGTTTCATTTCTAGTTCCTGGACTAGTATTGTGCATAAATGCATAAGAAACATATAAAGGAAATAGCTTTGTTCCTCACAATTTACTGATGAAAACATGGGAATTTATCAAGATCAAGAAAGTCATTAAAGGTCACAAAGAAAATAGCCAAAACAAGAGTTAAATTTTTTCCTATCTCCTAACTAGAAGCATATCTTAGTTCTCTAGTGCTGTTATAGCAGAAATACTATAAGCAGATGGCTTAAACTAACAGAGATTTATTCTCTTACAAAAGTTTATGAGGCTAGAAGTTCAAATTCAGAATGCGAGCTCTAGGCGCTGGGTAAAAGCCCTAGACCTTTGGCTTCAGGTCTGATTCTTGTTCCAGGCCTACTGAAGCTAGAGGCTTCTTCTGACTCACACAGCTACTGGCTGAAGGCAGATGAACCCAAGACTAGCAGGTAAAATGGCATAATCCAAGATCAACAGACAATAAGGCAGGCCACTGGTTCAAGTCCAGGAACTAGAAATGAAACTTAGCCAAACACAGGATCCAAATGTGCCAAAAAGTTAGAGACATTTCCCAAAGCTTCTCCATGTGTACTGGAAGTAGCCACACCTGAAGGTAGCTCCCCTTCAACTACTTAGCTGCTCACAGCAGACTCCACCTTGGAGGTAATTACAATCTCATCATGAGAAATAACTGCATCCCACTGCCAAGCCACTCAAAATGACCGGTCGAGTCAGGTTGACACACATCCTTAACTACAACAAAGTACAAGCAGTACAGTGGCTTTTTTTTTCCTATATATACTTGAAATAAAGCTTTGGCTATCTTTAATATGGCATTTTCTATTGGATTAAGATTGATACTGTAACACTTCTAAAGGACAAACCCAATCATCATCTGTCATAGGGGATGGTGGATGCCATTGGTGGTGGTGGTGGTGGGGTGCTGTTGGGAAGAAGTGGCAGGGGCAGAAAGTTGGGATTCAAAATCTTGCCTGAGCTTTCTGTGTTCCACACCTGCAACTTTGTTGCAAACTGTTACTCCTCTCTTGGAAACAACACTATGAAGGAGCTAATACAAAACCATGGGAGAGCAGAGGTCCTTAACTGGGGAATACTCATTAGAGGAGAGAATGGTGTGGCTGTGTTGTGTTTTCAGATTCTGGAGGCCCAGCTCACAGCTCCCCTCCTCCAAGGAGAGTGGTCCTTCACACACAGTCCCCATGGCTGGCCTCTTTGATCACCTATTTCCCTTTCTCTTGACAAATTTCTACCTTCTGTAACCCAATCTCTGACCATGCAGTCCCTGTGTGGACTTATTTGGTAATTAACAGTACTTTTCCATGCTAATAGGAACTTCCTTTAAGTTGTATTTTAGAAATCAACAGCTGAAACCTGAGGCAGTTGGCTTAAACCAATGCTGATCTTTTTGGAACCCTGCACATGCTCTAGCACATTGATTCAGGGGAATCAATCTGCCCAAACACAGACAAAATTTGTCAACTTTCTGAAGTCTCACACCTTTTACAATTCTGCTGCACTTGCAATAGTGAATTAAAAATAGCCTGTCCTTTTAATTCAAGGTGTTGCTGTTTTTGTTGTTAGGTGCCATTGACCCTATGAACAACATAACGAAACACTGCCCGATCCTGTGCCAGCCTCACAATCCTTGCTATATTGGAGGCCATCATTGCAACCACTGTGTCAATCCACCTTGTTGAGGGTCTTCCCTTTTTCCACTGACCCTCCACTTTACCAAGCACAGTATCTTTCTCCACGGAATGGTCCCTTCTGACAACATGACCATAGTAGACTTCATCTGACCATTCTTGCTTCCAAGGAGCATTCTGTTGGCACTTCTCCAGGACAGATCTGCTAATTCTTCTGGCAGTCCATGGTACTTTCAGTATCCTTCACCAACACCACAACTCTTAAGCATCAATTCTTCTTTGCTCTTTCTTATTCATTATCCAGGTTTCACATACATATGAGATGAATGAAATTACGGTGGCTTGGGTTAAGTTCACTTTAGTCTTCAAAGAGACATCTTTGCTCTTTACCACTTTAAAGAGGTCTTTGAAGCACATGTACCTAGTGCAATACATCTGATTTATTGACTGTTGCTTCCATTGATGTTGATGGTAGAATGAAGTAGTATGAAATCTTTGACAACTTCAATCTTTTCTCCATTTATCATGATGCTGTTTTTTGATCCATTTGTGAGGATTTTCATTTTCTTTATGTTCAGGTATAATCCATGCTATGTACTGTAGTATTTGTTGTTGTTGTTATGTGCCGTCGAGTCAAATCCGACTCATAGTGACCCCTCCTTGGGTTTCCGAGGCAGTATCACTACAGAAGTAGGATTGCCCAACCTTCCTTCCGAGGAGTGGCTGGTGGGTTTGAACCGCCAGCCGTCTGGTTAGCAGGCAAGTGTCTTAGCCACTATGCTACCAGAGCTCCCTATTTAATCTTCACAATAAGTGCTTCAAGTCATCTTCACTTTCAGCAAGCAAGGTTGTGTCATCTGCATATCACAGGTTGTTAATGACTCTTCCTCCAATCCTGATGCTGCATTCTTCTTCATATAGTTGAACTTCTCAAATTATTTGCTCAGTGTACTGATTGAACAGGTATGGTGAAAGGATATAACCCTCATGTACTCCCTTCCTGGTTTTAAACCATGCAGTAGGTTTAAATTCAAGGTGAGAGCAGTTCTAACCATCTCCTGCTTTACCTCATCCCTAAAAATGTCTAATTTTCCCTTTTCAGATTCCATAAATCTGTAATTTACACTCACTGAATGGAGTCAGATCTAAGAAAATGTCCTCCTGTTTCCTTGATTAGTGCATGACAATCAAGCTACCTTCTCTTTCTCAAAGACTGGTGTCTAGTGATTGTATTCTGTGTGCACTGAGCACGAACTCACATTCTGTTTGGTTTCACTCTTTTTTCCTACATATTTCAATCCCACCATTCACTTGTACTTCTGTGTCTCTCTACACTCACCTTTAGTATCTTTGACCATCTCCTTTCCTTGCTACCTTATTTGCTAAATTGTTTCTGCCTCCAGCCTTGAATCCCAGTCTTACTACAATCCATTTCCCTGGTCTACTAAGACTCTTATCAAAAAAAAAAAAAAAAAAAAAAAAAAAAAGTGAACCTTCCTCACCCCTCTCAATCAACAAGCCCATTTTTAAAATGATTCTCTGTGGAGACCTATGTGCCAAAGAAAGAAGGAATACCTATGTGTGCGTATGTGTGTGTGATTTTTTTTTCATAAGTATAAAATCTGGATCTTGAAGCAAAAAAATTGACTTTTAGCTCTATGTCAGAGGGAGACCACATTTCTTGTGCTCTAACAACTTGTACATTGGAAATGGCAAAAGTTCTGCTCTGTCATTAGATTCCAGGCCACTGTGCAATTTTTTTAAAGCACTCTTAGTTCAATTTAAATTTCTCATCTGGCATTTCTGGGACACAGAGAATCTCTTTTCCCAACCTATAAATTGGTTTAAAATCTGTTCTTTCCCAAGAAAAATTCTAATAACTAGAAGAGACTATAAGTATACTATAATTAATGATTATTATAAGACAGAGCTTCCACTTTTCTGCACTGACCTCAATTTAGGTGATATTCTGATTGAGGCATTTCTGCAGTGCTGTTGTTAATCACTTCTCACCCATCAAGAGTTAGGGAACTTCCCCAGGTTTTCAACTTACAATGATTCAGTAATAAAATTCCAATTCATGGGGACACATGGCTCACTTACCTAGTGATTTTAGCTCACCCAGGTAGTTGTTATGCTGTTTAAAAAAAAAAAAAAAAAAAATCGATCTGAACAGAAAATAGGAAAGAATTAGTAAGATAAAAAGAAGTAAGAAACAAGAGAAAAGAATTGGAAGAGAGGTTAAAATCTGGGGCCAACAATATCCTCTCCTAAAACTGTTTATTATTAGAAGATTAGGTAACTCATATTTCAACTATATTAAATTAAATCTCGGGCTGCTTTACTCAAGCACACACAGGCCCAAGAGCATCAATCGTATCAGGACAAAACAGCCCTTGGGAAAAGGAATTCTCCTGGCAGTAAGCCATTTGGGCTCTTATAAACTGTTAACCCTGGTAATGAACCGATCCAAAAAACATATTAATAATGACATAGAGAGACATGTTTATTGTTGATTGTTGAGATAGTGGCAGATTTATTGCCAGCTTGCCAAGAGGGAGGGTTTGGCCCAGCAATGGTGCAATTAAAAACAAATTGAGTACAGGGACAAAGAATCAATAAAATAACAGGGCAAATTTAGTTTGCAAAATACAAATATAAATTAATTGACCTGAACACAGTTGCTAACTGGTCATTAATGTCTGCTTGCTGGCCAATTTGAGCACATAATTCATCCCATTAAGTTGATTATGGCAGGTTGGGTGCAGGCATTTGCCCTCCTCTTGCCAGGGCTGTCATCAGGGGCACCTTGTTTGGGAATGGCTTCCAATGCTGCTGAAGGAAATTGGCTGTGTCATACACTTTCCCAGAAATATTAAATTATGGAATTATTTTAAAGGCTTCACCAATAACTTTTTCACTCAGTAGATATGTTTTCATTGCCTACAGGGTGAAAAAGATCTCTAGTAGACACAGGGAGGCAAGGAAATATATCTAACATAGATTCTGACTTTCCTGGTGCAGTCTCCAATAACCTTGGATACTTTCCCCTAGTAAACTCCTCCCTGAATTGCTTATTCTTTGCTAAGAACAGTTAACATCTTTTCTAAATTATCCATAAAATATTAAAAACTACATAGTTAAGACATTTCACTACTGGAATGGTGCAGTAGTATTGAATCTAAATTTGTTAAACAGCTACTTATATAGTCATGTCAATTCAGATTGCAACTACTAAGTTGTGCCTATATAGAAAATTATGAAGCCATCTCTGATTCTTCCTTTCTGAGGGGAAAAATATTTAGATTTACCAATAGCTGAAATGTGAATCAAAAAGTTACAGGTATCAAAAGGAAGTACAGATAAATGGTATTGCAATTGCAGTCCAGAAGTTCAAGAATGGCTTTGGGGATTCAGGCTAACTTCTAAAATTTGCTGTCCAATAGGCAGCCAATAGTCATGTTAGTCTGTTTTAAATTAATCAAAATTAAATAAGGTTAAAAATTTATTTCCTCAATCATACTAGCCACATATGAAGTTCTCAAGAGCCACTTGTGCCAAGTGGCTACAATATTGGACAGTGCAAGTACAGAACATTTCCGTGACCAGAGAAAGTTCTATCAGACAGTGTTACTCTAAAGGTTCTATGGAATTTGAGTATCCAGATAGGATAATTATATTCAAGATCCATAAAACTGTGAGATAAAGGGGAGAGGTGGGCATGTGTAAGGTCAAATTTGACTGGATTGCAGGTAGGATGTACAAATAGAAAATAAGTGTAGAAAAGTAGGACTTAGCACTTAGAAAAATGATCTAAGAGGGTTTGACTTTATTTTACAATCACTAAAATGAGTGAGTAGATGAATGACATGATTAGATGTTTGCATTAGGAATATTTAGACTATACTCTTGAAGTGAATTTTAAGGAGAGAGTTTGAGAATTGGTTGATCAATTAAGATGTAAGTCAATGGACAGTTAAGACTGCATTTTGATGGTAGTGGTTTTGGACGCAGCAAAGAAGAAAAAAAAAAAACTTAATTAAGCATGACATTTGGTTTGATAGAGAGGTAAAAGAGAATAAAGAGTCAAAGGTAAGTTATTTTTTTTTTCTTTTACACAAAGATGATGTTTCCATGAATTAGAAATGTCTTAAAAGACAAGCAGCAAATTTTAGAGAGAAGAAGAGAATTTCAGTTTGTGATAGATTAAAATACCTGTGTGATACCGCAGTAGAGGAGTTCAGGAGATTATCAAAAATAAGAGATTGGAAGTAGAGAAGACATTAAGTACTGGGAATGTAGATTTAGATGTCTACACAGAGCTACATAGAGCTCCATGAAGGCAAGTATAATTCTTAAAATAAACATAAAGAGATAAATTAGACTGAAATGTTTTAGACAGAGACATCCAGACAAGAAAAACATGTATATTATAAATATGTTAGCATGCAGGTCTTGCTTGCTTATTAGAAAGGGATGCGCTCAGAAGGAGTTCACATGGAAACTGAGTGCAGGCTTTCATTTTAGACTAACCTGAACTCAAAATCACAGCCCTGCCTTAAAAAGCTGGTGACCTAGGATAAATTCCATAACCTCTCTCCGCCTCAATTTCCTCATTCAAAGAATTAGGAACTTGATTCACACCCTCTGGAATAAATTGGAAAATAGACTTGGATAATATCTATAAAATGATAACACAAGGTACTCAATACATAATAGGTACAGTTTGTAACTATTAAATACACAAATACTCAGCTGCTTTCTTTGTGGTCATTTTAACTTCACTTCTACTTACTGTCCATCACCTTATCTATACTCACTACCATCAAGTTGATTCCAACTCATAGCGACCCCAATGGATTTTAAAGACATGAATCTTTACAGAAGCAGACTGCCTCATCTTTCTTCCCTGAAGCAGCTGATGGGTTCGAACCACTGACCATTTCATTAGGAGCCAAATGCCTTAACCACTGTGCCACCAGAGCTCCTTTAGTGGCTAAGGCACTTGACTGCTAACCAGAAGGCTGGCGGTTCAAACCCACCAGCCACTCCTCGGAAGGAAGGTTGGGCAATCCTACTTCCGTAGTGATACTGCCTCGGAAACCCAAGGAGGGGTCGCTATGAGTCGGGGCCGACTAGACGGCAAATAACAACAACAACAACAACATAGAGGAAAGGAAGGTTGGGCAATCCTACTTCCGTAGAGATAACTGCCTCGGAAACCCAAGGAGGGGTCACTATGAGTAGGGGCCGACTCGACGGCAAATAACAACAACAACAACAATAAAGGAAAGTTAATAATGAAAGACTATCCAAATGTTTTTGGATAGTTTTATAAGGAGCCAAAATATGAATAAATACTAATGATAGTTATTGTTGTGAAAACACTATACTTGAGGGTAAAAGTTAGCAACCAATATGAAGCTCAGAACAAGGCTTTTGGATGCAAATCAGGGTCCCCAGATTTGTCTGCATGCTACCTATAGGAATATTCACAGAGCTTAAACTGGAGATAAATGGTGACTAACTAATTTTTTGGGTATTGAAGTTGGAAATCTTAAATATGATAATGAGCAGATGAGGTTCACTATAAATTTTAATCTGTTAGATGAATTTATGAATATTTACAAATTTAAACTCTTTTTCTTGAGTGTGATTGCACCCTTGCTCATGACAATAGCAATATGTGAGAAAATATCTCTTTGTACTTATTGGAGCTATTGATAGACTAGCCTCTTAGGAAATAATCAATGTAAATTAAGCAGAAAGTAACAGGCATTTCATTCCTCCCTCCCCATCTCTACATCACTGATGATTTTGAAAGCAGACTGGATGACTGTTCCATTTATTTAATTCTTTTACAAATAAGGCATGTGACAGCTCCGGTTCCTGCCATTTCTCTTTCTGGCCACTGTATATATCACCAAATCAGGTGCCAGGACTGGCAGCACCTTCTGGGATCATGTTGAAGACTCTCTCTGTCTAGGACACAAAGCAAGCCCAGACACTTTCAAATGCACTTTCCCTTGAATGGAATTTCCACCTTCTTGGCACAATATCAAACAATATTCAGCCATGAGAATATTTTTATCCAACTTCCTGTTTTGTTTTCACCTTCAAAAATACTCTATTCTTATAATTAATATAAGTGTTGCAGAAGGAATTGGGCATATTCCTCTCTCTATGGTCTTGTAGAGGGAGGCTGAAACCATATTTTTAATAGAGGTTGGGATGGATTTCCAGATGTCAAGTAATACATGACCATTAAACCTGAGTAACTGTGCCTGAGTGTGTGAATGTATGTTATGTGTGTGAAATGGGTTTTGGCAGCACTGCCACATAAAATCTATGGAATTCATTGGAGGAGAACACTAACTTTCTTTTTGTTACATGAAGTGTCAAAATCACAGAGTAACTGAGTAGCACAACCTGAGAGAAGAGAAAGGACTATTACATGCAGAATTGAGTCTGGACCCCTTCCAAACCTGAGGAAGGATAACCAGATTTGGGATAGAGGGGAATTCCATGGGGATGATTGCTAAAGTACCTCCCTCCTTTTTTCAGTGCAGTCTATTTTAAGAAAAATAACTAATTTCAGGACCCTCTGTATTATAGTTAAGGAGCCCTGGTGGTGTAGTGGTTAGCACATTTGGCAGCTAACCAAAAGGTCAGTGGTTTGGAGCCACCAGCTACTTCACAGAAGAAAGATGGAGCAGTCTGCTTCTATAAAGATTTCCAGCCTTGGAAACCCAATGGATTTGCTAGGAGTAAAAATTTACTTGATGGTAATGGATTTGTTTTGTTTTGGTGTCATAGTCAAGGAGCCCTGCTGGCACTGTGATTAAGGCATTGTGCTGCTAACCCAAAAGTTCAGCTATTCAAACCCATCAGCTGCTCCATGAGAGAAAGATGATGCAGTGTGCTTTCATAAAGATTTACAGCCTTGTTAACCCTATGGCAGTCACTGTAAGTATGGCAGTGGGTTTTGCGTGTGTGTGTGTGTGTGCATGTATTTTATTTGCCTTCTGAGTTTATCTTAACTGCTAAATAAAGAATGTTAGGATGTGAGTGATGGAAGCTAAAAATACCAGAATGGAACAGGGAACTAGAGGGTGTTCTTTTTTTTTTTTTTTTTTTTCCACCTTCTCCAGCTAAATAAGGAGACTGTCCCTTCGGTTTGGATGAGCAATGACTAACATTCATCATTAACTAGAGATATTAGCAAGAAGACCTCCTAGCCTAAGAACTATGAAGCAAATATAAGCAGGAAGAAGAGTAAGAGTAAACCCTCTGATAGTCTCATCAGGCAGTGAAGGAAGAAAAGACACTGAATGCACAGACCCCTCTGGCACAGAGGAATCATCCAATAAAATTACATTAATCATAAAATATAATAACTAGAAAGAACTTCATTATCATTAATTCAAAGTTTCTCATTTCAAAACAAAGGAAATGAAACTCAGAGACATTTGTAGGTAAATTTTGTGCTATGAATCCCTGTGACTTTCAGATGCAGTTTGTAGAATCCTTTTCAGATTCTTGTTTTCAAATGGAAAAATAAATAAATAAAATAGAACAAAACATAAGATTGAAGTATACATATATATGCATGAAGACAATTGATCATACTGAACTGTATTCTTAACCCCAGAGTAAGAAGGCCAAGAAAGAAACATTACGAAGACACAGGCCTAGATACCAGAGCAGAGATCAATCTGGGGAGTTTTCAGATGCCCAGTCCTGTTCTTTTTAACTCTTCGACCTACCTCTGTGAAGAATAAGTGCAATTATAACTTAAAATAGAGGCAGAATAAATTAAATTTATCTCAGGTTGACTGCATGCTTTTCTTTAGGCACACAATTACACATGGTAATTTAAATGACTGTGATATTTGAGAGAAGAGGAGGAGAAATAGCACAGAAAAATAGGTTAGGTACAAAGTAAGAGTTAGAAATAGGTTAAATCCTTGGAAAAAGTATGACATGAGCAAAGCCTCACCCAAGTGCACAGCCCTCAGTGCTGCCTCACTGCTTTACTCTATCCCACCTCAACCTACAAAGGTTCTCCTAAGTACCTACTGGTCTCCTGTTATTGTCAGATGCAGTCAAGTCAATTCCAACTCATAGCCACCCCATATGACAGAGTAGAACTGCCACATAGGATTTCTCTTTGTTGTAATCTTTAGGGAACAGATCATCAGGTCTTTTACTACAGAGTCACTGGGTAAGTTCTGGCATCCTTTTGAATAGCATTTGAATGCTTAACTGATGTGCCACCAGGGCTCCATTGGCATGATGAGGAAAACAATGGATAGAGTAAAAACACTTGGAATAGGGTGGTTTGCCACTTAGTGAGGAACTCTGTTGACACAGTGGTTAAGCATTTGGTTGTTAACTGAAAGATCTGTGGTTTGAATCCACCAGCTTCTCTTAAGCAGAAAGATGTGGCAATCTGCTCTTGTAAAGATTTACCATGTTGGAGACCTTATAAAACACCTCTAAACCAAAACAAACAAACAAACAAAAAACACTACCTTTGAGTCCATTCTGACTCATACCTAGGCTATAAATATTTACAGATGTAAATTACTCCATTTTCCCCTCATGGGCAGCTAATGGGTTTGAACCACCAGCCCTCTGGTTAGCAACCAAATGTCTTACCCAGTACACCACCAGAGCTCCATATAGGGCAGCTCTACTCTGTCCTATAAGGTCACTATAAATTGGAAACAACTCAATGGCAAAATGGTGATATTTATTTATTTATGTTGCCACTTAGTAGCTAGTTTAATTTGGACAAATTCCTTTATATTCTCTCAGTCTCAATTTCTTGATTTAGAAAGTGGTGACATTCTAGACCATCTTTTAGGACATTTGTGAAGAGTAAACAAGAAATAAATTGCATGTAAAGTACTCTGTTAACTATGAGAGTTTTGATGGTTTTGTTTTGTTTTTTCTAGAGACAAAAGCTTAACCCAAATGAATAAGTCTAATGATGGGAGTTTTAATCATTTTTTGTTGTTGTTAGGTACTATTGAGTTGGCTCCAACTCATGAAGACCCTATGCACAACAGAATGAAACACTGCCCGTTCTGGCATCAATCTCATAATCATTGCTATGCTTAAGCCCATCACTGCAGGAACTGTGTCAATTCGTCTTGATGAGACTTTTCCCCTCTTTTGCTGACATAATTCTCCAGGGACTTGTCCCTTCAGACAGTATGACTAAAGTATGTGAGACAAAGTTTGGCCATTCTTGCTTCTAAGGAGCATCCTGGCTTACTTGCTTCCAAGACAGATTTGTTGTTTTCCTGGCAGTCCACGGTATTTTCAGTATTCATCTCTAATACCACAATTCAAATGCATCATTTCTTCTGTAATTTTCCTTATTCATTGCCCAGCTTTCACATGCATATGAGACTTTTGAAAATACCAGGCATATCTTAGTCTTGAGAGTTGCATCTTTGCTCTTTAACACTCTAAAGAGGTCTTTTTGCAGCAGATTTACTCTTTGAAATATGTTCTCTGATTTCTTGACTGATGCTTCCATGGACATTGACTGTGAATCTCAGTAAAGTGAAATCCCTGACAACTTCAATCTTTTCTCCATTTATCAAGATAGTATTTACCAGTATGCTTGTGAGGATCTTTGTTTTATGTTGAGGTATAATCCATACTGAAGACTTTGATCTTCTTCAGTAAGTGCTTCAAGTCTTCTTCACTTTCAACAAGCAAGGCTGTGTCATTTGCATATCACAGGTCTCTTCCAATGAGTCTTCCTCCAACCCTGATATCTCATCCTTCTTCATATAGTCTAGCTTGTCATATTATTTTCTTACATACAGATTGAAGGGAAACAACCCTGATGAACCGCTTTCTTGATTTTAGACCATGAACTACCCCCTTGTTCTGCTTGTATGACTGCCACTTGGTTTATGTACAGGTTCCTCATGAGCACAATTAAGTGTTCTGGAATTCTCATTCTTTGCAATGTTATCCATAATTTGTTATGATCCAAACAGTCAAATGCTTTTGCATTGCCAATAAACCACAGGTAAACATCTTTCTGATATTCTTTGCTTTCAGTCAAAATCCATCTGATATCAGCAGTGATATAAGCATTTAGTAGGTGTGATAGTTGGAGCTGTGTGTCAACTTGGCTGGACCACAATTCTGTTTGGTGTAAGCAATTGTGGTGTGGGTTGTTCCAATGATGGGATCAGATGTATATGTTTTGAACAGCTAATCCATTGAAAGGGAGTTTCCCTAAGGGGGCGACCTGCTTCCCATATATTTATGGACATCCTGGGAAAAGAGACACTTTTCTGTGGATCAGGATTCTGCTGTGCTGCCTACATTTGTCCATGAGTGAACAATCCACCATTCGACCTGGAGATCTTGGATTCGTCATTTGTTGGAGTCAATAGCCAGTATACTGCCTGCCAACCTTGAGCTCCTCAGCCCCTGCAGCTGCATGAGTCAGGAAAAGCCTCCAGCTTGACGTTTGAGCCAAGAACTTGGGACTTGCCCGCTTCTTTAAGTGTGTGAGTCATTTTCCTAAGATAAATTTCTCTTTTTCTTTTCTATATAAGCTTTACTGGTTTTGTTTCTCTAGAGAATCCAATCTAACACAGTAGGTCCTTTATATTGGGGCAAGTTTTAAATATTTTCCATATATGTAAAATGTGACTATAATATAGACTTGATGTAGGGATTTTTGAGATAAGGTTCATTGTTAATTTGCTGGACACAGAGGCTCACTGGAGTTCCAGAAAATTGCAGACTCTACTCATTGGAAGGAGATTCTCAGAGCAAAGGACTTTTCACATCCTAAACTAAACTTCAAGTACCAACCATTCTCACTTTAAAGGACCTCAGGCTAAAAGAACAACTGTTTTTGCATGCATAGAAATTTCAGAGTGGCTTCTGTGGAGATAAATTTTATCCTTTGCATAAACTTGGGTTTAGCAAAAGGAGTTCATTCCATGAGATAAAATACCTAATTGTAGATAGATTTCTAAACTAGTCAAGAGAGTAGCAGATAGAGAATATCAAAACCCCAAGATATATATATACACAAGATTTCCCTAACTCATTAATCCTTAACAATAACAATATACCACAAGATCTATACATAGATCTTTATGTAGTTTCAGAATAGTAAATTTTAATGACAATTATATCTTGGATTCTCAAAGTGGCCAATTTTGAGTACTTACACAGTATAAAATAGTAATATTTAAAATGTCTATCCCTGAAGGGATGAGCTACTGGTAAATTAATTGTCTTAATTATCTTCCTCTCTGCTTCTCTCCCAGCCTTTTAATACCATTTATGGTTTGTAATTTTGTTGTTACTTCCCCACTGCAAATTTTCTTTCATGAATTCTGTCTTCAGTCTTGGCTGGTAAAATGCAGTATAAATAGTAGGAAAATACTAGTACTAATAATAATAAAATTGGAGAATTCCCATAGATATCAATCAGAAAAATAACTTTAGTCATAGGTGATATCATCTGGAGGCAGCGAGGTGTGTTAGAAAGACAAACTCTTGGAGTCACATTGCCACAGTTCAAGACTCAGCTCTACCATGTACTGACTGAGGATCCAGGTAGGTCTCCTAAACTCCATGAGCTACAATTATTTAATTTGAAGTGTGGAGATAATAGTCACTAAACTGCAGTCTCACTAGGCTTGCTGTGAGAGTCAAAGGAGACAAAACTGGGACCATATCTATTAAAGTACTAAATAGATGCATGTAATCTGTGTTATATTGTATCTCTTAGCTTGCTACATTGAAAAACTTCTTTCTTTCTGGAAACTTTTCCCAATTAATGTCTTCCTTACATCAAGCCACCTGAATAAAATCTGACTTAGTCCCACTCTGTCTACTATCTACTGGAAGTGGTTTTATGTTTATCATAGTCATATGCCACTTCAGTTGCTCTATCAGGAGCTCTGGTGGTGTAGTGTCTAAGGCATTTGACTGCTAACCAGAAGGCTGGCGGTTCAAACCCACCAGCCACTCCTCGGAAGGAAGGTTGGGCAATCTGCTTCCGAAGTGATACCACCTCGGAAACCCAAGGAGGGGTCACTATGAGTTGAATCCAACTCGAGGGCAGTGCTTTGTATTGTGTTGAGTATCAGTTCCTTCTACCATTCATTTAACAAATATTTGCTGAGTGTCTACTATGCCTATGACACTCTGCTAAGTGTCGAGGATAGATATAAATAAGTTATTACTCCTGTGTTCTTTACGAATAGTTTTCTATTAAACTTACCTACACTTAAGCTAGTAAATCGACACTGAATTTCAAAGACTTCCCTTCTGGTCTTAAGTTACACATGCTCCCTAGTTCTATAATGTCTGTGGAATATTTGCATTTTCTTTTTCTCTAAATCTAGCAAGTTAAACCCTTTCTTTTCTTAGTAGAACTCAATCTTAACCCCTCTTGCCTGCCAATTACCTACAACAACAATGTATTTCCCAAATTAAAAAATGTAATTCTTTCTTCATAATTTCTTTCTTTTAATGCATTGTCTTTGCATTGGAAATAATACTTTCAATTTCTCTTGGACACTATCGCTTGGATTCACTCCCTCCATTTCCACAGATTATATCTACAGTCTATTCTCTGCACATCTTTTGGGTGCTGGGAATAACTCTTTGCCTGCATCTATTCCTCCAGTTTCTCTTCACTTCAGCTCACCAGCTACTAGATTGATTTTCCCACCCTGATCAACCCAACAATGACACTTTCTGTTGTGCTGAATTCTCTTAATACTTCACTATACAGTGTTGAGCACACTATCACACACTCTTACGTAGTGCTTTGAAATAAAAATGAACAAACAAACAAAAAACCCAAACTCACTGCCATGGAGTCAAGTCCAACTCATAGTGACCCCTCCTTGAGTTTTCATGGAGATATCACTATGGAAGTAAACCTCCCAATCTTCCTTCCAAGGAGTGGCTGGTGGGTTTGAACCACCAGCCTTCTAGTTAGCAGTCAAATGCCTTAGATTCTATGCTACCAGAGTTCCTAGTGCTTTGAAATTGCCCCCTAAATGGTAATGATGTGCCTCTGGTATCAATGATAATATTTTAATGAATGCAACTTCTTTTCTCAAAGAGGAGGCCTTAGAAATTAATTCCATCAGATATGTGGCAAAGGCCACCCTATAAAGCAGTAGAGGACAGGCTCTGAAGTCTGTGACAAAGCAAGTTTTGCCCAGTGCAGGAGCAGAAAATAACAAATGTGGGAACACCCTTGGGATTATTTTTCCTTCTTCTCATGGCACCAGATTGGCAGAAGTAATGAGATACTCATGTTCTCAAATGGACAGAAGATAAATAAACATCTTTAAAAAGAAAACCCAAAAAACAGAAACATTGCAGCTCGGACGTTTTTCAGTTTTTCTCATTGCAAAATCAATACCTATCAGCAGTTTGAAATTAAAGGAAAGATTAGGCCTTAATTTTATACATACCTTATTGTATTCCAAAAGCTTTTTACTCAGCTAGATAAATCTTCTTTAAGAGGATTAAGAAACTTTCATTATCTTTATCTAACCTGAACTAACACTAACTCTGGAAAATTAATCTATAGACTGGACAAAAGCCAATAGCTGCTGGGAAGAAAGAAGACTCTCAGGCTTCTTTCTAATTGAGCAGTGATTCTCTGCTTCAACCTGTGGACATTCAACTGGTTTCTAAAGAAAAAAAAAAAATAATAAAGTCATCTCATTGCTAGAAAAAAGCCCCAGAATCTTCCTTCTCTTATTTCACCTTTCTGTAAATAAAAAGCCCAATCTGTCAATTGTTCTAATAGAAGGGGTCCATATCCACACCACCCTCCCTAATCTTTTGGATCCCACATGGCTAAAGCATTGGGATGGTAAGGAACTAAACTCCAGCACTGAAGGTTGTACTGCTCTGCATCTTCCTGCTTTCAGATTCTGTCTGTCTCAAAGCTAGGAGGCCCACAAGGAGATTCCACAGTCTAGCCACAAGGAATCACTCAGAGTGTGTCAGGAAGCAAACTGTCCTCTGAAGCTCTGCACTCACATCGCGTTAAGACCCATAAGGGCTTCAACATGCTCATACAATCTGTCTTACTTCTTGAAAAGTGATTGCCCTGTGCTGTTTGAGTCTGTTTTTGTACAGTGCCTGACAGTTCTTTTCCATTTCAGGGCCACATTTCTGAATTTAAAGAAAACTTTGTTGTCGAGGCCATGGAAATGCCACTAAAGCATCATCACTTCAAATGCTCAGAATGTTCAGGTCTTCTGGATCTAAGCCCAAGTGGCAGGTGGAAGAGTAGGAATTCACACCCCTTTGTATTTTATACCCTCAATAATCCAACAGACATCCCAACTTGTGTCAGATGACTAATCTCTCCAAGTGCCTCTACCATTATCTGAGGAGAAGCACCAGCCACTGACAATTGTCCTTACTACAGATGGCAGGCAGTACTCTAGCTCCAAAACTGTGATGGTCACCAAATCATACTACTGGGTGGGACATCCATGGAGAATGGAAACTAGCAGAGTATGTAGATATGTCATATGATAGGCTGCTGTGAGCATCTGAAAACAGAAGGGAGCCAGAGAGATGCTCTGAGTCTGAACCAAGGCAAAGCTTTGAGCAACACAGCAGCACCAGGACTGCTGAGACACAGAAGTTGCAGCAGACAAATCTCTGACTCAGCACATGTCATTACAAATGGCTTACTTGTTGAGAGCAAAATTCCTCATCTGTGAGCTTAAGAGGCAGAGAAGAGAATGCTATGCTCACAAAGAGCAGCTCTAGCCAAAAGAAAAAAAAATGACCATCCCAAATTGTACAAATAACTGAAGCATGGATAGACATTACTCTTTACTCAAAGACTCTCCCTGAAACCAAAGGAAATGAGAAAAATAATAGGTTTCTAAAAGGTACAGTTGGAGGAATCATGTATATGATACAAAATCTATTTCACAAAATGAAAAAATATGTTGAATATATGGTCAGTATAATCTGGTAAAAGGCAGCTAGTAACAACTAAATTACTTATGTGTTCTTTCTGAGAGCAAAGTATATGCACCCCAGTGTTAACATTAGAGACTTTGAGAAAGGTCTTAAAATTAATAACCTCACATTAGGTAAATAATTTGTCATTGGTTGATGAAAACTAGTTGCTTAGAACTTCATTCCTACCATGAATCAATACCTTATAGAAATTGTTTCACATGGTGAAGTGGTAGCTTGGGTAGTTCAAAATAAGTTCAAATTTGAATTGCAGCCTTGCTTTAAATGGTTCTCACATGCTCAAAACCACTACCTGCGTGTGTTTTAGTTCTTAATATTTAATAGCTGACATTTGAGGCTCTTATATTTCTTCAACTCCGTTTTTTTATGCAAAGTGAAATTTAAATTACAACCTATTAAAAATGCATGTGTGACACTGTGCCTGGGTTGTACTGATACAGATTTTTTTTTTTTAAAAAAGGAGATTGAAACAGGATGATAATATTTCTGTACTCCTTTTATCCTATAGATTTATTTCCAATGTAGGCCAGAAATATCATTTTGACTAATGTACCTCCCAGGTCTGGGCTCCACTGAGGGCTGAGAGAATGTGTATGAACATGTCCAACAATGCCAGCAAGAACTAAGCTAAGCAGTACTTCAGAACCCTTCCAGAACATACACGACACATCAGCTATGCGAAAAATAGTTACAAGTCACATGATCTAGCATCAACGTTAGAAACATTTTATTATGAAATAAGCCTGTGAAAGAGAAATAAAAGATACTGAGAGTGCTACATATCTGATCTTGAATATATATTTCTCCAGTACCAGAATGTTAAGCTTAAGAGAGCACAACCAATATTTGCCAAATGACTTATTAATGGAAACAAAAGGCCTAGAGAGATAAAACTGAGAAATTTGTGAAGATATTCAATACTTAGTTTAGAACCTATCAGTGGGAATGAATCCAGGAGATATACTCAGTCTCTGATTCAATAGAGGAAAATGGCCTTTATTTTTGTATTCATACATTCATAGAAGCAAAGATCAACTATCCTTTCCCTTCTTCATTAAAGGAATGTCAAGCCCCAAGTCCAGTTGGGACTTACCTTGCACTATGAGGTGGACTCTGGATGTTTTGGGATGATTGTCTGTCTGCACAGAGCAGGTATACGGCCCTTCGTCATATACATCCACATTTTGGATCATGATGCTATACTGGGTTGGTGTGTTGACCAGGATGATTACACGAGGGTCTATGGACCACTTGTCATTCCCAGCATAGAGGATTGTACTGCGGTTTAGCCAGGCCACCCGGGTGACACGATCATCTATGGTACACCTGTGAGCAAAGTGAGGGGTATGAGAAAGAGAGAGATTGAGATATTAAAAGATTATACTTGTGGTTGGACTTCTAGGTGTAAATGACAATATAACCAGTGCTAAAAGGAGATGCTCAATTATTGATGAAACTTCCTAAATATAGTACAACGTTGTCCTTAATAATCCTCAAGAATAGATGATATAAAATCATTTCTGTTTGATTTAGGAACAGATTATGTGGATATTTTGGCTACATATTTGCTTTCCATCTTATTTTTCCCCTAGGCTTATATGAAAATTAGTTTATATTTCTTGAACACATTTAGCATCTTGTGGTAGAAGTGGCTCAAGGGTACAAAGGAAAGTGGATTCAGTGTTTAAAATAGGTCACAGATAATTCACAAAGCAAATGCTTAAATTGTAGTTAATCAAAAATTGAACATATTTATCTCCAGACCACCCTGGTACTGATCATCTTCTTGCATCCCTAAGCTGACTGAATCTGGCAAACTATGATTTAAATGTGTATTATTAAAAGTAACCATAGAAGAGAAATCATGAGGAATTAATGGCTACCTTTAATATTTTAGGAGAGGGAAGAAGAAAACTGTAGATAGAATCTCCCTCTTCACTCCTACACTCTTTCCTGTGCTCCAATTAAGAAAGAGAACAATGTACCTCCTATCACTCTTTCATTACCTAGGTAAAGAGATGGCATCCACCATTCAAATATTCTCTACTATAACAGAAGGCTATAAGAATTTGCTTTTTGATGGGTATGACCTGCAGGCTGAAGGAGCCCTGGTGTTGCAATGGTTAAATATTTGTCTCCACCATTGTCTCCATGGGACAAAAAGGCCTGGCAATCTGCATAAAGATTTCAACCTAGAGACCTCTATGGGGCAGTTCTACTCTGTCCTATATGGTCACTATGAATCAGAGTTGACTTTAAGGCACACAATAATAGCATGACCTGCAGAATAGCAGGCCTTCACATGCAGGAAAAAAAATTGCATATGTATCCCAGGAACTTAGACCATGTGAATAGAAATTTGAGAAAACAGAGTCCTTCATAAATACATATTTACATTGAAGGGCATGATTAAGGGGTCTTGAGTCTCCTCACCTACTATTCAAAGAAGGAAGTAATGAGGACTTCGGATGTTGTGCAAGATCACATAAGAATCTGCAATTACAGCTGAGCTGTCTTACCCCTAATAACAAAGTACTAACAGAGAGGGCTTGTGGGTACCTCTTGGAGAGGAGTTACTAGAATCCAGAGATTGGAGGTGAGGAGAATATGCAAAAAGCCCTGTCAGATACTAGATTGCAGATCCCATGTTCATAGGAGGTAGAAGTCCTTGTGCAGAACTCTGGAGAAGGCAGATACACAAAGACCCTGGCAAGGGGTGGGGTGTTACATGTTAATGCACATTTTAGACATGTTGTTTTCCCTACAAAGTGACAACCCAACATTCTGAAGAGTCAAAGGCCTCACATGGAAGAGTAAGACCAGAACAAAAAGTAACAACTCTCATTAAAAAGGGACAGTGCAGAATGGAAAGTCACTCTCCTTGGTAGCAGAGAAATGCAAACACTACGAGTCTTATCATGTGCTGATCCAGGTGATATTCATCTGATGCAGGCAGCCACAGTCAGAGGGAAAGGAGGATATTAGTTAAGTACTTCCACAGTATGGTACCAAACCAAACCAAACTCACTGCTGTGGACTCCACTGGACTCGATGCATAGTGACTCCTCCTTGGGTTTCCTGGCAGTATCACTCCAGAGGAGCTCTGGTAGCATAGTGCCTAAGGCACTTGACTGCTAACCAGAAGGCTGGGGGTTCAAATCCACCAGCCACTCCTGGGAAGGAAGGTTGGGCAATCTACTTCCATAGTGATACCACCTCGCAAACCCAAGGAGGGATCGTTATGAGTCAGGTCCAACTCGAGAGCACATAACAACAACAACAACAACATCACTGCAGAAGTAAATTGACCAACCTTCCTCCTGAGGAGTGCCTGGTGGGTTTGAACCACCAGCCTTCTGGTTAGCAGTCAAACGCCTTAGGTACTGCCACCAGAGCTCCTCACTGTATGGTTGTTGTTGTTATGTGCCATCGCATCAGACCCGACTCATAGCGACCCCTCCTTGGGTTTCAGAGGCAGTATCACTACGGAAGTAGACTTCCCCATCTTCCTTCCAAGGAGTGGCTGGTGAGTTTGAACTGCCAGCCTTCTGATTAGCAGTCAAGTGCCTTAGGCACTACGCTACCAGAGCCCCCTCCTATGGTAGGAGGACATATTTCTTTTCAAAACTTTGCTTTTTTTCATCTAAAAGGGTAACGTAAGAATTTTCAAACATGTGAACAATTATAATACAAAGATTCATAAAGGACAAAATGAAAATCATTCCCACTGTACTACTGACTCCCACTGCCATGAAGGCTTTATTTCTGTAACAGCCTGTTCCTTCTCCTTGCACAGCTTACTCCTCACAGACATATACTCATACATGAACAAGCTTTGTTTGATTTGTTTTTACCTGAAATAGAATTATATTCTATCAGAATATCATATTCTGATATTCTATCAGAACTTTTTTTTTTTCTTATTTGACCCTGGCCATCCCTGAACAGCAGAAATTATAGATCTACTTTTATATTATTTTCTAATTTGTTGTCATATGTACACATTGAATACAATTTACATAATTGAGACCTTATCATAAATGCTGAGTATTTTTCCTTTTTTTTTTTTTTTTTTTTTTTTGTTCTCCACCTGACTTTCACCATTTCCCATATTATTCAGGTTACTAACTTGTTCCCCACCCCTAACTAAATAATCTATGTCAATAATCTTGTTTGTATTCTTGTATACTTATTTCCAAATACTAGCAATTTTATATCTTGCTTTACACATACGTATATAAATAACAGACCGGTGTGTGCATTTGTATGTATGGTTTTATTATGCTTTGAGTTACAAAAATAGAATTATATCATACATACTCCTTGGCATTTTAATTTTTTTTAATGAATTTATTTGGGAATTATTTTAGATTTACAAAAAAATGTGTAAAGATAATATCCTAATTTTCTTATTTCATCATATTTGGTAAAATTCTTCATATAAAACATGTGTCATTTCAACAATGTCATATACAGTTCAGTGACATCAATCATGTTCATTATGTTATTCAACAATTAGTGCTGTTTCCAAAATTTTTATTACCCTTACCAGAAGCTCAATGTCCCTTAAGCATTGTGTCTTTCTCTTCCCCTCCCCCCATCCTCCCCGATAACCTATTCTAGATATGTTATATAAGTAGGATCATACAATATCATTTGTCACTGACTTATTTACTTCAGCATAATGTTTTCAAAGTTCTTCTATGTTGCAGATTGTTTCAGAACTTCATGAATTTTTATGACTGAGTAATATTCCATTGCATGTAGGTACCACATTTCGCTTATTCATTTATCTGTTGATGAACATTTAGGTATTCACCTTTTGGTTATTGTGAATAATGTTACAGTGAACATTGGTGTACATGTGTCTATCTGTGTTCCTGTTTTCAATTCTTTGAGGTATATTCCTGGAAGTGGGATTTGCTGAGTAATATGATAATTCTATGTTTAAGTTGTTGTGGAATTGCCAAGCTGTTTTTTTTTTTTTTTCAGTGACTCTACCACTTTACAACTCTACCAGCAAGTGAAGCGTGTTCCAATTTTTCCATATCCTTGCCAAGAACAATTTTCTTCTTCTTACTTTTTTTTTTTCTTTTAATAGTAGCCATCCTAGTAGGCATGAAGTGATATCTCTTTATGGTTTTGATTTGCATTTCCTTAATGACTAATGATAGTGAGTTATCTTTTCATGTGCTTCCTAGACACTTGAATTTTTTCTTTGGTGAAATGTCTATTCATGTCCAGTTCCCATTTTTTTTTTATTGGAATATTTATCTTTTTCAATTCTATTGGCTGAATAATACTTATTGCATGAATATACCACAACCTATTTTATTCTTAACTTGTTAATGATTATTCTCTTTAAGTTTCCCCTCCTTTCCAGCAACACAGAGTTCAACTAGAACAGTTTTAGTAGGCAGAGAAAATCTTCCCCAAATGAAAAGTTGATCATACTTGAGCCCGCTCATAACCTACAAAGGACATTAACAATGAGGTGTGCATTAACTCTGATGTAGGAAAAAAAAAAAAAACACATTGAGCATATCCCTGTATTCTAAAATCATTGAAGTGAGATTTGGGGGCCAACTGCATTCATGGTTTGTACCTGATAATTCAGGAAACATTAAAAGAATCCTTAATACCTCCACAGGTTGTGTTATTGATATAAGGAAAAATTGAAGTCATGTTGGTTTGAAGTCATGTTGGTTCTTCCATATCCTGATACTCAAAATTTTCCTCTTGCTCATTTTTCTTCTTTATATGTCATAGCAACTTTCCATTTCTGTTATGAAAGCTAATACCCTAATGTTTCCTTTCTGCTCCTTGGTTTCAAAAGAAGTTAGTAGGGAAAAATATAATAAATTAATACTTTTATTCTCAGTTGTGAATGATTAATAAGGGTTAATGTGCAACCTTTCTTAAATGATGGTTTATTTTCACAATGACAGAAACTCTATTTTAATAATTCCTAGAGAATGAAGCCCAAATTGTAGAAGTTCAGGCATCAGCAAACCTTAGAGTTGATGGTGAATTGTGGCAGAGAAAGGGCATATTTGCCCCCAAAACCACATCAACCAAGGTGACTAAGTGCAAAGAAACATTTTTGCTTTTTACAATGTTAAAACAATTTTGAACAATTTTGTGTTCTCTTGAATATTTTTAAGTTGACAGAAAAAAAAATAAGTTGTAGTTGCAAAGGATGCAATATTCATATCCAATCTTTCTTCCATAGAATGGCTGGTGGGTTTGAACTGCTAACTTCTGGTTAGCAGTAAAATGCCTTAGGTACTATGCCACTTGCATCTTTCTGCAGTAAGTAGCAAGTAGGGTATTAAAAGTTTGCAAGCAGCCATCTAAGATGTTACTATTGGGATCTCCTCATCCAGAGAAAATAATGAAGAAAATCAAAGATGTATGGGAATAGTCCAAAGGACTAATGGACCATGAGAACCTCAGCCTATATGACCCTGAGACCAGAAGAACTAGATGATGCCCAGATACCAATGCCAACCACGCAGAAAGGGATTGAAATTGGAGGTCTTAGGTTGTAGTCACTTCTTAAGGCACAGCCATCTACCCAGAGGGAGCAAGTAGTTGAACCTGTGGGCTCAGGACCATAGTCACAGGGGACATCAAGGTGAATTAGCATAACATACTACACAAAACATTGTTCCACCTCCTACTTTGGAGAGTAGCAACTGGGATTTGTAAAGCTTGCAAGCAGCCATCTAGATGCAATGATGGTTCTCTCCTCATCCACAGCAAATAAGAATGAAGACAGCCAAAGATTCATAGAAATAATTAGTCCTAGTGCCTTGTACACCATGAGATCCTCAGCCTGTATGACTACGAGACCAGAAGAACTAGATGGTGCCTGGCTTCCACTGTCAACCACTCATAGGGGGAATCTATGTAGGAGATCCTAGATAGAGAGGGAGAAAAATGTGGAACAAAACTCAAAATCATTTGGGGAAAAAAAAGGGGGGGGAGCAGGTTTGCTCATCTGATCCTGGTGGAGCCACTGAGACTATGTCCCCTAGCTCCCTTCAGGTCTAGAATTGAACCCACGCCTGTGGCTTCCAGCCAAACAAAAGACAAGCATATGAGTTGAACATTTATCTGAGGTAGATACACTCCTTGGAGAGAACAATCATAGGAGAA
The DNA here is from genome assembly GCF_000298275.1 of Orycteropus afer afer. Taxonomy (NCBI): domain Eukaryota; kingdom Metazoa; phylum Chordata; class Mammalia; order Tubulidentata; family Orycteropodidae; genus Orycteropus; species Orycteropus afer. Next base: position 128,087 of record NW_006921902.1, on the reverse strand, counting down.
TAGAAGGGCTGCGTATGCACAGAAAGACAGCTCAGGGGGCAGGAGTGCATGGAGGGATGGGCACAGGGAAGAGGTAACTATTGGGAGGAAACAGGAGGGGAGCTGTTGCATTGGGGTAAATTGTAGTCAATGTGATGAGAATAAGTGTATGTGAACTGCTATAGGGAAAGTGAATTTGCTCTGTAAACTTTCACCCAAATCACAAAAAAAAAAAAAAAAAGAAAAGAAAAAGAAAGAAATTGGAGGTCCTAGAGTAGGGGGAGCTCTGGTAGCGTAGTGCCTAAGGCACATGACTGCTAACCAGAGGGCTGGCGGGTCAAACCCACCAGCCACTCCTAGGAAGGAAGATGGAGCAATCTACTTCCATAGTGATACTGCCTCAGAAACCCAAGATGGGGCACTATGAGTTGGGTCCAACTGGACGGCACATAACAACAACAACAACAACAGATAAAGTAGGAGACGAATGTGGGACAAAACTCAAAATCATAAAAAAGGCCAGTCTGATGGAGACTGGTGAAACCCCTGAGACCATGGCCCCTAGTCACACTTCAGGTCTGGAATTGAACACACTCCCATGGCTTAACTCTCAGCCAAACAATAGACAGGCCTATGAGCCATCTACACCAAGGAGATGTACTCCTTAGAACAACCAACCTTGGGAGATCAGAAGGGCAGCATCTTTACAGGAAGAAACCCAGGGACACAGGAATACACATGCAAGAAAGACATAGGAAAAGGGTAACCACAGGGAAGAAGTGGGAGGAGAGCTGTTATACTGCAAGGAATGTAACCAGTGTCACAAAACAAAACAAAACAAAAAAATACATGATCAGGCTGTTTTTTTAAAAAGCAATAAAATGTGCAAAGTTCCTTTTTTAACTAACTCATTTATACTATATCTCCCTGAAAGATATTTTTGATCCTGATGTTAATATTCCTTACTTGTAAATCTTTTTTTGATTATCAATCATGTTTATTTGCAATAATATATATATATAGATTGGAGTGTAAATGTATTTTATGTTCTTTGACTACAAAGTTCTAATAATATTTTCTTCTGAACTGAACATAAAATGGGTAAAAACTACATAAATGTACTGTACATTTTGTTGAGTAACAAACATATGAAGTAAACTTTTACTGGAAATATGGCTCTAATGACATGGAGGAAGCTCCCTCCCTCCACCATACCATGGATAAATATCACTTACTGCTAGAATGAGAGAGCATTCATGATCAATTTTAGTCCGATTTTTGCTTTTAGAAAAACCTCACTTAAGCAAGGAGATAGAAATGAAACTTTTGTATAGCAATGCCACTTAATTCTTTGAACCATTTCCAAGATACATGCCAAAAATCACATAGTAATATATCTTCAAAAGTTCTTTTAATGATCCTACAGCTGACAACTCAATTAGTCTTTCTTCAATTCTGTTGAAAGCAATGAAATGGAAAAAATACCTTACTTATAAAGGGGTTTGTAACCCAGTATTACATTCATTAAATTTTCTAATAACTGGGAAATATACCTATAATGTCTTACCAGGCCTTATCAAATAACTATTAATCTATGTTACCTTTTCACTGAGAAGTGCCTCATTTAACCCAATACACTAAGAAAATTTGGGAACATCAAAGCTCTATTAATTTAATGTGCCAAATACAACTTCCCCCTGTCAGAAAGTCTCTAAGCTCTGAGTTTTAATTCTTATATAGATAAGTCACTGGCTTTGTCATGATGCTGCAGTAATGTGTCCTTGCTTTCATATTACTCAGGCCATCTGGTTCCAGAGTTCCAATACTTAATCACTATGGTTTTCTGTCCTCCAAAAAGAAAATGTTTGTGACTTGAATATCTTTACTTTTGTGGTTCTCTCCTTAAGAAAGAAGTGTTGCTTGATAATAGTTAGGTAATGGAAGTGACTTATGTAGTGAATGGAATGGTATGTTGGCCAATTTCCATTCTCTCTTGGGTGTTTTTGGAATGCACACTCTTCTTGATTTATAAAGTGGGAGTAGTAGGAAGAGAACTAGGTTAACAACACAAATTCAGGAACATGCTTATGGAGATCATTTCTAGGATCTTCAAATGTATTTCCCCACAATTACGTTGTCTAGGCTCACGGTTTACAACTGCATGTTCCGGGTGCATGGAACCAGTTCAAATTATCACAAGGTCTAATGGAACTGATTTGGAAAATTATCAATTTAAATTTATCCTTGCTGTGGCTCACATATATTTTTATTACACTGGGGCATGAATCCACACTCAATCCTGACCACATTTGGTGGAAACTTTACCTATCCCTAAGGTAAATATACCCTTGATTGAAGACTATGATCCAAATTACCTGTTCTCAAACCTGGGCCTGGATTTTGTTGTCATGCTCTCAAACCTTGGCCTGCCTCTTCTTGTGGTTACATGTCATGGAGCCTACTCCAATTCTGACTCTTAGCAGCCCTATATGGCAAAGTAGAACCGTTACATAGGATTTTCCAGGCTGCGATCTTTACTGGAAAGGAGCTCTGGTAGTGCTGTGGTTAAGGCATTAGACTGGTAAGCAAAAGGTTGGCAGTTCAAACCCACCAGCTGCTCCATGGGAAAAAAGATGAGGCAATCTATACCAGTAGAGATTTACAGCCTTGGAAATCTGATGGGGGTTACTATGAGTCAAAATCAACTCGATGTCAGTGGGTTTGTTTTTTAATCTTTACCGAAATAGAAGAGATGGCAGTGGGTTTGACTTTTAAATCATTACTGGAACAGAAAGGTCTCTGTATTACAGCTATCTCTCTGAAAGGAGGATAAATGACTCACAAATCCTCTATATTCCTAAAAAAACCAAACTCACTACTGTCAAGTCAGATCCAACTCACAACGACTCCTCCTTGAGTTTCTGAGGCAGTATCACTACAGAATTAGATTGCCCAACCTTCCTTCCGAGGAGTAGCTGGTGGGGTTGAACTGCCAGCTTTCTGGTTAGCAGTCAAGTGCCTTAGGTACTGTGCCACCAGAGCTCCTTCTATAGTCAGAAACTTAGTGGAATGATAGTGTTGGTTAAGAATAATTATTTCACTCATAATGTTTATGTAACTCAAAAGAAATTGGTGTTTCAGTGGTTTCTTGTTTCCTGCCATAACCATAGGGTTCTTCTACTGTCCTCTGAATACCAAGAAAAAAATAACTCATGGAACGACTTGAATGCATGCTTAAGCATTCTTCCAAACCTAGGCTGCTTCTCTGCTGTTTACAGCAATGTCCTGGACTCTTATTAACAAAAAGTACATGGAGATTTTTTTTTTCTATGTTAAATAAGGGAGAGTAAAGAGGAAAGTTGAGAAAGGTTAATGACAACATTCTAATTACTTAAGAACTCTTACAGCATTTAAAATTCTTATATTCTTTGTTAGCCCTACTTACTGGTTCATCATAAAGCACGACTCATTACATCATAAGTGATGTTTAAAATTATATAATGTTATTAAGTTTCAGAAACAGGTGAAGTAATTTACGTGTATTATTCATTCCTCCTAACTCTCCTTTAAGATATTGTCTATTATTATCCACATTTTACAGATGAGAACACTGAGACTTAGAGAAATTCAATAACTATACTAAAGTCCACGGTTGGCATATATCAAAGTAGAGACTTGTAACTTAGCTACCCTGGGTCCCATATTTAATGACTATGGCCTTCTGTCCTCAGAAAAGAAGGTACTCATGGCTTGAAATACAATAATATGGCCAACAGGAGTTGATCAGCATTATTCAAATTTCCTCAAATTTATGATATGCATTATTTTTTTCTTCTAAGAGGTAAAATAACTTAGGAGAAAAAGAAAGATATTTGGAAGTCATTTAGCCAAAAAAAAAACACCCTCTGCTGTTGAGTTGGATCCAACTCATAGCGACCCCTCCTTGGGTTTCTGAAGCAGTATTACTACAGAATTAGATATACACATCTTTAAACCACTCTAGCTATGGTTGAGGAGAAAGTGAGGAGAGGAGATTGGAGTAAAAATCAGGAAGAACAAAGAAATTTCTGAAAGACATTGAAGGGCTGGGCCTGACTCTCAAGAACTTCTGCTTCAGTGGACAGACATGGTTGGGGTATGAGAAGCTATATTTCTAACAGTGTAACAGATGATGGTGGTGCTGCTCTGGGGACCTCACTTTAAGAAGCATTGCATTTTTGGGGAGTTCCAGTAAGATAATAGAATAGGTAGGCAGACTGCACAGACCCTCTTCAACAAAGAAAAGGAGAATCAATTAACACAGATGCAGAAGATAATCCTGGAGCTCTGAGCTTTGAAGGGAAGGATATAGAAGTAAGCTAAACTCCAACTAGTAGAAGAGCTTGCATGAAAACACCAAAAAAGAAAACATACAGAGCTGTGATCTGTCAGCAATCCTGAGGCACAGACAGCTTGCATATTGAAGAGTGGTGTTAGGACATAAGAATTAACCTAAAAATCAGCACTGCTAGCCAAGGGTTGTACGGAGGACTGCACCAGTGGCCAGTGAAAAAAAGGGGAAGCAGCAAAGAGGTAGGCAGGCTGAGTTGTGGAATTTTGCCTGTCTAGAGGTCACAGCCATTTTGAATGTTTACAAACAGTTGACCATTTGGATATTTAAAGTGACAGCTTTCTCCCAGATTCCAGGGATTTAAGAATAGGCTCGACTTACCAGGAACCACAAAAACATTCTCAACGCCAATTACTGGAAAGGTATGTCATTCTCCTTGTTATTCTTATACCCCATACCCTCTTGGTGAACAGAGGTGCCTCACTCCGACCCACCTTCTGGGCCAGCAGGAATTGCATCCCACTCTGTGTGCTAGGATGAAGCCTGGGTGTCCTGCTCT
>NW_006921902.1:108104-122047 GCF_000298275.1 Orycteropus afer afer | reverse complement strand
GAAAAATGAAACAAGATCTGTACCTCACACCATACACAAAAACTAACTCCAGATGGATCAAAGACTTAAATGTGAAATGTAAAACTATAAAGTTCCTCAAGGAAAACTAGAGCTCTGGTAGCGTAGCTTAAGGCACTTGACTGCTATCCAGAAGGCTGGCAGTTAAAACCCACCAGCCACTCCTTGGAAGGAAGAGTGGACAATCTACTTCCTTAATGACATCACCTTGGAAACCCAAGGAGGGGTCACTATGAGTTAGGTCTGACTCAATGGCACATAACAACAACAACAAAAATGATATATGGAATAAATAGACTTTCAATCATAACCCAAAATGCACAAACAATAGAAGAGAAACTAGATGAATAGGACCTTCTAAAAACTAAATTTTTATGTGCTTCCAAAGACTTCTTTGAATGAGTCAAAAGAGAACCTACATATTGGGGAAAAAAAAGTTGGCAATGACATATTTCACAAAATACTTATCTCTAGAATTTACAGAAAACTCCAACATCTCAACAACAAAAAGATAAATAATCCAATTTAAAAATGGGCAGAAGACATAAATAGATACTTCAGCAAAGAGGATATTCAGCCAGCCAACAAACATATGAAGAAATAGTCATGACATTAGCCATTAGAGAGATACAAATCAAAACAATAATGAAATACCATCTTGTCCCAGCACTAGTAGCAAAGTTCAACAAAATGGAAAATAAGAAATGCTGGTGAGGATGCGGAGAGATTGGGACTCTCACACACTGCTGGTGGGACTGTAAAATGATGCAACTACTGAAGAAAGCAGTATGGCAATTCCTTAAAAAGTTGGAATTAGAAATAGCATTTGACACAGTCATTCCAATACTAGGTATATATCATTATAAATAAATAAATAAATAAAGGGACCAGTTTTGCTGGTCTGATAGAACTTGATGGAACCACTGAGACTATGACCCCTAGCTGCCCTTCAGGTCTGGAATTGAACCCACTCCTGTGGCTTCCAGCCAAACAAAAGACAGGCATATGAGGTGAACATCTATATTAGGTAGATATACTCCTTGGAGAGAATAATCATGGGAGAATAGAATGTATTCTAATAGAATGTGTATGTAAAGGGAGACAGCTCAGGTGCAGGAGTGCATGGAAGGAAAGACACAGAGAAGAGGTAACTATGGGGAGGAAGTGTCAGGGGAGCTATTGCATTGTGGTAAATTGTAGTCAATGTCATGACACAAAGTGTATGTGAGCTGCTGAATGGAAACTGAATTTGCTCTGTAAACTTTCACCCAAATCACAATTAAAGGAGGGGAAAGGGGAAGGGAAGGAGAGGGGGAGGGGAAAGAGCGGAGGAGGACGAGAAGGAGAAGAAGGAAACTAGGCAAAAGACAGGTTGAAAATTTCATCAAAATAATAAATTCCTCCAGAATAATGATACTGGATCACTTTATGTTTTGTGTTTAACTTTTTCTTTATTTATATGTTTTGGCTCTGCAAATGGAAAAGAAAAAATAAATAGTAGTTTGATATTTCATCCATTCATTAATTCCACAGATATGTAATGGATGCCTAATGTGTACTGTTGTTGTTATGTGCCATCAAGTCAGACCTGACTCATAGCGACCCTTCCTTAGGTTTCTGAGGTGGTGTCCCTACGGAAGTAGATTGCTCAACCTTCCTTCCAAGGAGTGGCTGGTGGGTTTGAACCACCAGCCTTCTGGTTAGCAGTCAAGTGCCTTAGGCACTATGCTACCAGAGCTCTAGACAAGTTTTTAAGAGCTGAGAGTACAGTCGGGAAGAAAGCAAACAAGGTTCATACTCATGAAGCTGTATCTAGTGAGTGATAAACACGTAATATAATACATAAAAAAACCAAACCAAAGTCACTGCCCTAGAGTTGATAGGGACTCATAGCGACCTCTCCTTGGGTTTCTGAGGCGGAATCACTATAGAGTAGGTTGCCCATACTTCCTTCTGAGGAGTGGCTGGTGGGTTTGAACCACTAGCTTTCTAGTTAGCAGTCAAATGTCTTAGGCAGCACTGCTTATTATAATTTCAGATAATCTCCCAAAAATAAAATCAAATGCTTTTAAGTTGTTTCCAACTCTTGACAATCCAACGTGTGTCAGAATAGAACTGTGCACCATAGGATTTCCAATGACTGATTTTTCTGCTAGATTTTAAATATCACAGAGTTATTATTATTAATATTATTATAATTTCCCACCAATGGCTGAACACCAGGCTTTTCTTTTGAGGTATGTCTGGGTGAACTCCAACTCCAACCTTTCATTTAACAGCTGAGTGTTTAACCATTTGCACCACCCAGGGACTCTTCACATAATGACAAGTGGCATAAAATAAAGCAGTGTAGAAAATGAGTATGACATTGGAACTTGGAGCATAATTTAGAGAGTGGTTAGGATATGTGTCTTTGTGGTCTGAATGCCAGATGTTCAAATTTTTGTGATGTAAACCTTGAGTATAATAAGAAGCACATCTGAAAATCATGTTAAACTAAAAGATAAGTTACATCTCACATATGTATGCAGATTATTATGGATAACATTGTGAAAAATGGGAATTGCAGAACATTAAATTGTGCTCATGAGGAACCTGTATGTAGACAAGAGGCTGTTTTTCAAAAAGAGCAAGAGGATAGTGTGCTGTTTAAAATCAGGAAAGGCATGTGTGTCAAGGCTGTATCTTTTCACCATATTTATCCAAGCTATATTCTGAGCACATAATCTGAGTAGCTGGACTATATGAAGAAGAACCTGGCAACAGGATTGGAGGAAGACTCATTAGCAACCCGTGATATGCACATGATATTAGTAACAACCTGCAATATGCAGGTGACAAAACCTTGCTTACTGAAAGTAAAGAAGACTTGAAACACTTACTGATGAATATCAAGACTACAGCCTTCAGTATGGATTGCACCTTCATAAAGAAAACAAAAATTCTTACAGCTGGATCAGTAAGCAGCATCAAGATAAATGAAGAAGTTTCAAATTGTCAGGGATTTCATTTTACTGGATCCACAATCACTGCCCACAGAAGCAGCAGGCAGAGAATCAAATAATGTATTAAATGTATTGCCTTGAGAAACTGCTGCAAAAACCTCTTTGAAGTGTTAAAGGGCAAAGATGTCATTTTGACTACTAATTTCATTTCTGAACAGCATCTGCACCAAGCCTTGGTATTTTCAATAGCCTCATATGCATGTGAAAGCTGTATAGTGAATAAGGAAGACTGGCGAAGAACCGGTGCATTTGAAGTATGGTGTTGGCAAAGAATATTGAAAATACCATGGACTGCCAGAAGCACAAACAAATCTGTCTTGGAAAAGGTACAGATGGAAAGCTTTTAGAGGAGAGAATGGCCAGACTTTGTCTCATGTACTTTGATCATGTTGTCAGAATGGAGCAATCCCTAGAGAATGATATCATGCTAGGTAAAGTAGAGGATGAACAAAAGAGGGGAAGACTCTCAACAAGATAGATTAACAAAGTGACAGCAAAGATAGGTTCTATCATAGCAAAGATTGTGAAGACAGCACAGGACCAGGCAGTGTTTCATTCTATTGTATATGGGGTTGCTATGAGTTAGAACTGACTGGATGGCACCTAACAACAACAACAACATGCACAGATGGCTTCAAGGACATTTAGAAAATCTGATTGCTGAAGAATAAGCTTTTGACCCTCCTGTATCAATAGCTTTATAGATGCTAATATTCAAAGACTTGATAACCAAAAATTTGGAAAGCAGAGCTAACTAGAAAATGTGTTTATATTTCCATTTTTATTTTTGAGAAAATACTTAATATATATGTTTCATCCCTTCTGTGACTTAATGAGTAGACAGTGGGTTGTATTATTCAATCTCTAACATACACTAATCATTCTAAACTTCCATTCTCTTTATATGGCAGTGTTAAATTGAAGATTGTTGTTGTTGTTCATTGCCTTAGAGTGAATTTCCACTCATAGTGACCCTACTACCATAGGATTTTCAAGGCTGTGCCCTGGGCTTCATAGAATTTATACATATTAATTTATTATAGAATTATTTGCCACACAGACAGGAACCATGTCAATCATATTCATTCTGTATCATGAGCACCTCCCACAGTCCGTTTGGTATCTAATAGGTATCAGTACTAGTTAAATAATGTAAAAGAATGTTTTTCAAACTGGCATCAAAAGAAACCTTATGAGGTAGAGTAAATGTCCTTATAGATATGTGTATGTGCGGATTTGTATGGGAGATACACACATGTACACATACACACATACATACCCTCAAGGTTCAAGGATTTGATGCATGTGTTTTTAAATTCAGTGTTTTTGTTTCTGTAACAATAACAATATCAGAAAAATGTAATCTATAGATATCTTGGAATATATATATATATTCCAAGTTTATATATAAACTCTATGGAAGTAGATTACCCAGTCTTCCTTCTGTGGAGTGGCTGCTGGGTTTGAACCTCTAACCTTCTGGTTAGCAGTCGAATGCCTTAGGCACTTCACCACCAGAGCTCACTCTCTCTCCATATATATATTTACCTTATAATGAGGTACCATTGGGTATAAATGCCAAGATTTAGTTTTATATCTTTTTATTTTATATTTTATTACTACACTGGCACTGAAGAGTACTTCTTTCACTGTCTCATGTAAGAAAAACACCAAGATGGACTTGCTTTGTAAATGATGTATCCTGCCAATGAAGGCAGAATGATGCCAAGGTAGTGAAGGTTTGAAAGAGTTTGAATGAACATGTGTGAAAAGACAACTTAATCATCATATGCAAATACTGGATTCAAAATAATTGTCTTATAGAAGTCAGTACCATATTCACATTGCAACTTGGAATTTAATTTCAGTAAAAATCATCTGTTCCATTAAATTAATGTTAATTTAAGGTTTATTGAGTGTATATATATGTAGAATTTGTGATTTCAAAATTTAGAGCAATATAAGGATATAAGCTTAAAGAATTTATAACTAGTTTTATGATTTTATGTACATAAAAATAAAAAACAATTTTGTCACTGGGAACACATGAGAAACTTGTCTTTTCCTCTCCTGCCAGTGCCTTTAAAGTGATTTTCTATTGAGGCTTCAATTTAAGAAATACTGATGAAAGTGATTGAGTCCAATGTGAAAGCCCCATAATGCATTTCTTAGATTTTTTTTAAAAATACATGCCATATATTAGTATTTGTTTGTTTTGCTTTTGTAATTATTTAAAAATAAATTAATAATTAATTGGATTTTCAAGAAAATAAAACCTTACTACATATAAAAATACATTAATAACACAAATCAGTAAAATCAGGAGAGCAAGATCTTGTTTTAGAGGATTCTGAGACCAATAATAAATGAAGTTTTTTAAAGGAAAAGAAAGTAAGTAAGCCAAAATGAAATATTTTTAAGTCAACTCCCGAGTATTTTAAATTGCACAAAGCTGTTCTCCTGGGAGGTTTTAACTCCTCAGTTATTTCCTGAATCACAAATAAAGCCAACTTTTGAGCATCAACAAGGACTCTAAATTATGTAAGAGAAACTTTATGATTAAGATATTTGGAAATTCAATGAGAGTAATAACTCTGCTAAAGCTAATGACTGGTGATATGGCATTGGTTGGGAATATATATGAGAGCATCTGCAGAAGAATGATGAGGGATACGAGCTGCTTAGACAGGGCTCCATCTAAAAACATTTCTGTAGTGCAAGAGTATAGGACTTCAGAAAGTTAGCCTATACATGACATCTGCAGATAACTCTAAATTGGAAGACACTGCCATACTAACACCAACTGGAGTGGGGAAGTAACATTAATGCATAGAAGGAATGTGATGTGTGTGTGTGTGTGTGTATAGTGTTACCCAGAGAAAATATATATAAATGCATACAGGGTAAGGCCCCAGAAAGAAATAGGTATTTGAAACAAAAGCAAGGAAAGGACAGAGTATCCTGAAAACAGTGTCACTTGAGGCAGAATATCGGCTCCATGATAATTATGTGCTGTGGTTTTAGCCATGACAGATGATATATGAGTCTATCATTGTTTCCCAAAGTAGGCAAAGGGAGCTTCCTACTCCTGTGAGGATTCAACGTGAATATAGAGAGCTATTTCACACACTTCACAGCCCAAGTGAGGCACTCAGACTGAAGGAAGTTCAGAACAGAGCATTGGATCCAACAGAGGAAAATGAAGGTTGTGATTTATATGGAAAGATGTTGTTGTTATGTGCCATAGAGTTGGACCCGATTCATAGTGACCCCTCCTTGGGGTTCTGAGGCAATATTGCTATGGAAGTAGATTGCCCCATCTTCCTTCCAAGGAGTGGCTGGTGGGTTTGAGCTGCCAGCTGTCTGGTTAATAGTCAAGTGCCTTAGGCACTATGCTACCAGAGTTCCCATATGGAAAGATAGTTTGGCAAAGAAGTGAAATTGCTTACTACTACAAAAGCAGAGTTATACTGCCTGGCAGAAGGATGAAAGAGGAGGAGAATTCCTATTTTGGTAAAGCATAGGGTAGCTAAACAACTATGAAAAGAAAGGGTAGGCAGAAAGGCAAGAGAATGCTCTCTAAAAGAAATAATGATTGGGCTAGTTTCTTCCTAGTCTTTAAGTCCCTCTATAATTCCACAGAGTGTGTTGGGAAGATAACTTTATTAGTTTCCCAGAGGGACAGAGGCAAGAAAAATAAAATAATTATCATTTAAAAACATCGTAATAAACAGTATCTGGCTTCAAAGTTATTATGTTTTAGGCAAATGACAGAATACAAGAAAATTAAAATTATACTCTATCACATTAACAGATACTGCAAAAAGTGCAAACTGGAGTTAGCACTTTAAATATCCATTCATTTAGTGAATATTTATTAAGCACCTACTGAGGAGCTCTGGTGGCACAATGCCTAACACATTTGACTGCTAACCAGAAAGTTGATGAATCAAACACACCAATTGTTATGAGTCTGAATTGACTCAATGCTCCACGGCAGTGAGGTTTCTTTTTTTTTGGTAATTGCCAAGCCAGATTCAGAAAAGGACATGGTGGGAACAAGGAGTATCTTTGCTGATGTCAGATGGATCTTGGTTGAAAGCAAAGAATCAGAAAGATATTTACCTGTATTTTATTGTACCACAGGCATTTGACTGTGTGGATCACAACAAATTATGGATAACATTGAGAAGGACAGGAATTCCAGAATACTTAATGGGCTTAAGTATAGCAAGGACTGTGAGGATGGTTCCTCATAATTGTGCTCATGAGGAACCTGTAGATAGACCAAGAGGTCATTGTTCAAACAGAACAAGGGGATATTGCATGATTTAAAATCAGAAAGGCTGTGCATCAGGGTTGTATCATTTCATCACACTTACTCTATCTGTATGAGTAAATAACCAGAGAAGCTAGACTATATGAAGAAGAACATAGCATCTGGATTGGAAAAAGCCTTATTAACAATCGGCAATATGCAGATGACACACACATCCTTGCTTGCTGAAAGTGAAGAAGACTTGAAGCACTTACCGATGAAGATCAATGACTACAGTCTTCAATATGGATTACATTTCAACATATAGAAAACAAAAATCATCACAACCAGACCAATGAACAACATCATGATAAATGGAGAAAAGATTGAAGTTGTCAGGGATTTCATTTCACTTGAATCTATAATCAACACCCATTGAAGCAGCAATCAAGAAACGAGACATTGTATTGTACTGGGCACATTTGCTGCAAAAGCCCTCTTTAAAGTGTTAAGAAACAAAGATGCACTTTTAAGACTAAGGTGAACCTAATCCAAGCCAGGGTATTTTCAATCGCCTCATATGCATGTGAAAGCTGGACAATGAATAAGGAAGACTAAGTAGCATAGTGCCTAAGTCACTTGACTGCTAACCTGAAGGCTGGCAGTTCAAACCCACCAGCCACTCCTCAGAAGGAAGACTGGGCAATCTACTTCCACAGTGATACTGACTCGGCAACTCAAGGACGGATCACTATGAGTCGGGGCTGACTTGACGGCACATAACAACAACAACAAAGAAGAGTTTAGGCTTTTGCATTGTGGTATTGGTGAAGAATACTCAAAGTACCATGGACTTCCAGAGGAATGAACAAATCTGTCCTGGGAGAAATACAGCCAGAATAATCCTTAGAAGTGAGAATGGCCAGACTTCATCTCAACTACTTTGGTCATGTTGTCAGAAGGGACCATTCCCTGGAGAAGGATATCATGCTTGGCGGAGGGTCAGGAAAAAAGGGAAAACCCTCAACAAGACGGATTGAGACAGTGGCTGCAATGATGGGCTTAAGTATAGCAAGGACTGTGAGGATGGTACATGACTGGGCAGTGTTTTGTTGTTTTGTACATAGAGATACTGTGAATTGGAATTGACTCGATGTCATCTAAAAACAACAGCAATGAAGTGCCAATCCCAGGAATAAGTTGTGAAGTAGTTATCTCTCTCTTTCAATACAGCTTTCTATTTAATGGGCACAAAGTAAAATGAACAACCTGGCACAGGATTCTTACATGAGCTGAGAGGACTGTGAGATAATTATGTACAGGACAGATGGGAAAACCCTACTCCCACATAGTCTGGAAGCTGGTCTCTTTGAAGACTTAATGATCACTCTAAACCTGACAAGTAAGAAAGAATACCTGGCAAAAACTCTTGTTACAAAAGACATAAAGTACCAGGCAGGTGGGAAAGCCTTAGAAAGAAGTTGAATCAGATAAGGAATTGGCTGGAAGCCAAAGTGTTACCAAAGTGGATGAGGGAAAGAGTAGATCTGTGAGGCTGAAGAGATGCATATACCTGTGGTTAAAAGTCTGCATTTTATTCTAGGTGTCATGGGAGTCCCTGACTGTATTAAGGTAGAGATGAATCATAATCTAATTTTTAAAACAATTTTCTGGATCTTTCTTTGGAGAATAGATTGTATCAGGGCAAGAGGGACTATTGCATTCTTGTAGCCCTGAATGATAGCGACTTGGCAACAGGGGTTGCAGCTTAAGGACATAAAGGAAGATTGAAGGGGTAGAGGAAAGAGTGGGGAGTGAGATGCTGTTGACAATATATGCAGGCAGCAATTTCAAAAAAAATAATAGGGAAAAAGGGAAGAGAAATGGAGCTAGAAGGCACTGTGATGTCCAGAGGATTTGTTTTTAACTTTTTTCTTTTCAATCTTGGAAACACTTGGGAATTTACATATTCATTTTACAAGTATTTATTGAATACTTACTGGGTGCTAGGGCAGTGCTTTTCAAACTTTAATTTGTCCACAAAACACTCATATATCTTGTTGAATTGCAGATTCTGATTCATTAGATCTGGGTGCAGACCAAGACTCTGCATTTCTAACAAGCTCCCTATTGATCATAGATGCAAATGTGAATAAGACAAGGTCCCTGCCCTCTTACATGCAGTACATGAGTGGTGTTCTGCTTACCTACTGCCGCTCTGACTAGAATATACCACAAATGGGATGGGTTAAACAAACAGGAGTTTATTCTTAAGATTTGGAAGCTAGAAGTCCAAGTTCAAAGTGCCAGGCTCTTGGGACTAGGAGATAGCCCCTCTACCTTGGGGTCCAACTCTGCCTCCTGCTCCTGGCCCACTGGAGCTAGGGACGTTTCTTCACTCAGACACCTGCTGGCTGCTGAGGCTGACAAGCCCAAGTTTGACAAGTAGAAGGGCACATCCCTGATGTTACCAAGCCACACAGCAGGCCATTAGTTTAAGTCCACTGTAAGTCCCAAGGTCAGCAGAGCATGTCAGGCTGCTGACCAACAACACAGCTATATGCAGGGTCCAAGCATGCCATAAGCTAGAGACTATCCTCAAGGCTTTTCCTTATATACAGGAAGCAGACCACATCACAAAGGCAGCTACTCAGCTACTTGTGGTAGATCCCACCATGGAGCTGATTGCCAGTCTGATCATGGGGAATAACCACCACCAGCTGCCCAGCCACTCAACAGCCAAGTTGACATTCAAATTTAACTACCACAAGTGGATAATGATAAGAACAATCTTATTGAATGGGAGTGACTAATGATGCAGGAATAACAGGATCACTCACAGAGGAAACTTTCAGTGAAGGTGGAAGCATGGGGACTAAAGCAACTGGAGGTAGGGCACTTCTACTATTGTATCATAAGAGAAGAAAAAAAATATAGAAACTCAAGTAGATTTGTGTATCTAGCTATGGGGAAACAAGGGGACTACTGAATGAGAGTTTCTGTTTTCTCCAGAGCAGGTGACAAAGTAATCAATTAAAGGAAAATGGGAGAGTGGAAGAGAAAGGATAGAGGATCCAAAAAAAGTGAAATAGCTGTTGCAGAATATGAGAGCAAAATTACTATAGAATTCTATGAGGATTCTGTGCAGGATTGAGGTCCCATTTGTAGCTGATAGTCATACATTTATAGTGACAATACTTTGCCAATTTTGAGAATATTCTCTGGCAATGCTTAGCTGTTCAGGGGGAGGCATAGAGAATATGGATGGTTGGGTTCATCCAGTGTTGCTGAGTAAGAGAGAATAGGCAGGGAAACAAAGGTATTGGAAAATATTTGATAAGAGAAGAGGATTCACTGTACTGAAAGTCTTATCGAGGTCCTTCAGCAAAAGAGTGAGAATGAAAAGAAACTGTAAATAATGGAGAGTGGAAATATGTGGTGACTATGGAATACTGGCAACTCTCTTTGAATGGACCAATTAATTAAGAGGCAGATGGCTATCAAGAACAATGGTGGGAGTTGGAAGTTATTTATAAGCTTTGTGACATATGTAAATTGATCATTATAGAGAGAGTATATTGTGGTGCTAAGAAGAGGACATGGCATCTGTCAGAGTTAGGTTTGAATCTGGGCTTTGGTACTACTGACTGAGGGCCCTAGGACAGGGATTCTTTTTAACCTCTTAGAACCTCCATTTCTCCATCTGTAAAGTGGGATGAACATAGTTGTTTCATAGATTTATTCAGTGTTATTATGAGAAATGAGTAAAGTAATACATTCACAAGAGTCAGAATTGCATCTGAGAAACAGTAAAATTTTTCAAAACAACCTTGCTCTATTACTTTGTCAGTGAGCTCTATTTCTTCATCTGGGCTAACATACTTTAACCTCTATCTGGAAGTATAAGTGAGTTAAATCAAAAGATATGGAATCAATTTGCTTGTAATTCTCCAAGGAGTTGTAAGACCTTCTCCCTCAGTATTTTCAACTCTAGAAAGAATGGATTTTGATCTAGGGTTGTTTCAGCCTATTTTTCAGACAAGTTTATTGTGCTAGCTAACAGATCAGAATAATGTGGAATTTACATTCTATGGCAAAAAAAAAAAAAAAAAGCCTCACTGCCATCAAGCCGGATCTAATTCATAGCAACCCCTCCTTGAGTTTCCAAGGTGGTATCAACACGGAAGTAGATTGCCCAACATTCCTTCTGAGCAGTGGCTGGTGAGTTTGAACCGCCAGCCTTCTGGTTAGCAGTCAAATGCCTTAGACATTACCTGTTAATTGATCCATTGCTTTTCCAGTTTATCTGTAGATTCTTCTTTTTTCTTTTTTATCATTTTTCTTTGAGGTTACCTATGATTTATAATTTTCTTCCCAAGTTTATAACAGTCCGTACTATCTTGTACTTGTCATTACTTCCCTACCATCTAGGAGTTCTGTAACGACACAGTTTTTCCCCCTTTTTGGTTTGTAGCTGTCCTCATTTGTCAATTGATGTCTCTGATTCCCTGTTTACAATTGTGTAAGCTTATTATACTTTGGATACATCCAAAACTGTGTCAGTCTCTGGGTTATATCATCATGTGTGTTAATGGTCAGTTGTTTTTTGCTGTTGTTGGTTCTCTGTCCAAAGCACTCCCTTTAGCATCTCTTGTAAAGTTAGTCTGGTTTTAAAAAACTCCCTAAATTTCTGCTTATCTGGAAATGTCCTAATTTTACCATCATATTTGAGGGACAATTTTGCTGGAAACATAATTCTTGGTTGGAAATTTTTCTCTTTCAGGGTTTTATATATACCATCCAATTGTCTTTTTGCCTGCATGGTTTCTGCCAAGAAATCCAAGCTTAGTCTTATTGGTTACCCCTTGTAGGTAACTTTTTATTTTTCCCGTACTGCTCTCATGATTCTTTCTTTGTCTTTGGTTTTGATAAGTTTGATGATGATATGTCTGGGTGATTTTCTTTTGGGGTCTATCCTGTTTGGGGTTCGTTGGACTTCCTGAATGGATATATTCTCATCTTTCATCATACCAGGAAAATTCTCTTCCAACAAATCTTGGACAATTTTCTCTGTCGTTTTATTTTTGTCTTCCTTTTCTGAAATTCTGATTACACGTAGGTTATTCCTTTTGATGGTATCCCATGTGAACCTTAGGCTTTCTTCATTTTGTTTTGATCTTGTTACTGATTTATCCCTTTCCAAATAAATGTTCAGGTATTTGCCTTCAGTCTCCCTAATTCTGTCTTCGATTGATTCATTTCTGTTCCTTTGTGCATTCAATGTCTTATCTGTATCTGAAAACTTAGTATTAATCTTCTGGATTTCTATGTGTAAATTTTGTATCATTTCTAATTCATCTATTTTGTCATTTTGTTCTTGTATTGTCTTTTGAGATTGTTCGAGGGTTTTCTCTGTGTTTTCCTTGATCTCTCTCTCTCTCTCAATTTGTTGAAAATACTTAAATATAATTATTTTGAATTCCTTATCAGGGAGCTTCAATGCTGCATCTTCCTCAGGGATGTGTTTTGAGTCTGTATCCTGTTCCCTTGTTTTTCCTGCTTTATCTTGCTTCTTTGTGTGGATTGTGATGCTCTGTTGTCTCTGAGGCATTGTGACATTTTTGTGTTTATATTTAATTAGTGATTGTATGTTGAAGTGATTTGCACACAATTTTCATTTTCTTTGTTTTATTTGTATGTTATCTACACAAGCAGGGTACTGTGGTCCTTTATTCACTAGTTGACAGCACTTACACACTCACCACCTGTCTCTTTTCCTGTTGTCAGCCTCTGGTATGTCCCTACTGACCTTGGCAAACAGAGCCTATTCTTAGGTCCTGTTTTCATTCAGGTTTTTCCTCTAGTTGGTGCCTAATCCACTTCTGCATAGTTCTTTTAAAAGCTTAGGGCTCCAGGATTATCTTCTGTATCTCTATCAATTGGTTTTTCTTTTCTTTGTTGAAGAGGGTCTGTGTCATTTGTCTGCCTATTCCTCCATCTTACCAGAAGTCCTATCTGTAGATTCTTTTACTTTTAGTCAAATGCTCTTTTCAGGAAACTTGTCTCTCTTCAGAAATATTCTGCATTCAACTCATGTTGGGTTCTGCAATGAGAATCCATGTCTTTCTAAGGTTGATTTTCTAGCAAAATCCATTGAGGCAACTTTATCTTTGTATCTTTTCTATTACACAGTGGTTGACATAATGGTTTATTTCTGGTTTCTAGATTGATGATCTGTGTACTGTATTTCTAAAAATCCATAATTGAGAAATCAATCAATACAATTATGTACACCTGAAAGGGAATTCAGTTGCTCCACAATTCCAAATAGCTCATGAATTGTGGCCCTGTCTTTGGCAGCTTTGTTTCATAAATAGGGCAACTCAAAGTCTAGAAGAACCAGATACCCAGAACACTGGAGTCTAGATCAGATTGGGACATTAAAGAAATGAAATGCAAGTTCCGGCAAGATGGCGGACTAGGGAGAAGGATTGCACAGACCCTCTTCAACAAAGAAAAGGGAAACCAATTAACACAGGCACAGAAGATAATTGTGGACCCCTGAGCCTTGAAGGGAAGGATACAGAATTGGACTAAACCCCAATTAGCAGAAGAATTTGCGTGAAAATACCAAAAAAAGGAGACATACGGAGCTGCGGTCT
>NW_006921902.1:79428-97246 GCF_000298275.1 Orycteropus afer afer | reverse complement strand
AGTCCGTTATTGTAAAAGTTAAGGAAAGGTTTACCTATTGGAGGAAATTTTCTTTGTTGGTTACCAGGGGTGGGAGGGGAGGGGTGGGAACGCCGTTAGAAGATAGTGATAAATATTGATACGGGTGAAGAGAAGGGCAATGTACCAAATGTGAGTGACCAATGTGGCACCATTGAGGATGATAAAGACATAGAGAGGTACATGGGCAGTACCGAAAACAAATATGAACCCTTTTGCATATACAGTACTGAGTTGTCAGTGATGGCAAACAGGGGTATATGGACGGATAGATAGGTGGACAGGCTAAACAATTAGGTATGTCTAAACGGAGAGTGTATCCAAGATCATATATAGAGTTGGCAGACAATGGTCCTATAAGTTTATTTGAGTGATCAGAATTTCCAGGTGTATAGTAGAGCTGACAAGGGGCAAGGTTATGGTCATTGCTTGGTCACAGCCAGCTACCCAGAGGGATCGAGTAGTTGATCCTGCGGGCTTGGGACCATAGTCACAGGGGACATCAAGCTCAATTGGCATAACATACTATACAAAACATTGTTCCACCTCCTACTTTGGCGAGTAGCAACTGGGATCTTAAAAGCTAGCAAGCTGCCATCTAGATGCAACAACGGGTGTCTCCTCATCAAGAAGAAAGAAGAAAACTAAATGAATGGAAACAATCAGTCCTCGTGACTGGTACACCATCTGATCTGCAACCTATACAACTATGAGACCAGAAGAACTAGATGGTGCCCGGCTACCACTGTCATCCCCTTGGAAGGGATATAGGAGATCTTGCATAGAAAGGGAGAACAATGTGGAACAAAACTCAAAATCATTTGGAGGCAAAAAAGAAAAGAAAAAAGGTGGGGACCAGGTTTGCTGGTCCAATAGAGCCTGGTGAAACCACTGAGACTGGCCCCTAGCTGCCCTTCATGTCTGGAATTGAACCCACACCTGTGGTTTCCAGCCAAACAAAGAACAGGCAAGTGAGGTAAACATTTACCTCAAGTAGACACACACCCTGAAGAGAACAATTATGGGAGAAGGAAGGGCTGCTTATGCACAGGGAGACAGCTCAGGGTGCAGAAGAGTATGGAGGGATGACACTGGGAAGAGGTAACTATGGGGAGGAAGTGGGAGGGGAGCTGTTGCATTGTAAATTTTGGTCAATGACAATGGACAAAGTGTATGTGAACTGCTGTATGAAAAGTGAATTTACTCTGTAAATCTTCACCCAAATCAAAATAAAATTAAAAAAAAATGAAATGCAAACTGTGTAAGTGCTGAAAGGAGTGAGAGTAATGGGCTGTAGGGGATAAGATAGCAGGTGAACGAATTAAGTCAGGTTTCCTACAAGAGGTAAGGATCTTTAGAGAAATACATTCAATTCCTTTAAGAGACATTTACTGCAGGCATCATGGAAAAGTGGAAATCATTCTAAGAGCCCCACTCATGACCCAGGGAGGCACCATTTACTGCTGAAACAGTTTTTCAGAAGCAGTAGTAGGGGTGCATTTTTGGATAGACAGAAGATAAGCAAAAATGTTAGCCAGAGGCTTCTCTACAGAAAAATACACAAGACAAGCCACTGGTCCAATGTCATTTCTCTTTGGGAACACACTATGGCTTTGAGACGTCTTTTTTTTTTTTTTTTTTTTAATCATCTTCTTCCTTTGTAGCTTTGACTTACAATAAGGTACTATAGCATAAGGCAAAACCATTTCAGAAGCAATGAGCCTCTGGGTAAAGAAAAAAGCATCTTTTAAGATAATCCATTTTCATTATCCAGCCCTGTTTTCTTGGCCCCTCTGTTCCTTGCCAACAGTATGGAATTCCATATGGAGTTGTAAAAGGCAATGAGGGCATTTGTTCTCATACCTGACTATTCTTAATATACAGCAGTTCTCAGATTTGCTCTGTGGATAGGCAGGGATGCTTTGAAAGCCACCTAGAACAATCCACATTATTTATTTGTTGCCTGCCTCTGCTCTGCCTCTCCTTCCCTCCACATCCTGAGAAGCTTTAAAACTCAGCCTTCCAATTTGTTCATTATACTTGGCAAAAAACTGAGTAAGGTGAAATTAAAATGTTTCCTAGCACACACCATTTTAATTCCATTCAATAGATTATCCTGACATATTTACTCGCTGCCATGTCTGTCTCAGTATCATCCATGGAAAAGTATAAATTAAAATTTTAAATTAAAAGCACAGAGTCTGTGGAGATTGATATCTTTTTGAAGAATGGAACAAGTCAGCTACAGGCTCCCAGCATGAGTATCGTGGGAGCGGACACTCTGTCAGAACAGAAATTACAGCCTACAAATTTCCTTGCAGATACCTTCCCAAATATAATACACAGGATCATGGAATCCCAAAGACAGGGAAATCCTCAAAGGTCATTCTTCTTTCTCTAGAATTGTGTCCCAGGATTGTGTATTTTATCCAGGTGAAACATAGTAGGAAATGCTGATTTATGGACTGATTTATGAAACTAGAAAATACACTGAAAATTAATTAGCCTTTATTTAGTTTGTAGTCTTTCTATGTATTGTAATGCCTAAGAGAATAAGTAAGGAGCTGCTAACCAGAAGGTTGTCAGTTCAAACCTAATAGTTACTCTATGGAAGGAAGTTTGGGCAATCTGCTTCTGTAAAGATTTACCACCTCATAAATCCAGTGGGAATCACTATGAGTCAGAATCGACTTGATGGTAGTAATTTTGGTTTTTGGTTTTGTTAAGAGAATGAGTATTGTACAAGAAGTATATGAGTTACTTTCAATGCTTTATGATTTATTAACTCCTTCTCTTTGCCAAGTATCAGTTTTTTCAATTATAAAATGGAAAAATTTAAAAAAAATCATAGTCTTCATTGAATATTAAAATAATAATAATAATAATTAATTACTATTATCACCATGGGGAGAGTACAATAAATAATCAATAAATATTTACTAATATCTTTCTCCAATTACTCAAAACTAAAGAATATTACTACAAACATTATAGTGATTTTTTTTTTAATTTTTCTTAGTCAAATCTACATATATATAAACTATCAGGTTTGTTAAG
The DNA here is from genome assembly GCF_000298275.1 of Orycteropus afer afer. Lineage (NCBI taxonomy): Eukaryota > Metazoa > Chordata > Mammalia > Tubulidentata > Orycteropodidae > Orycteropus > Orycteropus afer. The sequence continues at coordinate 94,171 of NW_006921902.1, read as the reverse complement.
TAGAATATCCACTTCTTTGGATTCCCATTCATGGACCATGCTGTCTCACGTTTAGAAAATAGGAATTTTTTGTGTTTGAGTGATTTTGGCTTAATTAAGCCAACTAAGAGGCCAATCAGATTGCTAGATTCACCCTGTGCCATTCTGAAGAGATTACACATATGAGCAAAATTTTATTTGAGTTTTTAAAAATAAAATTCTCATTAAGCAGACAGATAGGCAGGGACAGATGGAGGAGGAAGAATGAGAAGTGATGTCTTCACTAAATTTGTGCAAACCCTTCTCCTATAGAATGTCAACTCTGCCTATTTAAAAATGTATGTTATATATTTTTAATAAGTCTATCATTTATTCCAGAATAGTGGCTTATTTATATAGATTATGTGAGCTATCTTTTTGTAAAAAAAATAAAATAGAAGGCAGGTAAAACTTTCCTTGGGCCATGAGAGGCCCAGAGAGAAAGATTCCCTGGGGGCAATAAAGTCACAGGGTTAACTTTTGCAAATGTTTCCAGTTTAGGTGCAGGAGTTGCTACCTTTAATTTATATCACCTGGAGTTCTAATCTACAGGTTGCCAATCTGGGACAAGAGAGTATTCTAAGCTCCTGGGACTCTCTGGACTGCTCAGAGGGAAAGGAGAAGGGAGACTGACCAGAAAGCAACCTGAATTCTTCCAGCTTTCCCCATTTTACTTATTTAGAGTAAAGGGAAGACACACATATCCATCCAATAGTACTCAAAACGTGTGCAAAGCATTAGGAAAGGATGAGCTTGTTGAGCTTTGTAGAGAGGGGAATCTTTCCATAGAAATGTGTTACTGAGGGAGTTTGAGAAACTATGGCATGAAAACCCAATTATTCTTCATAATGAAAGAAGGTTAATTTCCTTATCATGGGTTCTAAATAAGTAGATAGATTAGAGAGAGATTAGATCCATAGATAGATGATAGATGGATGGATAGATGGCTAGACAGATAGAAAAATAAATTTTTAGATTGATTGAAAATTGCATAATGTACCTTATGCATTTTAACCAGTGTACCATCTTAATTGTGTTCAACTCAAGTGAATATTGAAAATCATTATGCACTTCCTGAGCACATATTGACTGCTGATCTCTGTTATTTTCTGACTGGTTCCTTGTAACACTTCATTACTTGGCACCTAGGAGATCTGTTGGTGCTCTTACCACTTTATTTACACTGCCATTGCTATGCTTGAGGGTCCTGAGCTCCTAATTTCTTTTTCCGTCACATACCTCAACTAGCACAAGCTCCAGTCAGGCCATATGCCCAGAAAGAACAGTCTCCTTCCATTCAAATTAATAAAGTGAAACTAAGTTTAGTTAGAATCCCTGGGGGATTCCAGCAGAGTGGAGAATTACTTTTGTCTCAGTTCATTATAATGAATAACAAAGAAATACCTACATTTGTTTTTTGGTAAATTATTCATCTTGTGCACTGAAGAATCAGGGCAGTAATACATAAGAGAGACAACTGGTGTACCTGGGCTCCTATAAATACCCAATCTAAAGCATTTCCAAAGCCCTCATTAAAGACTGAAGTAGGCAATGATCCTGAAAAAAAGAGAGGCTTAAACCAGACACTTCCACCTTCCCCTTGCTCTGTGTGTGCAGCTGTCTATAAAGCCAAGGACCTTGGCAACATTGCTATATTGTTTTATCTCTGAAGTCACTTGAAGCAACCTGAGAAGCTCAGTGGGACCTCCATTTTGCTTTCTGTAGCCATCATTAGGCAGTAATAAGGAGAGTAAGAATCATTTCCAATTGGATAATGTTCCTTCTGAGCCCTACACTCTTGCTCTGTTCACCTCTGCCTTCTCTTTTCACTGATAACCCTAGATTCAGGCATTCCTGGAGGAGACGACCCTGTCATTGGTATTAGGATGAAACACACAGAGACATTCTTAAAATGTACCTCAAACTTTACAAATGCCTCGGGTTCCAGAGTAAATGATTATGGGGAATGAGAGTCAGGAACCTTAGACTTCACTTACACAAGAAATCAGAGATTTTGCCCTTTCCAAGACTTTGTCAAATTCTAGAAATTAAATATCCCAATCATCATTTGTCCTGTTGATACCCCTAAGTCATTCATAACAAATAGCAATAAGGTTTTACTTCAATGCTATAAGACGCACAAAGGGCACTGGTAGCACAGTGCCTAAGGCACTTGACTGCTAACCAGAAGGCTGGAGGTTCAAACCCACCAGTCACTCCCCAGAAGGAAGGTTGGGCAATCTACTTCCGTAGTGATACTGCCTCGGAAACTCAAGTAGGGGTCACCATGAGTCAGGTCTGACTTGAAGGCACATAACAACAACAACATAGGGTACACAAGAAGAAACAAGTGGGAACATTTTTCCTTACTTTGCAGACAATTATCTACTCACACCCTGGGTCTGGCCTTAGAGGGCAGGGAAAAGGCTTAAAATAGACACTCATAAACAAACAAATAAACAAAAAAATACAAAAAACATGGGAATCGATGATCATGTTGATGTTGTTGATGATGATAATGATCAAATTATGGAGAAAAAACAGGATCTAGGGGATGAGGTGAGCAGAGCAATGGGGTATCAAACATTGTTTTTGCCATCAACTCCTCTCTGACTCATAGTGACCCAAAGCAAAACAGAAGAAAATACTGCCTGATTCTGTGCCAACCCCACCATCCTTGCTATACCTGAGCCCATTATTACAGCCTCTGTGTCAATTCAACTTGTTGAGGGCCTTTGCCTTTTACCAAGCATGATATCTTTCTCCAGGGAATGGTCCCTTCTGAAAACATGACCAAAATAGGTGAGATGAAGTCTGGCAATTCTTGCTTCCAAGGAGCATTCTGGCTGCACTTCTTCCAAGACAGATTTGTTAGTTCTGTTAGCAGCCCATGGTACTTTCAGTATTCTTAGCCAATGCCACAACTCAAAAGCATTGACTATTCTTTGGTCTTCCTTATTCATTGTCCAGTTCTCACATGCATATGAGGCAATTGAACATACATACCATGGCTTGGGCTAGGTGCACCTTAGTCTTCAAGGAGATATCTTTGCTCTTCAGCACTTGAAAGAGGTTTTTTGCAGGTGATTTGCACAATGCAATATGACATCTGATGTCTTGACTGCTGCTTCCATTGGTGTTGACTGTAGAACCAAGTAATATGAAATTTTTCACAACTTCAATCTTTTCTTCATTTATCATGATGCTGCTTATAGGTCCAGTTGTGAGGATTTTTGTTTTCTTTATACTGAGGTGTAATCCATACTGCAGACTGTATTCTTCAATCTTCATCAGTAATTGCTTCAAGTCATACTTATTTTCAGCAAGCAAAGTTGTGTTGTCTGTGTATCATCACAGGTTGTTTCTGAGTCATTCTCTAACCCTGATCCCACGTTCTTCTTCATACCTTCATACAGTCCAGCTTCTCAGATTATTTGCTCACCATACTGATTGAATAAGTATGGTGAAAAGATACAACCCTGACTTACTTACTTCCTGATTTCAAACCATTCAGTGTCCTCTTGTTCTGTTCAAATGACAGCCTCCTGGTCTATGTACAGGTTCCTCATGAGTACCATTAAGTGTTCTGGAATTCCCATTATTTTCAATGTTATCCATAATTTGTTATGATCCATAAAATCAAATGCTTTTGCATAGGCAATAAATCGTAAGTGAACATCTTTCTGGTATTCTTTGCTTACCGCTAAGATCCATCTGACATCACCAATGATATCCCTCATTCCACATCCTCTTCTGAATCCAGTTTGCATTTCTGGAAGTTCTCTGTCAATGTACTACTACAACTGTTTTTGAATTATCTTCAGTAAGGTTTTACCTGTGTGTGATATTAATGATATTGTTGATAATTTCCATGTTTTGTGGGATCACCTTTCTTTGGAATGGGTACAAATATGGATCTCTTCCAGTCAGTTAGCCAGGTAGCTGTCTTCCAAATCTCTTGGCATAGCTAAGTCAGTGCCTCCAGCACAGCATCCTTTTGTTGAAACATCTCAGTGGGTATTCTATTAATTACTGGAGCCTTCTTTTTCACCAATTCCTTTAGTGCAGTTCTACTTCTTCCTTCAATACCATTGGTTTTTGATCATGTTCCACCTCCTGAAATTGATGAACATTGACTAATTCTTTTTGGTACAATGACTCTGTGTATTCCTTCCATCTTCTTTTGCTGTTTTCTGCATCACTCAATATATTGCCCATAGAATATTTCAATATTGCAACTCAAGGCTTAAATTTTTCTTCAGTTCTTTCAGCTTGAGTAATGCCAAATGTGTTCTTCCCTTTTGGTTTTATAACTCCAGGTCTTTGTATATCTCATTATAATAATTGACTTTGTCTTCTGTTGACAATAATTATCTTCAAGTCTTCTTCTCAGCTCTTTTATCTTGTCATTTCTTCCATTTGGTTTAGCTACTCTCCAATAAAGTTGCAGAGTCTCTTCTGACATCCATTTTTGTCTTTTCTTCCTTTTCTATCTTTTTAATGAGCTCTTGCTTTCTCCAAGGATGATGTTCTTGATGTCCTCCCACAATTCCTCTGGCTTTTGGTAATTGGTATTCAATACATCAAATCTATTTAGATGGTCTCTAAATTCAGGAGGGATATATTCAAGGTCATATTCGGCTTTTGTGGACTGGTTTTAATTGTCTGCAGCTTCAACTTGAACTTGCATATGAGCAGGTGATAGTCTGTTCCACAATCAGCTGGCCTTGTATTGCCTGAAGATATTGAGCTTCTCCATCACCTCTTGCCACTCACCTACAACCTTTTTTGAATTCACCTCAGTCAGTCTGATCCCTGTGTATTCCATTTAGTGAAGTCCACATGTATAGCCATTGGTGGTACTACTGAAAAAAGTTATATGCAATGAATAGACTGTTGGTCCTACAAAATTCTATCATGAGATCTCCAGCATCATTTCTATCATCAAGACTATATTTTCCAACTACTGGTGGTATTTCTGTGTTTCCTACTTTTGCATTCCAATCTCCAGCAATAATCAGTACATCTTGAGTGTATATTCAGTCCATTTCAGACTGCAAAAGTTGTAAAACTTTTCAATTTCCTCATCTCTGGCTTTGGTGGTTGGTGCATAAATTTGAATAATAGTAGTATTAACTGGTCTTCCTTTTAGGTGTAGGGACATTATCCTATCACTGACAGCTTGTATTTCAGGAAAAATCTTGAAACATTCCTTGTGATGATGAATGCCACACCATTCCTCTTCAATTTGTCATTCCCAGCATAGTAGATCATATGGTTTTCTGACTCAAAATGGCCAAAACTGGTCCATTTCAGCTAACTAATGCCAAATACATCAATCTTTATTCATTCCATTTCATTTTTGACAACTTCCAATTTTCCTAGATTCATACTTCTTACATCCCATGTTCTGATAATTCATGGATGCTTACAGCTGTTTCTTCTCATTTTGATTCATTCCACATAAGCACATGGAGGTCCCAAAAGCTTTACTCTATCCACATCACTAAGGTTGGCTCCACTCTGAGGAAGCAGCTTTTTCCAAGTTGTATTTTGAATGCCTTCTGACCTGAGGGGCTCATCTTCTGGCACTGTATCAGACAATGTTTCAGGCTATTTGTAAAGTTTTCCAGTAATATATCGGACAGTGTTTCACTGCTATTCTTAAGAATTTCACTGGCCAATTCTTTGAGAAGTGGATGGCTACTTCCTTCTTCTAAGTCTGCCTTAGTCTGGAAGCTCTGCTGAAAACTGTCCAACATGGCTAACCTTATTGCCATTTGAAACACCAGTGGCATAGCCTGCAGGCTCACAGCCACACACAAGCTACCACAGTATGACCAATTGGCAGACACGTTTTTCTCCCTTAGTTGTTCCAAATCGCTCCTCTCACTTCTTGGCTTCCCTAGCTGTTCTAGACTGCACCCATATCCTGCTTCATTTCATGGGCTCCCCTAGCTGTTCTGGTCCACTGCTGGCTCCTGCTTCCTTTCTTGGCTTCCCCTAGCTGTTCCAGCCCACTGCTAAATCCCACTTCCTTTCCTTATCTCCCCTAGATTTGTCTATATGACTACCCTCAAAAAGAAGGAACGATACCAGGCAAGAGTGTTTTGTAAGCAGCAGGAATCAAGAACCCAAGCAAGAGTTGCAGATACAAATAGAGAAGATTTTCCACTGAAAAACAAGAGGTATTATTTAGCTAACCAACTAAATGCAGGGTTGTTTGCTCCATTTATGTTCCTATGGAGGCTAGGGAGGAAAAAAGGAGTGCTGCTATAAGACCCAGTAGCTTAGGGGAAAACCAAATGCTATTATGAACATTGGATATTCAAACTATCCTTCTGACGAGGAGTGACACATCAATAATCATTTAGAACTCTACAGAGAGAATTTTCCTACCCATGTTTTCTCATGATATTATGAATTACCAAAACAACATATTAAACTTTTCCCAGAAGTAGAGTTAGGATGAAAAATCACTAGCAATTAGATAGCTTAATGGGTAGTGGCCTCTGTGATTTTGCACAACTCCACTCAAATCTCTCCTTTCTTCTCTCAATCTCTATTTATATTTTTTTTGTTTTTGTCTTTCTTTCCCTCAGCACCTCTAAACATTACCAATTTACCCTAAAGTATTCCTTCGTCTGTGCAACCCACATTCTATCTTTCACAGTTGACCAGTACTATGAAGATCTCTCTTACAAGTGTACAGATGCAATATGAATGAAGAGACTTTGAGTTCTAATCTCCTGAAAAGAGGAAATAATACTCAAAGTCCATGTGCATCCCAGAGGACCCAAGGTGAATGGCCATGGCTTTCCAAAATTAAATCAATTTCAAAGACAACTTTTGATAACATTAAAAGGTAATTACACCATATCTTGGAACTTGTTATAGAGCTACAGTAGTCAAAGCAGTGTGGTATTGGTGCAGTGACAGACACATAGACCAATGGTACAGAACTGATAGCCCAGAAGTAAATCATTCCACCTCCTGACAGCTGCGACCACTAATCTGTCAGTTTTCATACTGTGGTGGCTTGCATGTTGCTCTGATGCTGGAAGATATTCCACTGGTATTTCAAATACTAGCACAGTCACCCATGGTGGACAGAATTCAACTGAGTTTCCAAAATAAGAGTAGGAAGAAAGATGTGGCCATGCCCACTTCTGGGGAAAAAAAAAATATGTTCAATGAAACCTTCTGAATAGCAGGAACCATGCTTGAAGGTGAGCATCTCAGGTTAGAAGACATTTAAAATACAACTTAAAAACAGCTGCCTCCTTAAAGTATACTTGACTTAATGACAGATGGAGCAAAGTTTTTGGGAACTTTATTCTCTGAGGTGGCAAAACTGAAAATGAGAAGAAACAGCTGCAAAATATCAATCAATAACCAGAATGTGTAATGTAGGAAGTATGGATCTAGCAAAACTGGAAGCTGTAAAAATGAAATGGAATGCATAAAGATCAATATCCTAGACATTCCACTGCCACTGCCACTGAGTTAGTTCTGATTCTCAGTGACCCCCATTGGGTTTCCAAGGCTGTAAATCTTTACAGAAGTAGGTTGCCTCATTTTCCACCCATGGAGCTGCTGGTGGGTTTAATCCTAAGTATTAGTGAGCTGAAATGGATAAGTCATGGCCATTTTGAATCTGATGATCAAATAATCTATCATATGCATGCATACATGCCCACACACACTGCTGTTAAGTCGGATCCAACTCGTAGTGACCTCTCTTTGGGTTTCCAGGGTGGTGTCACTATGGAAGTAGATTGCCCAACCTTCCTTCTGAGGAGTGGTTGGTGAGTTTGAACTGCCAACCTTCTGTTTAGTAGTCAAATGCCTTAGGCACTATGCCACCAGAGGTCCAATCTACCATATAGGGAATGACAATTTGAAGAGGAATGCCATGGCATTCATCCTCAAAAAGAATATTTTAAGATCTCTCCTGAGGTACAATTCTGTCAATGATGATATACATATGTGTACAAAGAATATCAGTTAATACTACTATTATTCAAAAAAGCCATAGATGAATACATTGAAGATTTTTACCAACTTATACAGTCTAAAGTTGACCAAACATACAATCAGGATATATTGATTATTACTGATGATTGGAATATGAAAGCTGAAAACAAAGAAGAAGCTTCAATGGTAGGAAAACACAGATTTGGTGATAGAGATGATGTCAGTGATCACATGATAGAATTTTGCAAAAGCAAGGATTTACTCATCACAAATATCTTTTTTCAACAACACAAATGGCTACTATACATTTAGACCTTGTCAGATAGAATACAACATCTATGGAAAGAGATAGTGGAAAAGCATACTATCATCAGTCAGAATAAGGCCAGTGACCAATTGAGGAACAGACCATTAAGGCAGTGAAAATGTAAGTTTAAGCTGAAACTGAAAAAAAAAAAATAATGCAAGTCCATGAAAACAAAGTACAAACTTGAGTTTACCTAACCTGAACTTAGGGACCATCTGAAGAATAGATTTGACACATTGAACACCAAGACCAAAGACCCGACAAGCTGTGGGATGACATCAAGGATGTCACATAGGAAGAAAAGAAAAGGGTAATTAAAAAGACAGGAAAGAAAGAAAAGACAAAAATGGATGTCAGAAGAAACTGTGAGATTTGTTCTTGAATAGAGAGTAGCTAAAGCAAATGGAAGAAATCATGAAATAAGATAGTTGAACAAAGATTTTCAAAAGGCAGCTTGGAGAAAAAAAAAAAGAAGAAGAAGAAAGAAAGAATTATAATAAAAATGTGTAAAGACCTGTAGTTAGAGAATGAAAAGTGAAGAAGAGACTTGACATTTCTCAAACTAAAGGAAGTGAGGAAAAAATTCAAGCTTTGAGTTTCAATATTGAGGGATTTGTGGGCAAAATATTTAATGATGCAGGAAGCATCAAACAGAAGATGGAAGGAATACAGAGAGCCACTGTACCAAAAACAATTGGTCAATGTACAACCATTACAAGAGGTAGCATATGATCAAGAACTGATGGTACTGAAGGAAGAAGTCCAGGCTGCACTGAAGGAATTGGCAAAAAAAAAAAAAGCCTCCAGAAATTGATGGAATACCCATTGAGATGTTTCACCAAACTGATACAGCACTCTAGGCACTCACTTGTTTATGTCAAGAAATTTGGAAGACAGTTACCTTGGTCAACTGACTGGAAGAAATCCATATTTGTGCCCATCCCAAAGAAAGGTGATCCAGAAGAATGAAGAAATTATCAAATATCATAAGTATCACACACAAGCAAAATTTTGCTGAAGATAATTCAAAAACAGATGCAACAGTACATAGACAGGGAACTGCCAGATATTTAAGCCAGATTCAGAAGAGGGTGTGGAATTAGGGATATCATTGTTGTTGTTAGATGGGTCTTGGCTGAAAGCAAGGAATATAAGAAAGATGTCTCTTTGTGTTGTATTGTCTATGCAAAGGGATTCGATTATGTGGATCATAACAAATTATGGATAACATTGCAAAGAATAGGAATTCCAGAACACTTATATGCTTAGACCAAGAGGCTGTCATTTGAACAGAATAAGGAGATATCACATGCTTTAAAATCATGAAAGGTGAGTGTCAGGATTGCATCCTTCATCAAATTTATTCAGTCTCTATGCTGAGCAAATAATTTGAGAAGCTGGACTATGTGAAGAAGAACATGACATCAGGATTGGATGAAGACTCATTAACAACCTCTGATATGTGGATGACACAATCTTGCTTGCTGCAGGTGAAGAAGACTTGAAGAACTTTCTGATGAAGATTAAAATAAACAAAACAAAACAAAAACTATAGCCTTCTGTATAAATTACATCTCAACACAAAGAAAACAAAAATCCTCATAACCAGACCAATCAGCAATCAATAACATCATGATAAATGGAGAAAAAATTGAGTTGTCAAGGATTTCATTTTATTAAGATCCATAATCAATGTCCATGGAAGTAAGACTCAAGAAGTCAATTGATGCATTTCATTAGTTAAATCTACTGTGAAAGACCACTTAAATGTTTTAAAGAGCAAATATGTCACTTTGTAGACTAAGGTGAGTCTGAATTAAATCATGGTATTTTCAATAGCCTCATATGCATATGAGGAGCTCTGGTAGCATAGTGCCTTAGGCATTTGACTGCTAACCAGAAGGCTGGTGGTTCAAACCCACCAGCCACTTCTTGGAAGGAAGTTTATGCAATCTACTTCCATAGTTATACCACCCCTGAAACCCAAGGAGGGGTGGCTATGAGTTGGATCTGACTTGACAGCAGTGAGTTTTTCTTTTATTGTTCATATGCGTATGAGAGAATGACAAGGAATAAAGAAGACCGAAGAAGAGATAGTTTCTTCAATAAATGGTGCTAGTAAAACTAGATATCTATTAGCAGAAAAAATGAAACATAATCCATACCTCACACCATACACAAGACCCAACTCAAAATGGTTCCAAGATTTAAATGTTAAAGCTAAAACCTTGGGGCCCTGATTTATGGCATAAATAGCATATCAAACATAAATAAAAATGCAAAAACACTGGAATATAACTGGGACCACCTAAAAATTAAATACCCATGTTCACCAAAAGAGTAAAAAGAGAACCTGCAGTTTTTTTTTTTTTGGAAAAAATGGCAACATCACATCTGACAACAGTCTAAGTTGTAAAATTTATGGAAAACTTCAACACCAGACAGGTTCCAAGATGGCATACAATGCATATGCATTATCCAGACCCTTTCCAACAGAGACTTGAAAAAAAAAAAAAAAATGGAAACAGCTGTAGGTGGCAATGCTGGATCTCAGAGCTTCAAAGAAACGGATAAAAAAGTAGAACAAATACAGATGAGAGGAAAAGACTGAATGAAAACAGTGAATAAGGACCAGTAAACTGCCAACTGGCACAGCGTGGCCATTATTAATTATTGCAAGCAGCAGGAACCAGATAATCAGCTCCACTTACTGACTGCATCCATCTGGGTGATCAGACAAACAGAGAGGTGTGTCCTCCCTCTTACCTTGCATAATGTCATTGTGCCCACTCCCATCCATATGGCCTGTTAAACTAACCCCACTGTCAGTGCTGTGCTTTTTACCTCTTCCCTAGCCTTTTTTTCTTTTCTGGATCCAGAAGAATGGGATTCCCTTCCCTGCTTCCCACACAGTTATAAGCACCTACCCTCACCCCTCCCTGGTCTGAGATGCAGTTCCAGAGGAGCGAGCATTGGTTTCCTGTGCAACATGTTTGGTGGGTGACACTTTTGTCAGCACTGCGCTGCTTTTTTTTTTTTTTTTTTAATCTTTCTCTTAGTTATGCCCTCTCCCCTCCTTGTTTTCCCTTTTTTTTTTTTTTCCCTATACCTCCTGTTTCTTTATCTTTTTTGATCCTGCCTCTACCCACTCCATTTTCAGAATGCCTGCTTCCACACCTCCATGGACAGTGGTATGAGCTCCCTTTTTTTTTTTTTTAATCTTTCTCTTAGTTATGCCCTCTCCCCTCCTTGTTTTCCCTTTTTTTTTTTCATTTCCCTATACCTCCTGTTTCTTTATCTTTTTTGATCCTGCCTCTACCCACTCCATTTTCAGAATGCCTGCTTCCACACCTCCATGGACAGTGGTATGAGCTCCCTTGAAGTGTGCTCCACATTCCTGGGACAGCTGTGTTTGGTGACTAACACTTGTACCAGTTTTTAAATTATTATTCTTTTTTTCTTTTTCTTTCTTTTCTTCTTCTTAGTCTTTCCCTCTTGTCGCCCCTCCCCCACTTATTTGTCCACTTCACCTTGCCTTTTTTCTGTCCTGTTTGATGATGTGACTGAGCATGTAGTTGCCCCCATCATCTCTGCATTTAGTAGTGCTACCCCTCCCCTCCCCTCTGTATTTGGTGATGCATGCTTCCACAGAGCGAGTGCCACAATTCCACCAGAGCTAGGTTTAGTGGCTACCACTTGTTCCAGTATTGTGCCAATTTTTTTTGTCTGTTTCTTCTGTTTCTTGTTTATTTTTTCTTGTTTTCTTTCTTCTTAAGTCTCCCTTCTTCCTCCCTCTTGTATTTTTTTCTTTCCCAGTCTCCTCATCTTGTCTTTTTTTTTCTTTCTCTTTCCTCAGCACTTGAAAGCCAGCAACTCAACCCAGTCATAACTACTCACACTTGCTGCCTCACCTATTGTGAAAGAGCCATCACCGGCTGAGCACCACTAAACTGACAGATGGCAGCCAACACTCACTCAACCTGCCCTCAGCTGCTCTGCATGATCAGAGATCAGAGATTTGTGCCCACACTTGCATCTGCTAGGAAAACCACCTAGAAACAGGTGGTGAACACCCCAGGGTTGCCAAACTAGTGATCACAGTAACATGCCTGTCCTGTTGTCTGGATATATTAAAACAGAAAGGAAAAAAAAAAAAATCAGAGTGAAGCAAACCAATATGTAATTCAATTAATACAATAACACTATTTGGAGATGACAGACAACTTCAAATCACACACAAAAAGGACAAGATGGCTTAAGAAATTGGTTAAAATATAGCACCAGGAAAATCTTCCAGAGGAAGAAATGCTAGTTGAACTACATGAAAAAGAATTCAAAATAATTATATTTAATTTATCCACCTATGGACAACTGATCTTTGATAAAGGCCCAAAACTTATTAAATGGGGAAGTGTCTTTAACAAAGCCACTCGATGGCAAATAACAACAACAACAACTTTAACAAATGGTGCTAACAAAACTGGATACCCATTTGTAGAAAAATGAAACAAGACCCATACATCACACCATACACAGAAGCAAACTCAAGTTGGAACAAAGACCGAAATGTAAAATCTAGAACAATAAAGACCATGAAAAAAAGATAGAAGCAAACTTAAGGGGCCTAATTCATGGTATAAATACAATATTAAACATACCTAAAAATGTACAAATAGCAGAAGAAAAACTAGATAACTGGTACCTCCTAAAAATTAAACATTTATGCACACCAAAAGACTTTGCCAAGTAGTAAAAGAGAACCTACAGACTAGGAAAAATTTTTGGAAATGACACATCAGACGGGGATAATCTCTAAAGTTTATAGAAAACTTGAAGATTTCAACACTGAAACATAAAAAAATCCAAATAACAAATGGGTATAAGACATGAACAGACACTTCACTAAAGAAGACATTCAGGTGGCTAACAAACACATGAAGAAATTCTTATGATCATTAGCTATTACAGAGATGCAAATAAAAAATAATGAGATATCATCTCACCCCAGTATTATTAGAAAAATCCAAAACAAAAATAGCATATAATGGCAAGAGTATAGTGAAACTGTGACCCACACACACTACTAAGAAGAGAAAAAAAAAAAAAAATCTCACTTCTGTCAAGTTGGTTCTGCCTAATAGTGATCCTTCCTTGGGTTTCCGAGGCAGTATCTCTATGGAAGTAGATTGTCCAGTCTTCCTTCTGAGGAGTGGCTGGCTGGTGGGTTTGAACTGCCAGCCATCTGGTTAGTAGTCATATGTCTTAAGCACTATGCCACCAAAGCTCCTACATACACTACTATTGTTGTTATTTGTCATTGAGTCTGACCCAAATCATAGTGACCCCTGCTTGGGTTTTTGAGGCAGTATCACTATGGAAGTAGATTGCCCAACTTTCCTTCTGAGGAGTGGATGGTGGGTTTGAACCAGCAGCCTTCTGGTTAGCAGTCAAGTACCTTAGGCACTATGCTACCAGAGCTCCTACATACACTACTAGTGCTACTTAAATATTATAAAACCTAGGCAGAAAGCAGTATGGTTCTTCCTTCAAAACTTGGAAATAGAAATATCATATGATCCAGGAATGCCACTACTGTGTCCTAGAGAAATATGAACCTTGATAGAAACAGATATCTGAACATCCATGTTCATCAAAACATTATTTACAATAACAAAAATATGGAAACAATCTAAGTGCCCATCAGTGGGTGAATGGATAAACAAACCATGGTACATACATGCAACAGAGTGTTAAACAATGTAACACAAAAGAATAACAATGAATCTATGAAACCCTCATAACATGAATGATCCTAGCAGAAATTATGCTGAGCAAAATTAGTCAATCACAAAAGGACAAATATTGCATTTAAAAAGTAAAGAAAAAGGTTGACATGAAGAAATAATCACTCTTTGAGGATTACCAGGGGTGGGAGGAGATGGGAGGTTAAATCACTAAGTATAAGGTAGACCTGTATTAATATGGGTGAAGAGAAAGGCAATATAAAATAAGAAGTTGAACAGGGGTAGGAATGGAAATGGGACTTCACCCACAAATACTTACAGGTTTGACAGAACATATCTCTGTCTATTGTTATGTGTCAACATATGTCCATGAATTAGTAAAGTATACTGGTGACAAAATTATGAAAACTTCTTAGTCATAACCAAACACCTTCAGGGTATGAGTTATTGGGCATGGGGGCTCAGAACTTTAGTGTTGGGGGACACTAAGGTCAACTGGCATAATAAAGTCCACAAAGACAGTGTACTACAGCCTAGTTTGGTGAGTAACTTCTGCTTTCTTAAAAATTTCTGAGCAGAGAGTTCTGTCAAGATGGTGGACTAGGCAGAAGGATTGCACAGACCCTCTTCAACAAAGAAAAGGGAAACCAATTAACACAGACACAGAAGATAATCTTGGACCCCTGAGCCTTGAAGG
>NW_006921902.1:66438-72573 GCF_000298275.1 Orycteropus afer afer | reverse complement strand
AAAAAAAAAATCAACATCTCAACAACACAAACAATTCATTTAAAAAATGGGCAAAGCAGGTGAACAGACATTTCATAAAAAAGACATTCAGGTGTTAATAAACACATGATCATATGATCGTTAGCTATTAAACTAAACTAAACCAAACTACTGCCATCAAGTTGATTCCAATTTGTAGCAACACTATAGGGCAGCATAGAACTGCCCCACAGGGATTTCAAGACTGTAAATCTTTATGGAAGCAGATTGCCTCATCTTACTCCCACAGAATGGCTGGTGGGTTTGAACCACTGACTTTTTGGTAAGCAGCTGAATTTATTAGCCACTAGAGCTCCTTTCTAGTTATTAAAAAAAAAAAAAAAAATCCCACTGCCATTAGAGAGAAAAATCCAAATTACAGTGAGATAGCATCTCACCCCAACAGTAACAGCACTGATAAAAAAAGTATGGAACAAATGCTGTTGAGGCTATGGGGAGATTGGAACTCATGCATTGCTGGAAGGACTGCAAAATGGTACAACCACTATGGAAAATAATAAGTCATGTCATTAAATAGTTAGAAATAAAAAAAAAATAGGTCCCAGCAATCTCAATTTTACATGTGTATCTTAGAGAAATAAGAGCAGTGATATTAATAGTCATAAGCACACCCCAGTTCAGTGCAACATTATAGCAAAAAGATGAAAATAACCTAAATTTCCATCAACAGATGAATGGATAAACAAAACATGGTACATACATGCAATGGAATAGTACACAGCAATAAGGAAAAATGATTAATCCATGAAAGATCTCACAACATGGATGAATCTGGAAAACATTATGCTGACTGAAATAAGTCTATCAAAAGGACGATATTGTATGAGACCACAATTATAAAATGTCAAGAATAGATTTATACAGAAAGCAACACTGTTTGATGGCTGGTAGCAATGACAGAAGGAAGGAGAGAGAATCACTGACTAGATAGTACACAAATAATAATTACAGTGAAGGGAAAGGCAATATTCAACATGGGGGAAGTCACTACAATGTGACCAAGTGTGATGGTTATGTTTGTATGTCACCTTGACTAGGCCTGGTTGAGTTGCTGGGCAGCTGGAGTAGTATTCCCCATGATGAGATTGGTAATCAACTCCATGGTGGAATCTACTGGGAGCAGCTGAGTAGCTGCCTGTGGGTATGTTGTCTGCTTCCTGTATATAAGGAGAAGCTTTGAGAATGGTCTTTAGCCTATGGAATGCTTAGACCCTGCATGTAGCCATGTTGTTGTTCAGCAGCCTGCTATGCTCTGTGGACCTTGGGACTTACAGGGGACTTAAGTGAATGGCCTGCCGTGTGGTTTGATAACATCGGGATTGTGCCTTTTTATTTGCCAACCTTGGGGCTTCTCAGCTTCAGCAGCCAACAGCTGTCTGAGTGAAGAAATGCCTCTAGCTCTAGTGGGCCGGGAGCAGGAGGCAGAGCTGGACCCCAAGTTTGAGGGGCTTTCACCCAGCCCCTAGAGTTTGGCACTTTGAACTTGGTCTTAAAGCCTCCAAATTGTAAGAATAAACTCCTGTTTGTTAAGGCCATGCCATTTGTGGTATATTCTTGTAAGAGTGGCATTAGATAACCAGAATACCAAGGTAAAGGAAGACAATGAGCAGTATTCAAGAATAAAAGGTACCATTGGTAGATGCTACAACATTAAAAGTCTTGTAACAGTAGTAACAAACAATAATTTGTGAGTAGATATGATGCACAGCATTTCCTTAAAATAATGCACAGTATTCATTAAAGGAGTTCTAAAATGTTTTCCCAGTGAGATGAGATGTAAAATGTAGATTTTGAGAAATAGCAAATAGTTAGGAGGTCTAATAAACTCACTGCCGTTGAGTCGGATCCAACTCATAGCGACACCTTCTTGAGTTTCGGAGGCAGTATTATTATGGAAATAGATTGCCCAATCTTCCTTCCGAGGAGTGGCTGGTGGATTTGAACCACCAGGCTTCTGGTTAGCAGTCAAATGCATTAGGCACTACACCACCAGAGCTCCTAGTCAGGAGAAACTCAAAGGGAATTTGAATCTTGGTAAAAGAGAACAGTGGCATACTAAAAAAAAAAAAAAAAAAAAAAACATACCCCTGGGTGGAGATTCGACATTTTAATGAGACATGCTAAAACAGCTATCTTTGTATCCCTTACTGCACATGATTAACATGTAAACCTGAAATTGTATGTCGAACATGGTTCTGTTGTAATCCTCATGTTATAAAAGAAACTTGGAAAGCACCTAGAGGCTGACAGAATCTGAGGCAATTTCCCTCTCTGTTTCAACTTGTGCATGAACCTCAATAAAAGCTGTGACTTTTGGTCTTCATCTTGATGTGTTCATATTGGCTTAAGTCACTCCAGGCAACAGACCCAGAACTTAGTGAGTATCAATTTTTTTACCTAGTTAGGACTCACCATTTGAATACACCTAGATCCTCAGTCAGTCCCATGCCACTGGGGTCAAAAGTTGCACCAAGCTTATGCTGGAACTGTTCCTTCTAGGAGTGTTTTGTTTTGTTTTGTTTTTTCACCCAGAATGGTAGGGGCCATTCTTGAAATCAATGGCGATGCTACCAGTGAAGAACATGAAGACAGCTTAGCAGTGAGTGCCTGGGGAAGAGAGAGTTAGAGGTTTCTTGTGTGAAAGGTAAGGCCTTTATGAGTTCAAGGAAAGTGTAATTAGTTGAGATAGAGTAACACATGGCTCCTTCAGCTAATTTAGGGATTAGCTCAGACCATGTAGCACATACCCATGAAGCTAATCTTGTGTCACCAAAATATAGGTTCCTCCATGTAAGGAAAATGGGTAATAAGGGCAGCCAAACTCCAGATTGCCATCCTCTAGGGTATGTTTTGAAAAAAAAAAATAGCCTTATTTTGGATCTTACCTTATGAAAAAAATGCAGAATGAAGTTTTTGTGTAATACTGTTTGACTCCAGTATGCTCTGGGAGATGGTGAACATTGGCCCTAGAAACGCTCTTTGAATTATACTATTTTACAGCTTTGTTTGTTTTATATGTGGAAAAGGAAATGTGATGAGAAAATGCATGAGGGAACTTTTATGACTTTGAGGCAAAATAAAGGTTTGCAAAAGGAATGTAAAATTTTTCTCCAAAAGGCAAAAGGGAAGATTTTAGAAACAGAATTGGAGAGAAGAAATATCCACAGGTTGGATGCCAACCTCCTAGTTTTCTCTCCTCTGTAGACCATTAGTCAGACTCTAGGAGCCCTGTGATTCTAACTCTATAGAACCTGAGACCCTAACTCCCTCTAACATTCATAGTGGCACCAGATTTAGACTAGGGAAAGGGCAAGGGATGTTCCCTCTCCAGCAAGTTCTTGCCCCAAATGCCGAGGACTCAAATGGTCAATCCTGTATGCTTTGAGTGCATACACCTTTTCCACCTCTAATTTATTCAATTGAAAGATAGATTTGTGCTCTTATTGGAAAGACCCCAAATGAATGCATGACCTCTTTGTTTCCATTTTTAAGACTCATAACCACACATAGATGGATTGTCAGATATTATGTCAGTTTGCTTTCTCCAGAGAAGAGGAGGATGGTATATGAAAAAGCTAAAGAGGAAGCAGATCACCTTTATCATTTGGAGGCCACTTGCTACTTAGCTGATGAGAAAGTCTTTCCTGCAAGAGTGTACATGGGACCCAAATAGTTAAGAGGGACTTGGGTTCCCAGTTCATTACTGAAACTATTTATTGGCTTGGCTGAAAGAGAGTTTATTCAAATAGAAAAAATAAAATATATGTTGTGAAACAAAAAACAGAGGAAGATCCTTCAGTTTTTTTTGGAAACAATTTATACTACTTTTAGACAGTATACGGATTTAGATCCCGAAAGTCCTGACAATGCATGAATGATCAGCATGATTTTTATGGGCAGAGATATTAAATAGAAACTTCAGAAAGTAGAAGGTGGAATGGGAATTGGAATTTCACAATTAATGGATATTGTTTTAAAAGTGTATACAAACCAAGAATAGTAACAGGAATAGAAAGACACACAAAAAATGAAAGCACAGGCAGGCCAATTAGTAGTGGCTGTTGGGCAAGGTGGATCACCTATGCAGAACTATCCCCAACTAAGGAAAACCCACTGTGCTTCCTGCTAGTAGGATGAACACTGGAAGAGAGTCCTAATAAACAGGTGGCTAGATAGAGAGGAACACAGCAAGATGGAGCATAAAGAAAAAAAAAGGGGGGGGGCTCTCTGTACCATTTCCTAACTATGCCCAAGATCCCGAAGGTTCAGGGTGAAGGGGACTGAGGATGAAACTTACAGTCAGCTCTGACAAGCCCCTGGTTGAAAAGAACATTAGGGGAGAAATGATAGACTTTTTATTAGATACAGGGGCTACCCATTCAGTTTTAAATAATTTCAAGGGACCTCTCAGTAAAAGGTATCAATAATGGGAGTAACAGGAAAAGAAGTTACCTCGATTTTTTTACAAGCAATAAACTGCTCTATTAGTAGCAAAACCTTAACCTATGACTTCCTTACACGTCTCAATGTCCAATCCCTCTGCTAGGAAGAAAACTGCTGTGTAAACTGTAAATTCAGATTAGCTTCCAGAAAGGATGACTAACCCTTACTGTACCTCTTGAGCAGGATTGGAAAATGAAAGCTTCCCTTTTGGCCTTTTAGACTGAAACAATAAAACTCCCACCTGAAATCAACCTTTAAGTTAATGGGATTAAGCTAACAAGAAGTTGAAACAATCAAGGAACAGAGAACCTATAAATATTGAACTAACACCAGGAATTTTGCCTCTGAATATGTAGGAATACTCATTCTCCTGGAAGTTAAAATCAGATTGAAACAATTTTGAAGCTATTTCTCCTTTCAACCCCACAGTACTATCCACTAAGAAGTCAGACGCAGGTGAGTACAAATTTGTCCAAGACCTTGGCATTATTAACCAAGTAACTTTGACTATTTATCCTGCAGACCCTAATACGTACATTCTGTTATCAGCCTGCTAAGTCAATTTGTATGGTTCTCAATTCTAGATTTAAAAGATGTCTCCTTCTGTATCCTGGTAGGGGTAAGAAATATTTGCCTTTGAATGGGAGGACCCCAAGAGAGGCACAAAAGAATAGCTGTGTTGGACAGTCCTTCCACTCTGATTTAAGAATGTTGTTGTTGTTGTTAGGTGCTGTCGAGTCATTTCCGACTCATGGTGACCCCATGCACAGCAGAACAAAACACTGCCCGATCCCGTGCCAGCTCCACAATCCCTGCTATACTTGAGCCCATCATTGCAGCCACCGTGTCAATCCATCTCCTTGAAGGCCTCCCCCTCTTTCGTCGACCCTCCACCCTACCAAGCATGATATCCTTCTCCAAGGAATGGTCCCTTCTGACAACATGACCAAAATAGGTGAGACGAAGTCTGGCCATTCTCGCTTCCAAGGAGCATTTTGGGTACACTTCCTCCAGGACAAATCTGTTAGTTCTTTTAGCAGTCCATGGTACTTTCAGCATTCTTCTCCAGCACCACAACTCAAAAGCATCAACTCTTCTTCGGTCTTCCATATTCATTGTCCAGCTCTCACATGCATACAAGGTGATTGGAAATATCATGGTTTGTGTCAGGTGCACCTTAGTCCTCAAGGAGACATCCTTGCTCCTCAGCACATGAAACAGTTCCTTAGCGGTTGACAGCCTAGGAAATGGTTGCATCTGGCCACCTAACAGACAATACTTCTGCCCTAAAGGTAAAATTTCTAACCATGATAAAACCAAAACCAAACCAAACTCACTGCCATCAAGTTGTATCTGACTCATAGTGACCTCTCCTTAGGTTTCCAAAGAAGCAAATTGCCCAATCTTCCTTCCAAGGAGTGGCTGGTAGGTTTGAACTGCCAGCCTTAAGGTTAGCATTCAAATGCCTTAAACCAAACTCACTGCCATCAAGTAGGATCCTACTCATGGCAACCTCTCCTTGGGTTTCCGAGATGGTATCACTATGGACTATATGAAGAAAAACGTGGTATCAGGATTGGAGGAAGAATCATTAACAACCTGAGACATGCAGACAATACAACTTTGCTTGCTGAAAGTGAGGATGACTTAAGG
>NW_006921902.1:61673-65799 GCF_000298275.1 Orycteropus afer afer | reverse complement strand
GGTGGCTGCGATGATGGGCTCAAGTACAGCAGGGATTGTGGGGCTGGTGCCGGATCGGGCAGTGTTTTGTTCTGCTGTGCATGGGGTCCCAATGAGTTGGAAACGACTCGACGGCACTTAACAACAACAACAACATCACTACGGAAGTAGATTGTCCAAATTCCTTCTAAGGAGCAGCTGGTTGGTTTGAACCACCAGCCGTCTGGTTAGCAGGCAAATGCCTTAGGCACTATGCTACCAGAAGATTAAATTATCAAAAGGAAAGAATGTTAATATATAAACTGAGTCAAAATGTTTTTAAAGGTTCTCCATGTCCATGGACTTTAATGGAAGGAAAGAGGAGTACTTATTTTCATCTGAGAGGCTTTCAAACATGCCTCTGCCATTCTTCAACTCCTAGAAGCTATTCATCTACCCCAAAAGGTGGCTGCCATGCACTGCAAAGCCAATCAGAAGGGAAATACTCAAAAAATCAAGGGCACCTGTCTGGCAGATGGAGCAGCAAAGTAGGCTGCCCAAAATAATTCTATTTTAAATCCACAAGCTCCTTTAGTTCTCCAAATGTCTTTGCGGGACTTGGAAGAGCCAGAATATTCAGAGAAGGACTTAAAACCTATCCCACACTGGGGAGTGTCTAGTTCTTTTAGAAAGTAGAAACAGACTCTCAATGGTAATGTAATGATCTCAAAATACATTCTACAACCTTTGTTCAAAAGATTTCATGAATCTTCCTACTTAAGTCAGGAAGCTATGTATGAGGGGGCAAAACAATAAATTTTTGGATTTGGACTACACTCAGTTGTCTGGCAGGTAAGCGAAGATTAATTAATTTGTTCAAAGAACAATCCAAAATATCAAAAGCCCCTTTTACATGGACTTTAGACTCAAAGTCATATGAAGGAGAGCAATTGCAAGTAGACTTCTCTGAGATGTCATGCAGAATTGGGAATTTTAGATATTTAATAGTGTTTCTGGGAGCTCTGATAGCATAGTGGCTAACACAGATGGCTGGCAGTTCAAACCCACCAGCCACTCCTTGGAAGGAAGGTTGGGCAATCCTACTTCCATAGTGATACTGCCTCGGAAACCCAAGGAGGGGTCGCTATGAGTCGGGGCCGACTCGACGGCACATAACAACAACAACAACAACAATAATGTTTCTAGATGTCTTCACAGGATGGGTGGAGACAGAACCAGCAAAGAAAGAGAAGTTGTGAAAGTGCTGATTCAATCAATCATTTCACATTTTGACCTACCCATCACCATTGGAAATGATAATGGGACATACTTCATAGCAGAAGTAACTCAAGGATTTGCTCATGCATTGGACATCACCTGAAATTACATTTGATCTTGAGTCAAATGAAAAGGTTAAATGAATGAACCAAATTCTCCAGGGGCAAATAGCAAAAATTGTCAAGATACAAAATTTACATGGAGAGGAGCCTTTTCAATTGCCCTCTTATGGGTGTAAAAAACACCTAGAGATAAATTAAAGCTGAGCTCATTTGAACTCCTATTTGGCTGGCCCTTTTCTGGAAACTTTGGGCTGATTATTGGAGATCAAATGTATGTATTGGGAAATTAAAGAGTTAATTAATTCTCAAAAGGTTTGTCTGGTGTGCTTTCTTCTATTCAGTTTCTCTCACTTATGACAGAAATATCCTCTTGACATTCCAACCCATCAATTTCTTCCAGGGCAGCAAAGTCCTCCTATGAACCTGGAAAGATGAAGCTTTTCAACCAAAATGGAAAGGGTCTTATACCATTCTTCTAGTATAAGTGACAGGGGAAAGAGTAAAAGCTTGGATCCACCACACCTATATCAACAAATCTCCACCCACTGAAAATGAACACTAGAGGTCAAGATGAATAGAAAAGGGAACCCATGGAAAATTTCTGATTTGTCTTTAAATGGCAAGGCCCTGATTAAGCTTTCGTTATCATTTCTTTTTAACCTGTTATTTGTGTCTTTCATGAATGTGTCTGGAAATTTAACACTCATCCAACTTCAACAGAACTTGGTGAAGCAAACTCAATGAGCCAACAACTGCTGAGTGTGCTCTCAGTCTCCCTTATATGATGTCCAGGGACTGCCCATCTTCCCTTCCCTGTCCCACTTCATCAGGAATACTGGCTTAAGGAAGGAGCTTATTTGATCATTGCCAAAAAGAGTACCAATTGAATTCACTTACAATGTATTAAGATCAAAACCCTGTTCACCTGGTGCGTCTGTTGGACCCAACCCAGATCCATTGCATCTGAGGGATAGTGGCTATATTGCAATGTAATGTGGGCAGCTGATATCTAAAATGAAGTTTTGACAGATTACAATGGTGAGACTTTAAATATGATGACTGTTTTGGTTACCTAGTGCCACTCTTAATAGAATATATTCCACAAATGGGATGGTTTGAAAAAACAGGAGTTTATTGTCTTATAATTTTGGAGGTTTTAAGTCTGAGTCCAAAGTGCCAGGATCTAGGGGCTGGGTGAAAGCCCTTCAACCTTGGGCTTTAGTTCTGCCTCTTGCTCCTGGCCTACTGAAGCTGGAGGCTTTTCTTGACTCAAACAGCTGCTAGCTACTGTGGCTGACAAGCCCAAGATTGACAAGTAAAAAGGCACAGTCTCAATGTTACCAAACAACATGGTAGGCCACTGTTAGAGATATGCCACGCCATTTTGCATGGCTCTTCAGGGTTCTTCTTCATTCCCTGCTGCCCCACCCAAGGTCATAAGTCAGTTAAAGGAAGTCGAAACTGAGCTTCCTGCAAGGCGCGTATTTTAAAAGGCAACATAGCCTCTGATAGGTTAAGACCTCTTCCCCCAGCTCTGATGTACAACCTCCTAACCCCAGGTCTATATAAGACCACCCTCTTCCTGCTCTTCCTCTTCTTCTTCTTCCTCTCTCTCTTCTTCTAGTCTTCCTTTCTTTCTTCTTCTCTTCTTCTTCTCCTCTTCTTCCTCTTCTTCTTCCTCCTCTTCTTCTGTTCTTCCTCAGTGCAGGTGCCCTTTCGCCTCCTTAATAAAATCTCCTGTTGGGTACCCTGGTGTGTGGCGTGGTCGTTGAGTGCTGATGGAGCTCTAACATTGGTGTCGGAAGTGGGATTGCTGGTGCCCCCAATTCCTCATTGGAGGGTCCAGAACCCCCCATTCCCCCAGCACTCTGACCTGCCCCCCAGCACCTGCGACCATCTTCCCTGGTGCCTTCCCAGCAAACAACACCAGCAAATCATCACCTTCGCCCCAGCCTGGGTAAGTCCTCTAATGAGAGCTAGGATATCTGAGTCCTGAGTCCTGGTGACTAGAAAAACAAGACTCCACTCCAGAGTGCTAACCGGGTACCAGGTTTTGTGTCTCCCCACTGTGAGTCCGGGACTCACCGGGACAAGTCCGGGACTTGCCCGTTCCACCCCCACCTGCTGCAGGGACGCCTCAGAAGGTGGTGTGGCCCCCATTTTCAAGCCCTCTCCCCGTGGTCAGACGCCTCCACGAGGAGCCTAGGCTTTCATACTTAGGACCGGGTCCTAAGCTGGGGTGCGTGATCTGTACCTTGAGAGACGTCTTAAGTTATAGGCACCACCCTTTGTCTTGCTTCTGGTCACCATGGGCTCTGGATCCTCTATACCCGCAGACTCTCCCCTGGGGTGTTTGTTAAAGAACCTCGAAGGCTTAGATTTAAAGCCCAAGCGTCTCATACGTTTGTCCACTCAAATTTGGCCCCAATATAAAATGGACAACCAAAATGTTTGGCCGCCTAACAGCTCGCTTGAACCTGGTCTAATTTGAGACCTGTATAACATTTGTGAGCATCAAGGAAAATGGTCGGAGATTCCCCACATTCAAGGCTTTTCCTCTCTCCATAGTCAGCCTTCCTTCTGCTCACTAGCTGATCAACAATCACCTCCCCCAAAGCTGCTAGTAGTCCGATCTCTTTCCACCCCAGCGCCCCTCCCCTTTGAGTCTGTCAGCCTTCTTGATCCGGCAGATGATCCTTCTCCTTATCAGGGAGAGCCACAAGCAGCTCCACCCTAGGCTCTAGTTCTTCACTCATCCCCCCCAAGCTCACAAGAGCCTCCCACTCCCTCCCCTCCTCCTCCTTCTCCTCCTTCTGCCCCTCCCTGTG
>NW_006921902.1:47135-47664 GCF_000298275.1 Orycteropus afer afer | reverse complement strand
ATGGAGCTCTAACAGCCACTAATCCAGCTTCCTTGTAGGCGTATGGATATTATCCTATCACTGACTAATCAAGTTGTTAAACAGCAACTTGGCTACATATAGGGTTCAAGCATGCCATAAGCTAGGGACCTTGCTCAAAGTTGCTTCTTATATACTGGAAGAAATCTTATCCCTTAAGTAGCTACTCAGCTGCTCCAATAGGTTCCACCATGGAGTTAATTAGCAATCTCACCATGAGGAATAATTACTTCCAGCTTCCCACTCAACCAGGCCCAGCCAAGTTGACAACAATCTTAACTACCACAATGATTGTCACAAAAATTTCTAATCATCTAAGATTCCCTGTAACTAACAAGATCATCACCAAGGCTAATTTCCATTCCTACCAATCCCGAGAGGGACCGGGTCTCCAGGAGCAAGGTAAGCACGGGCGTAGCACAGAGTAGCAGGCCGGAAGAGCAGGAGAAAGAGGCAAAACCCAGGAAGCCAAAGAGAAGAGCAATCAGCCAAAGGGATTAGGTGAGGAGGG
>NW_006921902.1:29674-46296 GCF_000298275.1 Orycteropus afer afer | reverse complement strand
CCCCAACCACCAAAGCCACAGGTGAGGACATTGAAGAATTTTATCAGCTTCTACAGTCTGAAATTGACCAAACATGCAATCAGGATGTGTTAATTATCACTGGTGACTGGACCAATCACATATTCTCAGACACTAAAACTTGTATTGGCTGTGTAAACAATCAACATTTAAAATTTGGCCCATGAGGGAAAATGCACCTTGGGATAGATTTGGGTAGGAGAGTTTCACCTCCTTTCCCTTGAAGAAACTCTTTAGTCCAATAAAAATATTTACCACTCCCACTGCAGTGTCACAGACTTAAGATGGAGCACTTGGAAAAAAGTGAAATGAATCTTAATACCTATGATGGGGGTTGGGAAAAACCATGATGATCTTCATGTCTTTCATCAATTGTTGAAAATGTTTCTATTTCTACAGAGACAGTGGCTAATTCAACTTCATTTATAACATCTGCCCTCTAAACCAAGGGCAACTACACCAAGACGTTTGTTGTTGTTGTTGTTGTTGTTGTTGTTAGGTGCCATTGAGTTGATTCTGACTCATAGCTACCCTATGTACAACAAAAGGAAACACTGGCTGGCCATCCTCATAATCATTGCTATGCCTGAGCCCATTGTTGCAGCCACTATGTCAATTCACCTTTTTCTCTGACCCTCTGTTTTACCAAGTATGATATCCTTCTCCAGGGACTGGTCCTTATGACAACATGAACAAAGTAGGTAAGATGAAGTCTAGCCATTCTCATTGCTAAGGAGCATTCTGGATGCAATTCTTCCAGGATAGATTTGTTTGTTCACCTGGGTGTCCATAGGATTTTCAATACTCTTCACCAGCACCACAACTGAAATTCATCAATTCTTATGTAGTGTTTCTTATTCATTGTCCAGGTTGTTTTTCTTTCTTTTTAACATGCATATGAGGCAATTGAAATAACCATAACTTGGGTCAGGAACATCTTAGCCTTTAATATGACATCTTTGCTCTTCAACACTTTAAAAAGGTCTTTTGCAGCAGATTTGCCTACTGCAATATGAAATCTGATTTGATTGCTCCTACCATGACTGTTGATTGTGGATAAAGTAAAATGAAATCTTTGACAATTTCAATCTTTTCTCTATTTATCATGATGTTGCTTATTGGTCCAGTTGTGAGGATTTTTGCTTTTTGCTTTCTCATATTGATGTGTAATCCATAGTGAAGCCTATAGTCTTTGATTTTCACCAATATGTGTTTTAACTCAACTTCAATTTCAGCAAGCAAGGTTGTGTCATCTGCATATCACAGGTTATTAATGAGTTTTCCTCCAATTCTGCTGCCATATTCCTCTTCATATAGCCTAGTTTCTGGAATTATTTGCTCAGCATAAAGATTGAACAAGTGTGGTGAAAGATACAACCATAACACATGTACATGCCCTTCCTGATTTTAAACCATGCAGCATCCCCTGGTTCTGCTCGAATGACTGCCTGTTGGTCTATATATAGATTTCTCATGAGCACAATTAGCTGTTCTAGAATTCCCATTCTTCATGAAGTTACCAATAATTTGATATGATCCATACAGTCAAATGCCTTTGCATAGTCAATAAAACACAGGTAAACTTCTTTCTGGTATTCTTTGCTTTCAGCTAAGATAAATCTGACATCAACTATGATATCCCTTGTTCCATGTCCTCTTCTGAATCTGGCTTGCATTTCTGGAAATTATCTGTCAATATACTGCTGCAACTGTTTTTAAATGATCTTTAGAAAAATTTTACTTGCATGTGATATTAATGATATTGTTCAATAATTTCCAGATTCTGTTGGGTCACCTTTCTTTGGAATGGGCACAAATTTGGATCTCCTTCAATTGGTAAGGAAGGTAACTGTCTCCCAATTTCCTAGCATAAATTATTATGCACTTCATATGTTTTATTTTTGTTGAAAGATTTCAAATGGTATTCCATCAATGCTTGGACTCTTGTTTTTCTCCAGTTCCTTCAGAGCAGC
Organism: Orycteropus afer afer; assembly: GCF_000298275.1. Taxonomy (NCBI): domain Eukaryota; kingdom Metazoa; phylum Chordata; class Mammalia; order Tubulidentata; family Orycteropodidae; genus Orycteropus; species Orycteropus afer. The sequence continues at coordinate 44,305 of NW_006921902.1, read as the reverse complement.
TTGGATTTCTTCCTGGAATACCATTGGTTCTTGATCATATGCTACTCCCTGAAATGTTTGAATATCGACCAATTATTTTTGGTACAGTTACTCTGTGTATTCCTTTCTTCTTCTTTTGAAGCCTCCTACATTGTTCAGTATTTTGCCTGTAGAATCCTTCAATATTGCAATTCAAAACTTAATTTTTTTTTTCTTCACTTCTTTCAGCTTGAGTAATGGTGAGTGTGCTCTCCCCTTTTCTAACTCCAGGTTGCACATTCCATTATAATGCTTTATGTTGTTTTCTCAAGCCATTCTTTGAAATCTGTTCAGTAATTTTTATTTCAACATTTCTTGCTTTTGCTTTATCTACTCTCCATTCAAGACTAAGTTTCAGAGTCTCTTCTGATACCCACTTTGGTCTTTTCTTTCTTTCCTTTATTTTAAATAACCTTTTGCTTTCTTTATGTATGATTTTTTGATGTTGTGGTGGTGAAGTTTGTGTGTCAACTTGGCTGGGCCTGGTTGAGTGACTGGGCAGCTGGTGGTAGTTACTCCTCATGATGAGACTGGCAATCAACTCCATGGTGGGACCTACCACAAGCAGCTGAATAGCTGCTTTAGGGATGTGACCTGCTTCTTGTATAAAAGAAACAGCTTTGGGAATGGTCTCTAGCTTATGGCACTCTCAAACGCTGCATGTGGCCATGTCATTGGTCAGCAGTCTGCCATACTCTGCTGACCTTGGGACTTCCAATGGACTTGAATTTATGGGTTGCCATGTGGTTTGGTAACATTGGTACTGTGACATTTAATTTGTCCACCTTGGGCTTTGTCAACCTTGTTAGCCTCAGCAGCCAGTAGCAACCTGAGTGAAGAGATGCCTCTAGCTTCAGTGGGTTGGGGACAAGAGGCAGAGCTGAAGTCCAAGGTTGAGGGGCTTTCACCCAGCCCCTAGAGCCTGACATTTTGAACTCAGACTTAAAGCCTCCAAGCTGTAAGAGAATAAATTCCTGTTTGTTAATGCCATCCCATTTGTGCTATATTCTTTTCAGAGTGGCACTAGGTAACCAGAACAAATATCGTCCCACAACACTTCTGTTCTTTGTTCATTGGTGTTCAAAGTGTTAAATCTACTCTTCTGATGGTCTCTAAACTCAAGTGGGATATATACTCAAGGTCATGTTTCAGCTGTCATGGATTGATTTTAATTTTCTTTAGCTTCAACTTGAACTTGCATATGAGCAATTGGTCTGTTCCACAGTTATCTCTGGGCTTTGTTTGACTGATGATATTGAACTTTTCCATTTCTTCTTTTCACAGATACAGTCAATTTGATTTCTGTGTATTCCATCTGGTGATGTCTACATGTGTAATTGACATTTATATTTTTGAAAAAAAAGTTATTTGCAAAGAATAAGTTTTTGGTCTTGGAAAATTCTATCAGGTGACATCCAGTGTCATTTCTATCGCCAAGTCTGTATTTTCCAGGTACTAATACTTCTTCTTTGTTTCCAAATTTCTCATTCCAATCACTAGTAATTATCAATACATCTTAATTCCATGTTTAGTCAATTTCAGACAACAGGGGTTGGTAAAAGTCTTCAATTTGTTCATATTTTGCTTTGATTGTTAGTGTATAAATTTGAGTAACAGTCATACTAACTGGTCTTTCTTGTAGGCATGTGGATATTATCTTATCACTGATGGCATTGCACTTTGGGATAGACTTTGAAATGTTTTTTCAGATGATGAATGTGATGGATTACTCTTCAATTTGTCATGTCTGACATAGTAGAAATATTATTGTCTGATTCAAAATCACTGATACCAGTCCATTTCTGCTGTTATGCATTTCATTTCATTTTCACAACTTCCAGTTTTCCAAGATTCATACTATATAGTCCATGTTCTGATTATTAATGAGTGATTGCAGCTGTTTCTTTCCATTTTGAGTTCTGAAGGCTTTAATCCATCTACATCATGAAGATCAACACTACTTTGAGGAGGCATCTCTTTACCATCATATTTTGGGTACCTTCCAACCTGATGGGCTCATCTTCTGGCACTAAATCAGACAAGGTTTCATGGTTATTCATAAAGTTTTCCAGTAATATATCAGAGAGCTTTCACTGCTCTTCATAAGGATTTAAGTGGCCAATTTTTTCAGAAGTGGATGATTCCATCCTTCTTCCCAGTCTATCTTAGTCTGGAAGCTCCCCTGTAACCTGTTCACCATCCTGACCCTGTTGGTAATCAAAATGGCAGTGGCATAGCCTCAAGTCTCACAGAAACATGCAAAACACTACAGTATGACAAACTGAAAGATGAATGGTGGATCCAAACTGTAGGTATTCAAAATAGAGATCCTTTAGATTTAATGCTGGCAGAATATTGAGAGGTTTGCATATATATTAATACCACTTGTTTCTCTTTAGTAAAGGCCTCAGGCCATAAAAAGCAAGATTAGCAGACCCTTAGCTGAATTCTTCAAAAAATTAAATAAGATAGAGTTACTGGTCAATAGTTGTTAATCCCTTCAGAATTTGGAGTCAACCTCATTTGGCTCATTTTATGGTTCCCCAGACTGGGATGGTTAAAATCATTCCTTGTTATGGTAGTACAAATGTTAATCCTGGAGCATTGATTTTGTCACTTCCTTCAGTGAACCTTCAACTTCTTCCTTCAACACCATTGGTTCTTGATCATATGCCACCTCCTGAAATGGATGAACATTGACGAATTCTTTTTGGTACAGTGACTCTGTGGTTCCTTCCATCTCCTTTTGATGTTTCTTGCATCATTCAATATATTGCCCATTGAACCTTTCAATGTTGCAACAAGGCTTAAATTTTTTCTTCAGTTCTTTCAGCTTAAGAAATGCTGAGCATGTTCTTTCCTTTGGCTTTCCAACTCCATGACTTTGCACATTTCATTATAATAATTGACTTTGTCTTCTCAAGCTGCCCTTTGAAATCTTTTCAGCTCTTTTCTCTTGTCATTTCTTCCATTTGCTTTAGCTACTCTCCATTCAAAGGCAAGTTTCAGAGCTTCTTCTGAAATCCATTTTGGTCTTTTCTTCCTTTCCTGTCTTTTTAATGACTTTTGCTTTCTTCATGGCTATGTTCTTGATGTCATCCCACAATTCCTCTGGTTTTTGGTCATTGGTGTTCAATGCATCCAATCTATTCTTTAGATGGTCTCTACATTCAGGAGGGATATATTCAAGGTCATATTTTGGGTCTTGTGAACTTGTTTAAATTGTCTTTTGCTTAAACTTGAGCTTGCACATGAGCTGTTCATGGTTTGATCCACAATCAGCTATTGGCCTTGTTTTGGCTGAAGATATTGAACTTTCCCATCACCTCTTTCCACATATGTAGTCAATTTGATTCCTGTGTACTACATCTGGCAAAGTCCACATGTATAGCTATCACTTCTGTTGTTGAATAAAGGTACTTGCAATACATACACCATTAGTCTGGCAAAATTCTATCATGCGATCTCTGGCATCATTTGTATCACCAAGACCAAATTAATGGAGTACAAATTGAGATGTTTCAATAAACAGATGCCCCACTGGAGGCACTCACTGGGCTATGCAAAGAGATTTGGAAGACAGCTACCTGGCCAACTGACTGGAAGAGATCCATATGTGTACTCATTCCAAAGAAAGGTGATCTCACAGAATACAGAAATTATAAAACAATATCATTAATACTGCACACAAGTAAAATATTACTTAAGATAATTCAAAAACAATTGCAGCAGTATATTGACAGAAAACTTTCAGAAATGCAAGCTGGATTCAGAAGAGGACGTGGAACAATTGATATCATTGCTGATGTCAGATGGATCTTTGCTCAAAGCAAGGAATACAAGAAAGATATTTTCTTATGTTTTACTGACTATGCAAAAGCATTTTATTGTGTGAATCATAACAAATTATGGGTAACATTGAGAAGAATGGGAATTCCAGAACACTTAATTGTATTCATGAGGAAACTGTACATAGATGAGAAGGCTATTATTCAAACAGAACAAGGGGACACTGCATGATTTAATACCAAAAAGGGATTGTGTCATGGTTGTATTATTTCACCATACTTATTCAATCTCTATACTGAACAAATAATCTTAGTAGCTGGACTATATGAAGAAGAACATGGCATCAAGATTGGAAGGAGACTCATAAACAACATCTTTCCTTGCTGAAAGTTAGGATAACTTGAAGCATTTACTGATGAAAATTGAAGAATACAGTCTGCAGTATGGATTACCTTTCAACATAAAGAAAATAAAAATCCTCAAAACTGAACCAATAAGCAGCATCACAATAAATGGAGAAAAGATTGAAGTTGTGAAAGACTTCATATTACTTAGTTCTATAATCAACATGAATGCAGCAGTCAAGATATCAGATGATAGCATCTGATAGCCTTAGGCACTATGCTACCAGAGCTCCTCTTTGAGGTCTGAGGTGCACCTAATGTAAGCCATGATATTTTCAATCACCTCATATGCATGTAAGAGCTGGACAATGAATAAGGAAGACCAAAGAAGAGTCAATGATTTTGAGTTGTGGTGTTGGTGAAGAATGCTGAAAATACTATGGACTACTAAAAGAACAAACAAATCTGTCCTAGAAGAAGTACAGCCAGAATGCTCCATGGAAGCGAGAAAGGCCAGACTTTGTCTCACCTACTTTGGTCATGTTGTAAGCAGGGACCATTCAAGGATATCATACTTGGTAAAGTGGAGCGTCTATACTGCTAACCAGAAGGCTGGTGGTTCAAACCCCCAGCCACTCCTTGGAAGGAAGATGTGGCAATGTACTTCCATAGTGATACTTCCTCGGAAAGCCAAGGAGCACTCACTTTGAGTCAGGTTTGACTCAATGGCATATAACAACAACAACAAAGTGGAGGGTCATTTAAAAAGGGGAAGGCCATCCACAATATGTATTGACACTGGCTACAATTATGGTCTCAGGTATAGCAAGGATTGTGGAGCTGACACAGGACTAGGAATTGTTTTGTTCTGCTGTACATAGGGTTGCTATGAGTTGGAGACAACTCAACAGCACCTAACAACAACAACAATGTTAATCTTAGGAATATGCAAATAATATCATATCCAGTGCTTATCCACTTGTGTTTCAGCCCTTCAGCCCCTGAAGTTGCAAGCAATTCTCTTGGTAAACCCTACCTCCTTAGTCAACCCCACCCCACAGTATGGCCAAGCTGCATGTATGTGCATCTATATAAGAGACCACATAGTTATAAAAGTTAGTCAGGGATTGGGAATGAACAATTGGACTTGATGGCTAAGGACCATAGTCTTGGGGGACATCTCTATCAATTAGAAAAATACAATTCATAAAGATACTGTTATACTTCCTAGCTTGGTGAATACCGTCTGGGGTCTTCAAACTTGCAAGCATCTAAGAAGCAACTACTGGTCTCTTTCTCTCTGGAGAAAAGGAGATTGAAGACCAAAGACTTAAGGAAGAAATTAGTCCAAAAAGCTAATGGCCCACTTTAACCACAGCCTTGTCTAACGTGAGATCAGAAGAACTAGATAGTACCTGGAAATCACTACTGCCTACGCTGACTATGACCACAATAGAATGTACAGTTAGAGTGGTTAAAAATGTATAATAAAATTCAAATTAAAACAAAACAAACAAACAAACAGACTTACTGGGACCACTGAGCATTGTCCTAAGACAACTTTCTAACTAAAACTCAAGACATTCCCAGAGACCACTTATCAATCTAATAATAAACAAGTCTATAAATAAACAATAACACCTGTGTTTCAGGCTGGGTCATCTAGAGAAGGAAAACCAGTGAAAGATACATATATGGATGTGGCATCAGGATTGAAGAAAGACTCATTAGCAATCTGTGACATGCAAATGACACAACTTTGCTTGCTGAAAGTGAAGATGACTTGAAGGACTTACTGATGAAGATCAAAGTGTACACCCTTCAGTATAGATTATACTTCAACATAAAGAAATAAAACCTCATAACTGGACCAATAAGCAACATCACCATAAATGGAGAAAAGATTTAAGTTATCAGGGATTTCATTTTATTGGATCCACAGTCAACATCCATGGAAGCAGCAGTCAATAAATCAGACATTATATTGTTGTGGTAGTTCAGTTTGTGTCAACTTGCCTGGGTCTGGTTGAGTGGCTGGGCAGCTGGTGGTAGTTATTCCCCATATAAGACTGGCAATCAACTCCATGGTGGAATCTACTGTGAGCAGTTGAGTAGCTTCCTTAGGGAATGTGGTCTGTTTCCTGTATATAAGCAGAAGTCTTGGGAAATGGTCTCTAGCTTATGGCATGCTTGGACCCTGCATGTAGCTATGTAGTTGTTCAGTACCCTTCCATGTTCTGCCAACCTTGGGACTTACAATGGACTTAAATTAATGGCCTGCCTTGTGGTTTGGTAACATTGGGACTGAGCCTTTTTATTTGTCAACCTTGGGTTTGTCAGCCTCAGCAACCAGCAGCTCTCTGAGTGAAGAAACACCTCTAGCTTCAGTGGGCCATGAGCAGGAGGCAGAGTTGGAGCCCAAGGTTGAGGGGCTTTCACCCAGACCCTAGAGCTTGGCACTTTAAATTTGGACTTAATGCCTCCAAACTGTGAGAGAATAAATTACTGTTTATTAAGGCCATCCCATTTGTGGTATATTCTTGTTAGAGCAGCACTAGGTAACCAAAACAATTGTCCTGTGGAAATCTGCTGCAAAAGACTCAAAGGGTTAAGAATCAAAGATAACACTTTGAAGACAAAGCTGTGCCTGATGCAAGCCATAGTATTTTCAATCATCTCATATGCACATGAAAGCTGGACAATGAATAAGGAAGACCAAACAGCTTATGACTTTGAATTGTGGTGTTGGCATAGAATACTGAAAATACCATAAACTGCCAGAAGAATGAACAAATCTGCAGTGGAAGAAGAGTAGTTGGAATGTTCCTTGGAAGTGAGAATGGCCAGACTTTGTCTCACCTACTTTGATCATGTTGTCAGAAGGGACCAGTCCCTTAAGAAGTTTATCATGATTGACAGAGTGGAGGGTAAGTGAAAAAGAGGATCACGTTCAGGAACTCTGGTGGCCTAGCGGGTAACACATTTGGATGCTAACGAGAAGATCAGTGGTTCAAATCTACCAGCTGTTCTGCAAGAGGAAGATGAGGCAGTCTTCTTCTCTAAAGATTTACAGCCTTAGAAACACAATGGGGGTGGCTATGAGTCAATACAGCAGGCTCTAGCTTCAGAGGCTGACAAATCCAATATAAGTAGGTAAGATAGCAGGTTGTTGTCTCACAGGCTGTGAGGGCAACAATCTGAAGTTGAGTAGACAATATGGCAGGCCACTGGTTCAAGTTCGGATTATGATGGACCCAAGGCAGAATCCAGATCAAGCAAAATGTCAGAGTTCTTTGCCAGATGTCCATATATATTGGAAGCAGGCGACACTCCTGAGGAAACTCCCTTTGAACTGATTGGCTGCTCATAGCAGATCTTATCATGGGTATGATTATATTATTTCAGATCTCACCATGGGGGATGGCTCCATCATAACTGTTAAAACACTTAGAATCATGGCTCAGGCAAGGTGACACACAACCTTAACTATTACAGCCACCTCTTGTCAACCTGACACTTACACCCATCTCCTTAAACCATACATAATCTCTAAATAAAGACAATTATAAAGTTATTCTTGTGCCTAGCATGGTACAACGAACACACATACAACCAAAAACTTATTAGCCCCATTTATATGTTTTATTGTATAACTGAAGAAAATGAAAATATCTGATGCACATGAACAAGAACAAATATGCACAGCAATCATAATCCTCACTTCTGCAACTGGTCACACATTTGTAGCTGATATTTACTACATTCTTCCACCATCCATTCCATATCCTTTTGCCCTTTGCAAGCAACTCAGCTGGTCATGGTTATTTGCCTGATAGCGTGACCCAAATCTTCATTCCTGAAGAATCTGGGCCATTAATAGTCATCAGAATTGGGTAGTTGTAGTTTTCCATTAATTTAAATCACAAGACATAGTAGAACTAAACCACATCCTAAGGAACCTCCTGTATTTCAGACATATTGTTCTTTACCTCCATTATGTAATACCAATCCACCTTCCCCTTGGTTGTCAGGATCAACTACACCAGACAATACAGTAACTCCCTTCTTTGCCTGTTGATGAAGAGGCATGAGGAGTTCAAAATGGCTGGGTGGAATTCTTAAATGCCAGTTCAGTGGAATCAGTATTGTTTCTCTAAATAGGAGTGTTCCTCCCTTTGGGACCAAGACCTCCAGACCTACAGAGCATAGGGTGACAGGAACTAGAAACAGAATTTTTTTTTTATTTGGTCCCTAGGGGAATAGTGAGTTGTGCCACTCCCATTTCCATTCCTTAGTTCCTGGGACTTGTGAATCCTGGCTATTGGAGAAACAACACCATATATTGGATGCTAGTTTAGAACACATACAGATTCTTGGAGAATATTGGCCCAATCCTGCAAGATATTGCCACCTAGCTTGCACCATAATTGTGCTTTTAGAAGGCCATTCCATAGTTCTATCAAGCCAGCAGCTTCAGGATGATGGGGAACATGGTAAAACCATGAATTCCATGAACATTGGCCCATCGCCACACTATATTTCCTGTGAAATGAGTCCCATGACTTGAAGTGATGCTGTGTGGGATAACCTGATAGTGGGTTAGGCATTCAGTAAATCCACAGATGGCAATTTGGGCAGAAGCATTGCATGCAGGTGAAGTGAGTGACTCCACTTTTGTAACTCTATTTTTGTAATGTCCAGCTATAACTGGCAATATCTTCCTAAAACTCCATTTTATATAACTGAAGTGACCATCTTATCCTGCCCCCACTCCCCGTGGGTTAAGGGGTAACCCCTTTTGCATATCAAGCAACTAAAACACCCCTGTGCTAAAGCATGTACTCTGAGGTGGTTATCAAACCTAACTCTCCTCACCCCTCAATGCCTGTGCTGAAGCACGTGTTCTAAGACCTTGAAACTGCAGCTTCTGCTTCTGTATTATCGCTTGTTTGCCTGCTTTATAAAAACCTACCTAAAACCGGGCCGTTGCTGCAGCATAGGAGCGCACTTCAGCTCCTTGCAGTTGGCTAGCCTAAATAAATCTCTTTTACCCAAAAGTGGACGTTATAGTGGCTATTATTTTAAACTGAACCCATAACATTCGGGGGCTCATCCGGGATAGCCACTGTGTCCCAGCGCCTCTGCCAGATGGCCACCTGTGGAAGAAAAAGGATCTCTAGGGGAGGCACCCCTGAAGACGTTCCAGGGCCCCAGAACTCCATTCTCACAACCGGGTGTCCACCTGGAAACGCGGAATTCGGCTGATTCAGCTTAAAACACCTGATTCTGCCTGAGGTAAGTCTGTAAATCTGCAAGACCGGTCTCTCTGTTGATTGAGAGAAAGGATTGGATGCAATCGTAAACTTTCTCCAATTTTTTCTCACCAGGATGCTGCTTGAGAAAATCTGTCCAGTGAAAACTTGTTTTCCTGGAGTCTGATCTAGTAAAAACGTTGGTGAACTGACCTTGTTACTAGAGTTTCTGTTCTGTCCTCTGGAGAGTATCTGATAATTCTGAAACCAAACACGTATTTCACTCTGGTCTGGGCTGGGAAGAGGGAGGGTGAGATTTTGGCCGATAACCTTAATTAAGAGTACCTCTACAGCCAATTGTACTGTTTTGTGTTGAAGCTTCACTGAAATTCGTTTAAGTGTTTGGTGTAAGTTTGTTTATGTGAAATTTATATTGTGTTTGGGTGGTGAAACTGTGTTTTGTTGGAATCTAGTCTGGCCCAAAACTTTTCTAGAATCTGGTATCGAGGTGTTTTGCCATTCTATGTTATGTTGTCCCTTGGTGTTTTTGTCACTTAATTCTTTTCCTTTTTGCCTTTGAATGGCCTTTTGACTTGTAATCTTATGACTGTCACCCCGACTGACAGGACAACTAGATGGAAAATTTCTCTTAGGTTGTTGTTATTTCTGCTACTCATAGTGAATGAGTTCTAATTCTGAAATTGAATTGAGAGGTTTAAGCATTTCGTCTAAAGCCTGTTAGACTTTCTTGATTGGTTTTATCCAAAAACTTGGGATTTTTATGGTTTAAATGAATGGATCATTGATTTAGCTGCTCAAGGGACCCTACAAGAATTTGCATCCTGGGAAGTGAAATTTTACTTATTTTATTGTTATTCTTATGATAGTAAATATCTAAACTGGCTTTCAAATTCAGGATTAAATCCTAGGTTAAATAAATTAACAATTTAAAATTTTTGGGTTAGGGTATGTTTTGATGTATGTGTGAACAACTGTGTCTGGCTAACTGAAACCATAAGGGATTAGGGAACTGGAAGTAAGTTCAGAGGATTGCACTTAAGGGTATTTGATAGAATGTTTTATATTGCCTAAATTACAATTTTGCGCAACTTAGTAATAACAATTACAAATACATTACTGCCAACTTATAAAAATATGGGAAACTCTTATGAAAGGAAAATGTCCCTCTCCAATGTATATTAAATAATTTTAGACTAGCCTACAGGTGAAATTATGGTATTAAATTCAGCCCTGGGTGCCTCAGGATTTTGTATAAATTAGAGTGATTTTAATAACTGACTAATCAGTATTCTAACAATAGAAATTGATATTGTTTTCCATTTTTTTTTACTATAACTGGTAGTGTGGGATAAAATTCTTTGGGCATTTACTTTACCCTTACTCTTGACTTCTATCATGTCACTATTTTTGGATTAATTATTGAAACAACATAGACCAATTAAACTGTTTTTACATGTAAAATTCAGTGACATTAATTATGTTCTTTAAGTGATATTTGCTTAAATTTAGTCCAAAACCCCATTTCTGGTCTGGCTCCTAGCTGACAAGGAAGTTAAAATTTTTATCTTTAATAAGTAACCTTAATTGAAATCTTCTCCACAACTGGAACATTGTTATTTGATTTGACTTTACTTGATTGTTTGTGTATAAAGAGTGTGTGTGCATGGCACCGGTGCAACAATTTCGAGTGAATTTAAGTGTCATTGAGTGAATGTAAATGTGACTGGAAATTAAGTAACCAAGATTTTGTACCAGAATTGGACTCCTTAACTGTATTCTGAAAAACTGAACCTTCAGAAGTTAAGGAACAGAAGTTATATCCTTCCTTAAATCATTTTTAAGTCAAGCAAAACTTTTTTATATCTGCTTTTAAATCAGACTGTTTCAGCTGCAACTATGCCTGGCAGCACTTGCTCTCCTCCGCCTTTTGACCCTTTCCCTCCCTCAGGAAAGCAAGTTAACTGTTTATCATCCACTGTGCCTCCTTTATCACCTATGCAAACTATGGTGCAAAAGGCAAGCTGTGGATGTGGACATTCCATTAGAATTAAAACATGTTTTTCCCTTAACAGAATGCATAAATCAGCAGACTAATCAACCAATGCGAGGACATAAATCATTTGCTTTAAAACTCTTAAAGACTTGAAACAAGCTGCTGCTACCTATGGCCCAACAGCACCATTTGTAAAAACCTTAATAGAAACCATTGCTCAAGAAACTATGTGTCCTTATAATTGGTATATGCTGGCTAAAACTGCATTAGAAGGAGGAGATAATTAATCCAGAGGCTAGGGCTTTTTGTTACACCCAACCAAAAAAGCCCAAGGCCATATACATAGAATGAAATGGTAATCAAGATGAAAAAATGAAACTGCAATGTTTTTAAAGGATTATGTGTTTGAGATTATGTGTTTACCTGAATGTACTATAGCAGTTAAATGTTCTCTTACTTGTTTGTACATCAGAAATGATTATGGGGTATGTGGATAACAGAGAATGTGTAAGTCAGCCTTCAGCCAATTCTTGATTGGATATGTTAAAAGGGGAAATAGAATTTGCCCAGAAGAAACACAGGCTTTTGTTTCAAACCCTGTATGTAGAGTATAGGGGGGCTTAAATAGAAAACCTGAACCCCACCCAGTACTACTGAAGGAACAGAAAATTTACATTTTATTAAGAAGCTGAAAAGGAAAAAAAAAAAATAATAACTGTTTGGCTCTTTGAATTTCAAGCAAGCAGACAGGGTTTGGGTGCATCCAGACAGGAAAGTCATGGTCCATGAGAGAAACCCCTTCCAGGACTGAAAATTAAAGGAAACCAGTGAGTAGTAAACTTATATGTTACTCACTTATGACCATCTGAGTCCACCTGAGAGAAAATGGAGGAAGTGCAAAAAACAAACAGGCTGAGTTTGGTACTCTTTAACCTAGGCCACGGAGTCTGGGGATGAGAGGAAGGGCTAGCTGGTCTGAAGTGCAATGAGTTGTGAGCCTACAGGCAATGAAATAGTCCCTGAGGACTAAATATGTAAGAGAAGGTGCTGGCTGATCTGAAGTGAAGGGAAGAGTGTGACTCCCAAACTTGGAAACTGGTACCCATGACCTAGCTGGGATGGCTAGGGCTGAGCTGACCAGAACCCGATCAAACAAAGAAAAAGATGTTTGACACTGAACTGGTGTCAAATTACTGCAATTTAATGACTTGAGCTGGGCTGGACTTTGTTTGTTTATGGATCCAGATACCTGAAGTTTCCATGCAGAACAGAAGATTCTCCAGAAAGAAAGGACAATACTTGTCTCCTCAGAATACCGGTTTGATAGGGATAGGCAAATTAAAAATAGCAACTGAGGTGGTCCTGATTATAAATGTTATCCACCTGGGGTATTTCTATTGGGAACAACACAAAGTAATGTTTTGGGAAGTTCACTCTCTTTCAGGTGCTTAGAATTCTGATACTATAATTGGCTAGTTTGACCACTCTGCCAGGCTCAAACAGAGGCCTCCTTGAGGCAGAGCAGTCTCTGACTGCTGGCTGAGAAGGACCGTTCTGCTGAAAGAGACATACACCCCTGGGAAAGAGAAGCAAGAGGAAAAGTAAAATGACTGGTAATAAGCTTTTTAAAAGAGGGGGAAAAGAGAATAGTTTTGTCTTAAAGTAGAATGTCTTGTCATCCCAGAGCATGAAAGATAGTAAAAGTTAAATTTAAAAATGTTAGTAAGTTGTAGAAATTTGAGAGAAAATGAACATTATTTGCCTTGGTTTTTAATACCTGCAAATAATAAGTGTAAAGAAAAATGTGTAGAAAGTTGTAGAAAATTTGAGAGAAACTGAATTTTCCATGTAATTATTATTTTTTATTTTTTTTTCTCTTCTGAATTTCAGTAATAACCAAAAGGCAGTTTCGGGCAATACATCTTTTCAGAATACAAATCTGTATAATACTTGTTCATATTTCTGAAACTCTACCTGCCAAACAGTTATCTCATTCAACCCAAGAGATACAGTTTTATAAAGTAAGAATGTTTATGTATAATATTTCCACCTGAAGAAAGGAACATCTTTGGGGGCCTTAAAGAGAATATAACATAATGACACAAAGGCCTGGTTAGTTCTGGAAGCTGAGACCTGCCATGGATTTAGCACATATGCCCTGATTATTATGCAGCTTCTTATCTTAACCTACCCCAGTCTGGATAGGGCAGCAGAGGAGGTCTCTCCCACTCTCTTTCAGGAACTCCTCTGGGGCCAAAGGCAAGCGTGAATAACATGCCAACATTACAGAATTCAGTATAGTTTACACATTTCAATTTCCTTCGTCTCAGCCAAATATACACTACTGGATCCATCTCTTACAATACCACATCCTGGACTAAATTGCTAAAAGTTGGGCAATTGAGTTTACCAGCAATAAAATCCTTGGCTAACATAGCCTCCAATAACTTCCAAACATTGAACTAAACCCCAGTGAGGAACATGCGACAGCTACCAGTTCAACAGTGGTCTCACAGTAAGAACCCTTGAAGTAGGGGACAGTTTCTTTATGAAGAACCCCATATTCTTAACTTTGAATAGTGCAGATGATCCAGGGCTGGGGAGAGTGAGTTGAGCTACTCTTCAAGGCAACCTCACCCTTTTTCTTTAAGTAAATGTTAACTATTACATGAAACATATTTGGCCAGTGGAAATAAAAATTGAAAAAGATTGTAAATAGATCATTACAAATGATTCCTCTGTGTAAATGAATTATACAATTAAGAGTGCCTTCAGAATTCTACAGAACCTTACCTTAACTCTGTTCTTCCCCATCTGCCCCTCGGAAAATGGTCTCCTCAGCATACACTCAGAATAATGTAAAATTTGACCAGGGGTCCAGGCCAGATCTGTCAGGGCAATACCCATTACAACAGGTTCCAGCTAGTTTAAATCATGAAAGAAACCCTGGAAGTTTCATTTAGACTCATGTACCATTCACTTAACTGATTTAATCTTTTATTAACTACCTTACCTCTGAAGAAAAAAACTAGAACAGAATCCAACAGACTTCATAACCTCCAACCTGAAAACCTAGCCAGGGGACACAGCCATCAGAAACAGATCCAGAATAAAATCCCAATAAACCAGAGAACAAAACAAGATTCCAAAATTAAAAAGACTGGGTATGAATACTTCTCAACTTGTAAAGATTACTTTCAAGGTCTATAATAAC
>NW_006921902.1:15036-18421 GCF_000298275.1 Orycteropus afer afer | reverse complement strand
CCTTAATAGAGAGGGAGAATAATGTGGAAAAAACTGAAAATCATTCGGAGGAAAAAGAAAAGGTGGGGACCAGGTTTGCTGGTCTGATAGAGCCTGGTGGAACCACTGAGACTATGGCCCCTAGCTGCCCTTAAGATCTGGAATTGAACCCACACCTGTGGTTTCCAGCCAAACAAAAGACAGGCATATGAGTTGAACATTTACCTCAAGTAGATACACTCCATGGAGAAAGCAATCATGGGAGAAAGAAGGGCTGCTTATGTACAGGGAGGCAGCTCAGGGGGCAGGAGTGTATGGAGCGATGGACACTGGGAAGAGGTAACTATGGGGGGGATGTGGGAGGGGTGCTGTTGCATTGTGGTAAACTGTGGTCAATGACATGAGACAAAGTATATGTGAATTGCTGTATGGAAAGTGAATTTGCTCTGTAAATCTTCCCCCAAATCACAATTTAAAAAAAAAAAGGAAACTGCAGCTTCTGCTTCTGTATTATTGCTTACTTGCCTGCTTTATAAAAACCTAGCTAAAACCGGGCCCGTTGCTGCAGCATTGGAGCACACTTCAGCTCCCTGCTGTCAGCTATCCTAAATATATCTTTTACCCAAAAGTGGACATTATAGTGGATATTATTTTAAACTGAACACATATCACAGGAAAGGCAAATCTTTAATCAGAGCAAATGTCTATTCTGGTAAAAACAAAACACTTCTCTTTCCACTGTGGAAGTAGTCCAATGTCATCAACCAGGCACCAAGTTGCTCCCTGATCACTCTGAGGAATGGTTCCATATTGCATACTCAGTGTTCATTTGTCTCTGCTGCTGGTAGTTTGGGTGCTCATCTGTGGCTGTAGCCACGTCATCCTTGGTGAATGAATGTCCATGTTGCTGAGCCCATGCATAATCTGCATCCCTGCCACCATGTTCATGACCCCATCGGGCAATACAGCAGTGGCTGGGGAAAGAGGATGATTGGTTTACACAGAATATGTCAAACCAACTCTTACTAATAAACAAGGTTAATAACAAGTAAGTCTATAAAATAAACAACACTCACAGAGAATGTGCTATTTAGAACAATCAACTATATGAGACCAAAAGGGCACTCAAACCAAACCAATCCAAACTCACTGGCATTGAGTCAATTCTGACTCATAACGACCCCCATAGGGTTTCCAAGGCTGTAAATCTTTATGGATGCAGACTACCTCTCCTGTGGAGTGGCTGGTGTGTTCAAATCACTGATCTTCTGGTTAGTACTCAAATGTCTTAACCACTACACCACTGTTGTTGTTGTTATGTGCTGTCGAGTCGGACCGGACTCATAGTGACCCCTCCTTTGGTTTCCAAGGCAGTATCACTACGAAAGCAGATTGCTCCATCTTCCTTCTGAGGCGTGGCTGGTCCATTTGAACTGCCAGCCTCCTGGTTAGCAGTCAAGTGCCTTAGACACTATGCGACCAGAGCTCCCACTATACCACTAGAGCTCCTTAACAGACAACAGTGGCCCAAAATCAAAGATAAGAATGCAGAAAGGGACAGGGAAACTGGATGAATGGAAACAGAACTTAAGAAGGAATTGGGGACAGTGCTGACACATTAAGCAGATTGCAACCAATGACAAAGAATAATCTGTGTATGAGTTATTGGTTGGGTAACTACTTTGCTATGAAAATTTTCACCTAAAGCACAATAAAATGTTTAGAAAAAGGCAACTATATTTGTTTCGTAATTGAAGCTTCTCAAATTCTTAAGGTCACAGTACTTCTCAGTATAATATTCACTTTATATAGTGTAATTGAGAAGCTTATAAAAGGAAGTTTATTAAGCCAACAAGAAGCTCATTGCCGTATTGATTAATTGTGGTATTGAAAGTTCTTGTTACACTGAGTAACAATCTGCCTTTATAAGATCCACCCACTGATCCAGCTCTTCTCTCTGGGTACTTCAAATAAATTCAGGGCTTCTTCCCCATGGTAATGGTTCATGGAAGTGAAATATGCTACACACACATATATATGTACATGTATATATACATATGTGTGGGTGTGTGTATGTATTCTAAGTGTTCTGTTTTTATAGTTAAACTTTTCCACATAACAGTTTTAAATAAACTACTTTTCACACTGCTCTTTATACAGTCCATTTCAATGTGTGGTAAAACAACACTCTCCAAGAAGAGAAGCCAGACTTTAAAGGTGAGTAGTATTTAGAAGCAGATAGAAGGTACAATTTAGCGTTTTCATTTTTGCTATGCCTAGAAATATGAAGCCACGTGCATTTGCTTTACTTAAACACTATAGAAAAAAACCTAAGCATGTTTGCAATTTATGAAAAATTTGTAGTGTAGCAATTTACAAAATGCTTAGATATACATGTGTGCACTTATATACTCTAATTGCACCTCTACCCATCCCCCAGGATCTTTAGTTGTGTAGTTAAGTATGTTCTGGATAAAAAGGGATATTTAACCACTTATATTCAACATTACATGTATTAAAGGTAGTAGCCAGGATAATTAGTTAAGGAAAAATACATAATATACATAAACACTGGAAAATAATAAGTAAAGCTATCTCTTTGGTAGATAGCATGATCTTGTATATTAAAAAAAAAATCCTAATTAAGTCCACCAAATAGTAGAATTACAAAAATAGATCAGTAAGATTGCAGGATATAAAAGGAACATAAAAAAATCAATTGTTTATCTATACAGTGTCAAGGCACAATGGAAAGTAAAATTAAGTAAATAATTCCATTTCAATGCAGTGGGATACAATATCATAAAAAATACTTAGGAATAAATGTAATAGAATAGTGCAAAACTTATAAAAACTGCAAAACATTGTTGAAAAAGACGGAAGGAAGACCTAAATAAACGTGATTCATAGAGACATTGTAGGGCAGAGTAGAATCATTTCCAAAGCTATAAATCTTTATGGATGCAAACTACCTCATCTTTCTTCTATGAAGTAGCTGGTGTTTTAGAACTGCTGACCTTTTGGTTAGCAGATGAATGCTTTAAGCAATGTGCCAGTACAGCTTATAGGGTCATTATAAATCAGAATCGATCGATGATGGTGGGTTTGGATTGAATTTAAATAAATAGGAAGCATCAACTATTCATAAAGCAAAAAACATAAAATTGTTAAAATATCAATACCCCCACAAAAATTGATCTAAAGTTTCTGTGATAGTTGAGGTTGTGTGTCAACTTGGCTGGACCATAACTCTGAGTGGTTTAAGCTGTTGTGATGTGGTTATTCCCATGATGAGATAAGATGTATATGCTTTGAGCAGTCAGTCCACTGAAAGGGAGTTTCCCTAGGGGTGTGGCCTACTTCCTATGCATATATATACATATACATATACATATACATATATATA
>NW_006921902.1:12270-14431 GCF_000298275.1 Orycteropus afer afer | reverse complement strand
ATACATATACATATACACACACACACATACATATACATCCTGGGAAAAAGAGAGAACCTTGTGTGGATCTGGATCCTGTTGTGCTCCCTACAACTGTCTGTGAGTGAAAAATCCACCACTCTGCCTAATGATCTTGGATTGGTCATCCACCGAAGTGAGCATCTGGTATACTGCATGCCAACCTTGAGCCTGAGTTGGGAAAAGCCTCCAGTTTGATGTTTGATCCAGGAACTTGGGACTTGCTATCTTCCATAACTGTGTGAGCCATTTTCCTAAGATAAATTTTTCTCTCTGTCTCTCTATAAACTTACTGGTTTTGCTTCTCTAGGGAACCCAGCCTAGCCTAATACAGGTTCAATGAAATCTCTGTCAAAATTCCAGTTAGGTTCTTTGCTGAAATTGTCAAGCTGATTCTACAATTTATATGGAAATTCAAGGGGCCTAGAATAGCTAAAATATCTTAAAATAAGAGAACAAAAGTGTTAAGACTCACACCAATTCCAAAACTTAATACAATGCTACAGTAATTAAGTCAGTATGGTACTGGCAAAAGGATAAACACATAGACTAATGGGATAGAACTGAGAGTCTAGAAATAAACCTTCACCTTTACACAGTTAATTGATTTTGACAAGGGTACCAATACAATTAAATGAGGGAGAATTCATCTTTTAAATAAATGCTACTGTGACAGCTAGATATTCAAATGCAATAGAATAAAGTTGGAACCTCTTACTCACATCATATATAAAAACTAACTCAAAATGAATCAAAGACTTAAATGTAAGAGGTAAAACTATGAAAACTTTTAGAAGAAAACATATCCATAAATCTTACTGGCCTTGGATTAGGCACTGGTTTCTAAGAAATACCACCAAAAGTGCAAAAAACAAATAAATAAATACATAGGATTTTATCAAGCATTTGCACATCAAAGAACACTATTAAGAGAGTGAAAAAACAACCCAAAATATGTGTGAAAATAATTGCAAATTGTATACCTGATAAGGATTTTGTATTCTGGATATATAAAGGACTAATATAATGAAAGAACAAAAAGACAAATAACCCAACTAAACAATGAGCAAAGTATCTGAAGAGACATTTCTCCAAAGACGATATATACATGAAAAAATGCTTAGGACTATTGGCCATCAGAAAAATCCAAATGAAATCTATAATGATTTAATCATTTCATATTTTTGGGATAAGTATTATTAATTAAAAATATATAAAATAATATATGAGAATGAGAAAAAATTGAAATCTTCATATACTGCTCTTAGGAATGTGTAATGATGTAGGTGCTTTGGAAAATAATGTGGTAGTTCTTCAAAAGGCTAAATATCAAGTTAGGTTACCATATCACATAGCAATTCCACTCCTAGATATGTACCCAAACAAAAAGGCAACATACATGTATGTAAAAACTTATATACAATTATTCATGACATTATTCAAAATAGAAACAGCCAAAACCAAAAAAAAAAAAAAAATGATAAATGGCAAATACAATACGTTCTATCCATATGCTCTATTCGTACAATGGAATGTTATTTTACAATAAGAAGGAATGAAAGACTGATTTGTGCCACAATATGGATGAACCTTAGCTATATTATGCTAAGTAAAAGAAGCCAATAAAAAGAAAAAAATAGACATATTGTATGATTCTTTTTTTAAAATAAAATATCCAGAAAAGTCAAATCTAGAGAGGCAGAAAGTAGTTTCATGGGAAACTTGGTGGTGCAGTGGTTAAAATATTCAGCTGGTAACCAAAAGTCAGTGGTTTGAACCCACCAACTATTTCAGGAGAATTGCTCCCGTAAAGAATTACAGTCTTTGAAACCCTGCGGGGCAGTTCAACTCTCTCACATAGTTGGAAATGACTTGATGGTAATTTCCTTTCTTCTCTTTTCTTTTTTTAGGGTTAGGAGGAGGAGGCCTGGTGACCCTAAGCTGCTAACATAAAGGTAGACAATTCAAACTCACTCAGCACTGTGGGAGAAGGAACTGGCTTATCAGCTTCATTAAAGGTTATGGCCTAGAAAACTCTTTGAGGCAATCAATTCTCCTCTATAAGTTGAACTTGACTCAATGGTACCCAACAACAACAGGGTTGGGAAGGGCGAATTTGGGCTCTCATGGTGAGTGATAGCTA
>NW_006921902.1:10957-12170 GCF_000298275.1 Orycteropus afer afer | reverse complement strand
AATAAACTTATTATAGGGCTGAATCTGTTCAAAATTGTCCAAAAAAATTACACAAGATTACTTTACCTATACCAGAAACAATCCAAAGTGCAATCCACCTCCAGTAGTAAACAACAAACAAACAAACAAACAACAACAACAAAAAAAACAGCTTATATGAATTTATACTCCTGAAAAATAAAGTACACTTTCACTACATGGGTGGAAACATTTTCCTAAAGTACGGAAAAGCAGCAGAGGTGAGTCAACCCTATTAAGACATGGACTAAAATGTGGCAAGAGACCAACTTATCTTAGATAAAACTCCTTGACCTGTCACGGATCTGGATTTCCCCCAGAAGCAGGTTTAAGTTAAGCCCATATAAAATATTATATGGGAGACTATTTTCTAGAATGTAACATCCTAGTTATGTAGGAAAGGGAAACCCTAAAAATTGTTAAAGAATTAAATATTTTAAAACATTTACAAACTTTATCTGCAACACTAACCAGTTTACTTGCAGCAGGTTGTTATATCCCACAGATACTCCCCTCCCTAGCTTCTATCCAGGTGATTGGGAGTGCAACGACTGGATTCCCAGAACCAACACCTTCTGCCCTTACTAAACTCTTACACCATTACAAATCAGGAGGACTAAAAACCTGATGAAAAGACACACTGCTACAGGATCAATCCTACATTGGAAGAAACTTTGCACTGTAGTTTTGACTACACCTGCAGCCATGAAACTGAATGATCTCACACTGTGGATTCATCACACGCATCTGAAGCTGGCATCTCCTGACTCAAAATGACAAATCTTCAAGGACCCCAATCAACCTCTCAAGCTAAGACTGTCTCATTCCCTTGTTTTGTGGTCTTGACTTACTTATGTTTATGTACATGTTGGTCACGGGGTTTTTACTGGAAAGTATCCCCCACCCAGTTTCAATGAACAGTAATTGAAGGTACAACAGAACAAGTGGCCTTCAAGGCCACTCAGCATGACGACCTTAAACTTTCAGTTTTAAAATAAATTTGTACACCTTAGTATATCCCAGAGTGAAAAAGAGTTACTCATATATAGTCACTAATACTAATAAAACAAGAGTAATCAAAGCAACACCAACCCTGGTATGAAAAAATATAAAGGAAATAAATAATGAATCAATGATTTGATTCTCAAACAAAAACAGTAGAGAATGAAGTAAGTGACTCCACTTTTGCAACTCT
>NW_006921902.1:6127-10857 GCF_000298275.1 Orycteropus afer afer | reverse complement strand
TTGAACTGTCAGCCTTCTGGTTAGCAGTCAAATGTCTTAGGTACTACATCACCAGAGCTCCTATATCTCAATAAAGCTGTTGCTTATTTTCTTTTAAAAGGAGGGTGCTTAGAGCATTAATCGTTGGAAGAAATATCCTCACTTCTTTGTTCATCTAGTTTTTAGGTGAGTAATATTAATGTCATGATTGTGGCATGTGAGTCATATTTGATGTTTATACTTAGGAACTACTTGGGAATGAGGGGTGGTCGATGATGTGCATTCTCAACAAAAGTAGATTTTTATACACACAACAATAGAGGAAATTTTATCTGACTTACCTCCTCCTCTAATTTTTCTTTTCCTTTGTAGATTCATTAAGCTTCAGAAATCTCTGTGTATTTCAAATTGTGCTTGAGTCTATGGCTGCAATTTCACATATAATTAATTGTGCCATGCCGTCGTGCAATGTGGCACAGGACCGGGCAGTGTTCTGTTCTGTTGTACATAAGGTTGCTACGAGTCAGAGCCAACTCGACAGCACATAACAACATTGTGCAATGTGCGCTCATCTCCTCTAAACTCTTAAGACTGAGCTCCAACTGCTCCTGGTGAGACAGTGGCTCTAATGATTCCAGTTCATGCTAATTCTCTCCTTAGTTTGGGTATCTCTCATCAACTCACGTTCTCTCAGGTAACTTGTATATTTTACCAAAGGTTTTATCTGGGTAATTATCAGCATTACCTGATACAGAAGACTGATATTAAAGGGCAGGATTTCTTTACAAACAGTAGGAGAAATCAGCCCTTTAGAAAGTTACTAAAAGATAGCCTACTATGACAGCAGTTTCTCCCTTTGCTCACATCAACACAAACCCTCTCCACCTCCTTCAGGGACAAGGGATGGAAGTGCAAGATTCCAAACCAAACCCACTGCCATCCAGTTGATTCCAAATCAGAGGGACCCTATAGGATAGAGTAGAGCTTCCCCATAGAGTTTCCAAGGCTTTGAATCTTTATAGAATCAGACTGCCTTACCTTTTTCTTGTGGAGTAGCTGGTGAGTTCAAATTACCAATCTTTGGTTAGCAGCCCAATGTTTTAACCACTCTGCCACCAGAGCTCCTTATATAAGACTCATGATCCTGGTACAGCAGAGGCACTGGCTCCAAGTATAGTCCAGTGAGAAAACACATGGAGGACAGAGCTGGGGTTGTGGTGAGCTCTGCTGCCTCACCTCTAATTGTAATGGTACTTCATTCTTAAATGCTAATTTTGAAATTTTGCAAGGAATTATTTTATCTAGTGTCAACAATACAGAGAATACTCTGGATAAACTCTTTATATTCCAGTAGAGGGACTGGTGAGGGTTCACTCTGGGGGCCTGTTAGGCCCCCACCTGAATCACTCTGGCAGTTGCTGCCTGGGCTCATTAATAATATTGACACCTGCTACCTTATATGGAAGGTTACACAACAGGGGCCAGTTTGGTCTCTGCTCTGTGCCTCTTTCTCCCTCTCAGCACTAAGTAAAATTTCCTCTCAAGCAAGCACTGGGCAAGGCAGTATTAGTTACAGTGGAGGATCCCTGGAGTTGTTAAGTAATCTACTAAACTATCATGATTCTTTCAACCAAAAGCATCTGGCAGTCTATGGTTGTCTTTAAAGCCTGAAGGACACAGCAAAAGGAAGAGAAGTAAAGCTAAATAATTTACCATTACAAGTTGAAGCTGTAGGTTTGTCGTTTTTATGTGCCGGGCTGTAGGACTTACCCCAAAAGTCTTTCCTTTTGGTGGTGCTTCCTGCTGTACTCATCACTCAGAGAGAGCCACCATTAAGAACATTCTACATCTCATTTATAGTTTATAACATATCTGTTAAAAATTTTTCCCTCTTTTTTTTTTCTTATGTTCAGCAGGTAAACTGGGACTAGCTCCTTTAAAACATGTACCAAAAGGAGTGGAATAATAATTAAGAGAGCACAATCAACTTTGGGATATTAATTAAGTACTAGCACATTGAGAATGTGTGTTCATAGCCACAGTCTGCTTATGGTAAGCCAAAAGCTATTTGTGCTCACAGAGCAATAACTAGGTGTTAAGGAAGTAATTAACTTTTCCTCTAAAGAGAAACCAAGATGAGAATGGAAACTCCTGGGCTGAGGCCTGTGCAAAGGACCTAAATCAGGCACAAGTAAAAAAAGTTGATCTTTCCCCACTTTAAATGTAACAAATGTTCAGTAATAATGTCCTTTCTATAGAGACTTACGGTAAGTTAACACTGAAGTTATTTTCCTGCATGTGGAAGGCTGTTTACTTCTTCCACTTTTCATTGAGCTCTGGTAGCGTAGTGCCTAAGGCACTTGACTGTTAACCAGAAGGCTGGCTATTCAAACCCACCAGCCACTCCACTCCTTGGAAGAAAGGTTGGGGAATCTACTCTACTTCTGTAGTGTTACTGCCTCGGAAACCTAAGGAGGGGTCTCTATGAGTAGTGTCCAATTCCACGCCACATAACAACAACACAATTCTGAAATCTGGACTAGAGTGTAGAGGCAAAATCATGTATTCAAGGTCACTCAAAGAGCAAAGTCTCAAGCTTGTTATTCTGAATCTAGATACAGTGTTTCTATCCATTTAAACCACAATTTAGATCTGAGCAGTTTAAAGAAGAGTTTTTTTTTTTTTTTTTCCCTCCCCTTACATTCATCTGTGCTTTCATAAAATTTTAAATCACTTGGAAGAGGTTATAAAGTAAGAGTTAATAATTGTGCCATTTACTTTAACTTACTGCTGTTGAGTCAATTTTGACTCATAGCGACCCCTCCTTGGGTTTCCAAGGCGGTATCACTACAGAAGTAGATTGCCCAAGCTTCCTTCCAGGAAGTGGCTGGTGGATTTGAACCACCAGGCTTCTGGTTAGCAGTCACTTGTGGTGGTGGTGGTGGGGGAGACTTAAAAATAAACAACAATGACAACAAGAACTCAAGATGGTCTATATCTCCCAAAATACAGCTCCCATACTAGAAAAAGTATGAGTCACAAAAAAATTTAGAGTCACAAAACCTGTGACTCCAGATTTCAAGTCTGCATCCTACTACCTGCTGCCTGGATGATCTTGAATGGGTTAAATAAATATTTTTTTAGAACCTCAATTTCTTCATCTTTGTTATTGTGATAACTTCATCATGAACCTATCATGATAATAAATAAGGCATTTGTAAAAATAGAAGTTTTTTAAACCATAATTATGAATCCAAACTGTTTATGACTATGGCTGATGTTCCCTTATTTCTCATTTCATTTTTAGGCATCAGAACACACTGTGTCTTTCAGAATGAAATTAAATGCATTTGTGCCAATTTGTGGATCAGGTGCATACTGTCCCTGGAAAAATGCAAAGCAGATGCTGTGGGGCCTTGGGCAAGTCACTCTCTGAGTGAGTGTCCTGGTCTGTGAAGATATGCATTGCATTATATCATATCCATGACTTTGTTCAGCTATGACATTCTATGATTCCAGGTACTACTTGCAGGTGCTTCATAATTTTGCCTCCCACAGTTGTCCCTTTTTGAATATTTATCCCCAATTCTATAGTAGCTTTTAAATATTTAAATAAAATCCTTTTAAATATTATGCTATTGTATTTCCATACACTGTGTGAATAACAGGGAGCTTTGGTGGTGTCGTGCCTAAGGCATTTGACTGCTAATCAGAAGGCTGGCAGTTCCAACCCACCAGCCACTCCTCAGAAGGAAGGTTGCACAACCTACTGCATCAGAAGCCCAAGCAGGGGTCACTATGAGTCGGATCCGACTCAATGGCAGTGAATTATTTTTATGTGAATAACAAAGAATGCAATATTGTTTAATCTCTATTTATAAAAAATAACTTTTGTAAATAAGTGTTGAGCAACTAGAGTGCAGGGCAATGAAATATGTCCTGAGAAATTAAAAAAAACATAAATAAAAGTAACCATATCTCTCCTTAAAATGAATTTATAAATCAGCAGAGGTTTAACCAGGGTAACATTATATCACTAGTTATTTAATACTGTCATAATTTAAGTGCTTATTTATAGGTATGCACTGTGCACTGTGTCCATATCCTTTACATCTACTCTTTCAATATCCATGAGACAGGCAATTTTATTTCCATTTTATAGATTATCAAATTGAGTCTCAGAAAAGTCAAGTATGTTGGCTGAGTAAATGGTGGAGCTAGAATTAGATTCTAAGCCTTGCTTGACTATGAAGCTAATTTACATTACCTCTCATGACTTTAATATAAAGCCAACTCTATTAAGTGAAAAGGAATCCCTGGGTGGCTTAATCAGCTCAGTGTAACTATTGCAGTTAAAGTCAACTCAAAGGCAACTAGGAAGAGCTTGGTGAACTGTATCTGGAAGATCTCGGCCACTGACAACCCTATGGACTGGAGTTCTACTCTAAAAACATGGGGCCACATAAGTTGGAGCTGACTCAATGGCAACTGGTATTATTAAGTGTAAAGGAATTACACAGTCACTACTAAATGAATAAACAAATAAATAAGTGGGTTCAAGACTAGAACAAGTATTAGATATTAACAGTCATAGGTTCTTCTGTAACCATTAATGAATCTTTTATTAATCCACCTTAACCTAGTGAAAAATTATGAAATTATATTCAGAATAGTTATACTTATGTAGGGTTGATTTTTTTTTTTTTTTATTAGGATTTGGGTGAAGATTTACAGAGTAAATTCACTTTTCA
>NW_006921902.1:0-767 GCF_000298275.1 Orycteropus afer afer | reverse complement strand
TTTTTAAACCCTATCTAATTACCTACTATCAATGAAACTTGTATATTAGCATTTTTGGATTAGACTTTTTCTAAAAATATTCATAACCAGGTCTCATCTTGTCTATCTACTCCTACATCAGCATTCTATTGCAGTAGATGAGTATCTAGCCTTCTCTTTCTGTTTCCATGGTCATGGCAGTGGCCTTTAAATACTTCTGAATGGTGACAACTGAAAGCAGAAATACATATGACAGTTTTCTCTTGCTTCTCTGACAGACCTTGTTTTGTTTACATAGTGCTGCTCTGACAGGAATATATCACAAATGATATGGCTTGAACAAACAGGGATTAATTCTCTCATAGTTTCAGAGGCTAGAAATCTCACTTCAAAGTGTCAGACTCTAGAGGCCAGGTGAAAGTCCCTCAACCTTGGGCTTCAGCTCTGTCTCCTGCTACAGGTCCACTGAAGCTGGAGGCTTTTCTTTACTCAGTCACCTACTGAGTGCTGAAACTGACAAACCCAATGTCCATAAGTAAAAAGGCACAGTCTCAATGTTACCAAACAACATGGCAGGCCACTAACTCAAGTGCAGAAAAAATCCCAAGATTGACAAGGGCATGGCAGGCTGCTGAGCAATGACTTGGCTATATTCAGAGTTCAAGCATTCCAAAAGCTATAGACCATTTCCAAAGCTGCTTCATAATATACGGGAAGCAGACCACATCCCTAAAGCAACTACTCACCTGCTTGCAGCAGATTCTACTATGGAGTTGATTGCCAGTTTC
>NW_006921901.1:4392356-4402201 GCF_000298275.1 Orycteropus afer afer | reverse complement strand
ATTCTTAGGTCCTACCACCAGTCGGGTATCTCCGAGCCGCCTGTACTGTCAGGGTCACTCAGTTCGCTGTCAGACCGCAGCTCCATAGGTCTCCTTTTTTTGGTATTTTCACGCAAATTCTGCTAGTTGGGGTTTGGTCCAATTCTGCATCCTTTCCTTCAAGGCTCAGGGTTCCAAAATTATCTTCTGTGTCTGTGTTAATTGGTTTCCCTTTTCTTTGTTGAAGAGGGTCTGTGCATTCCTTCTGCCTAGTCCGCCATCTTGCTGGAACTCAAACTTCTTTTTAAAGCATTTTTCTAAGCAGAACATCTGTCTGAGCAGTGTGTGAACTGGATAGTGTATTTTAGAGCAATACTGTGACTTCCCTCCCTGTAGACGTTCTATTTCTACCAACTGAAACCTATAGGCCCATCATCTCTCTGTCTGCTACATCACACTCTTGGCTCATGTTGAACTTACATCATCTAAAAGCCCAAGTCTTTGTATGTGTTGGCAATAACCTATATTTCCTCTACCTCACATTAGTATTGGCATTTTGGAAAAAACTATTAATCCTTGCATTTTATCTCTATTAAACTTTATCTTGTTAGGCTAAGACAATTTTTTAGTCTGTCAAGATTTTCAAGGATTCTGTCACTCAATTCATTTGTTATCCAAGCCAACTTTGAGTTATCTATAGACATGATCTCTTGCCTCCTACATACCACTGATGAAAGAATTCAGAGCCCAGAACTCTGTGATGGACTATTAGAAACTTCTCTCTGAATTTAAATTAAATTTCATAAACATTTGTTCGGCACACACTTTAACAGACTGTACTTGGAGTTGGAATTCATGATAAACAAGACAAGAAATGTAGTTTCAAGCAAATCATCTCTTTACAGAAGGAGAAATACAACTAAACAAATAACATTTTGACTACGATGCCAAAGGTATAAACAAAGAACACAGAGGATATGCCAGTAATTACCTGGGGAGGTTAATTATGCCTACTGAGATGAGGTGATCTAAGTTTTGAAAGAGGAGGAACTATTTTTGAGAGAAACAAGGAAAGAGGCATTTATTCATAGAAAAATAAATCCTGAGAGTTCTTCTCCTCAAGAATAAAAACCAAACCAAACAGTAGTCACTGCCATTGTGTCGATTCCAACTCATAGCAACCCCTATTGTGTTTTTGAGGTGGTAAGTCTTTGCAGAAGTAGATTGCCTCATCTTCTTTCCATGGAGCAGTTGGTAGGTTTGAACTGCCAGCCTTCTGGTTAGCAGTCAAATGGCTTAGGCACTGCACTACCAGAACTCCTTTTTTTCAGGAATAAAAACTCATTGCCATCGAGTCGGATCTGACCCATAGCGACCCCTCCTTGGGTTTCTGAGGTGATATCACTGCAGAAGTAGATTGCCCAGCCTTCCTTATGAGGAGTGGCTGGTGGGTTTGAACCGCCAGCCTTCTGGTTAGCAGTCAAGTGTCTTAGGCACTAGGCCACCAGAGCTCCCACTAGGCCACCAGAGCTCCTAGGAATAAGTGGACCAAAAACTTGAGACTCTACAACTATAAACAGTGCTAACCATTATTTATAGTTGAAGCATCTAGTGGCTACTTCACGATATTCAAGCAATTACATTCTTTCAGGATGTATAGTTTCATTTCAAATATTCTATATTTTAGGTTTCTCTATTCTTTGTCCCTTGAGAGTAGTTATGTAGCACTTACTAATGTTCCCTAGATATAGGATCTAGGGGCCAAGAATAGGAAATCCTGAAGAGTTGTTCTTTGATGATCTATCCTTATTGACCAGAATTTTTGCTTTGTGAGAGATTCATCCATCTTGGAGGAACAACTGACCAGATTAGGTCCTCCAACACCTAGGTGATGGCAGCTTTGAGCTTCAGCAAGCATCTGGGACCCTGGGATTCACAGTGGACATCACACCTCGTAGACATTTAGAAATAGGTCACCCCCCCCCAAAAAAAAAAAAAAAAACAGATTTTTTTTTTTTACCAGGTTTGCCATTCCTCCTCAGGATCAGCTCATGCAGTTGTAGAAAATGGCATTTTACATTTAATATCTCGTTGTTGTTGTTGTTGTTGTTGTTGTTATTTGCCATCGAGTCGGCCCTGACTCATAGCGACCCCTCCTTGGGTTTCTGAGGCAGTTATCACTACGGAAGTAGGATTTCCCAACCTTCCTTCCGAGGAGTGGCTGGTGGGTTTGAACCGCCAGCCTCCTGGTTAGCAGTCAAGTGCCTTAGGCACTATGCTACCAGATCTCTATAAGGACAGTCAATTCAGCAAGAGAATGACTCCTTCGAAAGTGGAAACAAAATTGAAACTACCTCTCTCTTCTCACAGCAAAGACCTGAAAATATAAAAGTACTTATCCATTTAGTAAGTTATGCTATTGACCTTTTAAACAGTGACATGGCCATGTGAATGATGAGTGACTGGGCACTGAGTCTTCTGAAGACCCCAGGGTGATTTTACTGTGGGTCAAATTATTTATTTAGTCTGGAGCGTCTATGCCATTTAGCAGTGATCCTGCAGCTTTAAAAGCAAAATCATTCTACTTGCTGCCTCAGCATAAAGGCACATGACCTTGTCTGCTGCTGGACAGCTATTAGATTGCTGTTGACAGTAGAGAAATTTAGAGCTTACCTGAATTGTTGGTCTGACTTCAGCAAAATTATCTACTAAATCTCTAGGGAAGCAGGAAATGAAATGAGAGTCCTAAAAAAGTAACTTTTTCAAAACAGCACTAAATTTCTGGTAGTTCATTGTTCTTTTGTAGCTTTTATCAAGATTTTTAAGGTCCCTAAGTGGTGCAAAGAGGAGCCCTTGTGGCACAGTGGGTAAGCATTTGGCTGCTAACCAAAAGATCAGCAGGTCAAACCTATCTGCCGCTTCACAGGAGAAAGGTGTGGCAGTCCGTTCCCATAAAGATTTACAGCCTTGGAAATCCTTTGGGGCAATTCTGCTCTGTCACTATGAGAACTGATTCAACAGCAGTGGGTTTTCAGGTGGTTTGTGCTCCATTGCTTAACCTAAAGTTTGGTGGTTTGAACCCACCCAGCAGTACCAGGGAAAAAAGGCCTGGCAATCTGCTTCTGTAAAGATTAAAGCCAAGAAAAACCCTATATAACAGTTCAACTCTGTAACACGTGGGGTCGCTATGACTCGGAACTGACTTGACAGCAACTAACAACAACAACGTCATGATGTTTAATTACCTGTTATCCCTGTATTCGTTTGTTCAATGATTGTGTCCTTGACCAGGGTGTAAACTCTTTGAGGGCATAGACCATGTTTTGTTCACCATTGTTTGTAATGCTCACTACCTAGCACCGTGTCTTTCTTGACCCAAAGGTATTCATGCCAGTGGAAGAAAAGTGACAAGTACCAATTGCTCCTTCTATCTCTGCTTCTAGATCCCACAGCTCAGCTTTCTTTTTGATTCTGCCTATTATCAGATTTGAATGTATCTGGAGAGTAGTTCATTGGTGAAAGTTTTTAAGACAAGGTGAGTGCCGGAAAAATATCTTCCCTGGCAATCTCTTCTCTTTTGGTTAACCCCCATCCTGGATTCAGAGATAGAAGCAGTTTTTATTGACATATGCCTACGATGAGAAATCGTGGGTGTATTTTATCTCAATTTGTTCTTTGCATGTCATTTAAAAAAACTGATAGGGAATTTCATCATGCATACATTTATTCTTTCACTCACCTAATAAACATTATTAAATGCTTATTATTTGCAAGGTGTAGTGCTCAAGGCATTTGACTACTAACCAGAAGGTTGGTGATTCAAACCCACCAGCCACTCCGTTGAAGGAAGACTGGGCAATTTACTTCCATAAAGACTTTACCACCTTGGAAACCCAAAGGGGGGTCTCTGTGAGTCGGAATTAACACGATGGCAGTGAGTTTGGAGTTTTGGTTGTATTAGGAACCAAGGGGCCCTGATGATGCAGTGGTTAAAGCAGTCAGCTGCTAATTGAAAGGTCAGTGGTTGAAATGCATCAGCCTTTCTGTGGAAGAAAGATGTGATAGTCTGTTTCCATAAAGATATACATCTTCAGAAATCTTATGGGGCAGTTCTACTCTGTCCTGTAGGGTCACTATGAGATGGAATCAACTTGATGGCAGCAAGATTTTTTGTTTTCTGGAACCCAGTGAGAATAAAGCATACATAAAAGTGTGAAAAATCTGTCCACATTTTCTTTCTGCTGGTTTTCTGCAAGGTTGAGGGATAGTGTATTAGTGAATATCAAGCTGAAAGAGGGTTGACCATGGTGACTGGGTGGACTTACTAGCTTGAAGGAGGTATATATTGTGACAACTGGGAGTACTTCTCTTTCACCCCGGTCTGTCACCCATTAGCTCTTCCATATAAAAGCTGTTTAACATCTCTCCTACCCCGTCATTCTAATGCACAGTTAATACAGATAAATTTGGGGCCAGATTACCATATCATTTGCGAATCTTTTTATAGACTTAGTCTGTAAAATGCTGGGATAGTTTGTTTGATTTTAACCAGACACACACTTAAACATACAACTAATATAATCCAAGGTAGATTTAGGAACCAAAAACTAAAATCAGACCAAAACAATTATTCTTGATCTACCTGCATAAAACAGATTGGAGTTTTGTTTTTCTTCCCCACTCATTAAATCAGAGATTTCTGTAGCTTTTGTTAGATTATGACAAAGAAGTCCCAGATCTCAGTGGTTTATAAGAATTTATTTTGTCTTCACATTGCATTAGGGTTTGCTCTGCTAAACTCTCAGCTTGGCTCAGCTCCCTGTGCCGTTTCATTCTGGAATCCAGGATAAAGGAGCAACCCCATCTAGGACGTGCTGGTGAAGGGAGAAGAAAGAGAGGCCCAGCCAAGCCACACAGTCACATTTAAATTTCTGCTCAAATGTGGCAAATGTCATGCTCCCTCACATTTCATGAGTCAAAACCTGTCACATGGTTAAGTGCGAAGTAAATGGGTGGGAAAACATGGGGAAGGAAAGGAGCAAAACTAGGTGAACAAATAGTTAGACAGTGTACCATGGTGAGCATTCAGACTGAAGTCAGACTCCTTGGGCCTTCTGAGCCATTGCTCTACTGCTATTAGGAATGATGTTTTCTATTGAGATATGGTGTTGTTAGGTGCCATCGAGTTGGTTCTGACTCATAGTGAACTTATGTACAACAGAACGATACCGTCCTGGGTCCCTACAGTACAATACAGCCACCACTGTATGACAAACTGACAGATGAGTGTTGGTCTATGGAGACATACTTAACTGAAAATGTACGCCTTTTGCTTTAATGAGCATTGGGGAGATCTGTTAGGCTTTACCTTATATAGTAGTATACTTGAACTCTGAAAGGAGTAAATGGGGTTGATCATTTTGTGACAAAGCAAAACCCTCTGATAGCCCTTTAAGAAAAACTAGGACAAGCAACTGTGAACCATACCAAGGTGTAATAGGTAGTTATACATGGAGACTCAAGCTGGATACTAGTGTTGCTCAAAACAAGTGGATAAAAATGGGCATGACCCAAGCGTGCATTCATGGTTTGAGAAGTATTTGAATAATGCCCACATCAATGACTAATATTGGCATAGACTTAAGTACCTTCTTAAAGTGTTTAATTCAGGAATTTAGTAAGCTTAAGTCATCATTAATTAAACTATCTTTATGACCTTGCTGAATATGATCCAGAAAATGCAGAAATGTCCAATTTTAGACTAAACTTTGATCTTACAGAGAAGTTAGCTGTGGGTCTTTGCAAGAAGTCATCACTACTATAGTCATTCCCAATGAAGGCTGTAATGCAAGGTCTGGGAAAATATATTGCCAATCAGTATTCCATATTACTTAAGGCATTTTTAATATGCTGTTGCTATGTGAGGGTAACCAGTTAGAGAAGCTTTATCTGATTAGAACCTGAGACATGTAACACTTTCAGATCAATACTGATAAATGTTGATTAAGCCTTACCCACGTATAAAGAGAAATTAAATTTTTAAAAATGAATTTGATTATGGCTCTGCATGTAAAGAGCCCTGGTGGTGCAATGGTTCAGTGTTTGGCTGCTAACTGAAAGCTGGGCATTGGAACTCACCAAGGAGAAAGATGTGTCAGGCTGCTTTCATAAAGATTACAGCCTTGGAAACCTTTCGGGGCTGTTCTACTCTGTCCTACAGGGTTGCTATGTGTCAAAATTGACTCCACGGCAGTGGGTTTTGTTTTGCTTTATGAGTGTCAAAAAGCTAAATCTTGTAATCTAGAGGCCTCAGTTTTTTTGTTAGGCATGTGGATAAAATGTTGAACAGTTAGTATATAACCAAACCTAAAACCAAACTCACTGCCATCCAGTCGATTCTGACTTATAGTGACCCCCCTTGGGTTTCCGAGGCTGTAAATCTTTAAGGAAGTAGATTGCCCCATCTTCCTTCTGCAGAGCACCTGGTAGGTTTGAACTGCTGACCTTCTGGTTAGCAGCCAGATGCCTTATCCACTACACCACCAGAGCTCCAGTTAGTATATGGCAGTAGTTTTTTATTGGTGGTAGATGGAAGAAAGACACTCCTCAAATGCAGAGATATTAGTTACTCATCTTCCTCATGATGACATGTACCAGCATCAGTCAGTGAAAGGCCCTTCTCTTATGTTATCTTGTTTTACCCCTTCTTTCCAGTTATTCACTCCCATTCATACCCACTTCACAACACCCACTCTAATGAGATTGATATAAACTCTTGGGGTTGTATGTAAAAAATGTAAGTGTTTGATGTGTTCTCATTTTAAAAAGTGATACTGGGCTAAAATTATCACTGTTTCTTAGACTTGCCACGTCGACTGTATTACTAAGACGATGTATGTGCATCTATACATTGCTTCCAACTACGGCACAGTATTTCATTGTATGCCTCCATCAGATGTCACATAACCACTCCCTGGTCCCAGATGATTGTCTCCCAGGTGACCTCCAACCCTCTTCCCTGCCATCCATATACAGTGCTGTCATAAATATCCCACACATGTCTTATAACCTATAGCAGTTTTTCTAATCTATTTATCATACGGTGGGATTGTTCTCTCATTAGGTATTTGCATACATATTACTATATACTGCCAGGTTTTTTTCTCCAGATTGGCTGAATCAGTTTACATTCCTATCAGCAGGTCATGGAAAGGTTTCATTTCCTACTGTGCCCTCCCTCCCCCCCAATTCTTACCTACACTGTATTATTTAAATTTCTAATTTTGATAAGTCTGACAGAAGTAAATAGTTTTTTCTCTCCTTTTAACTACTAGGCTAAACATTTTTTTCAAATACTTGTTCGCTATTCAGGTTTCCCCAGCTGCAAGTTGGTTAATTATGTCTTTCTCCCTTGTTTATTATTTGTTTTTCCCTTTTTTCTAGTTTACCTTCTGGAATTTCTTATTCTTGATGTTAATCTCCTATTGCTTTAGACTTCCTTCTAATCTGTCACCCATTTGTTAACTCTGTCTGTGGTGGTGTTCGTTGAACAAAAACCCCTATTTTGTTGTAGTCAAATATACAAAATTTTCATCTGTAGTTTGTGCTTTTTGGTTCGTGTCTCTTTGAAAATTTTTTTTCAAGATCCCAACATTACTTCCTTGCATTATCTTTTATAAACTATCTACATTTATCTTTTACATTTAAATTTTAGCTCACCTGTAGTTTACCTTTGAATGTGGATTTAGGAATCCAGTATTGCTTTTCTTCACATAATGAGCCTATTTTCTCAACAGAATTTTTTGAACAATTTATCCTTTTTTCTTTGAACTATAGTATTGTCACGTATCAACTTTCAGTCTCTGTAGCTCTCTCTGTGAGCTCCTGGTTCTGTTCCATTGGTGTATTTTTCTGCTCTTGTATCAGAAGTACATTTGTTATTCTTATTATTATAGTGTATATATCTCCACTTATTTGACTGCTTGTGTTTGTTGTTTTGTTATTCAATGGAGTTTTAAACTTTTCTAAGTAAAGGTTTTGTGGATCATCTTTAATGTTAATTCTAATAGTTTCCATTGCTATTGTAAATACAACAACATAGTCTTGTTTTTATTGCTGACATGGAATATTCTCTTTATATATGTCTATATGGAGCTCTGGTGGCATAATGCCTAAGGCATTTGACTGCTAACCAGAAGGCTGGCAGTTCAAACCCACCAGCCACTTCCCAGAAGGAAGGTTGGGCAATCTACTTCCATAGTGATACTGCCTCAGAAACCCAAGGAGGGGTCCCTATGAGTTGGATCTGACTCGATGTCAGTGTGTTTGGTTTGGTTTTTGGTATATATCTTGTATCTGACAAGCTTACCAAACTCATATATTCCATATATTATTTACTGAACCTTTTGGAGTTTGTGTAGTACAGATAATAACAACATAAGGAAAAAAATTACAGCTCTATGTCTCCCATTACAATCTTAATATCTCTTTTTTTCTTGTCTTATTGATCTCAATATTGTGTTGAATCTAATGCTAATAGCTGCATACTTGTCTTATTTCTGATCATAAAGGGGATGAATCTAGATTATCCCTATTAAGCATGATGGTTATAATTTGATTTGGATATATAGTCTTTATCAAAGAAGTTGTGTGATTTCCTACTTCTCATATATTTTACTAATAAATAGGTTACTTTGAGCAATTTATCTGCCTCTACTGAGTGCCTAAGGCATTTGACTGCTAACCAGAAGGCTGACGGTTCAAACCCACCAGCCACTCCTTGGAAGGAAGATGGGGCAATCTGCTTCCGTTGTGATACTCCCTTGACAACCCAAGGAGGGGTCGCTGTGAGTTGGGTCTGACTTGACAGCACACAACAACAGCAACAACAACAACTGAGATAATCATTGATCTTTCTCTTTTAGTCAATTAATGTAGTGGATGAAACTTACAGTTAAACTATCCTTGCATTCCTGAAATGAAACTATTAATGTAACTGCTCTTTTTTATAGTATTTTAATATCTGTTGGTTAGCTAATATTTTATTTATAATTTTAATATTCATATAACTCATTTAATCCTTATATCAACCCTAGGACATATATACTAATATTTAGCATCCTCATTTACTGTTGACAAAACTGAGGCTGTAAATTAAATAACATTCCTGAGGTCACAAATTCTCTGGAATCAGTGTTCCTAGATATTATATTTTATATCTTCCATAATAATACATTTTTACTCATATTGCCTTCATCCCATTTTGAAATAAAAAAACATACTTAAAGTATAAAATTATTTGGGTGGTTTTCCTTCTCTGTCTGTTTCTGGAACATCTTATATAAAATAGATGTCACCTGGTCCTTGAAAATACAATAGTATTGAAACAAAAACCACGTGGAACCTGTGGAACATAACACCATGTGGCACCTGCCTTCTTTTGAAGCAGTTCTCTGATTATCATTTCCATTTCCTCAGTGATTGTTTAGTGTAAGATTGTGAGTTTTTTTGGTACTAATTTTGATATTTTATATATTTTCCCAACGTATCCATTTCTTCAGGTTTTCAAATTATTGATTTATAGCCATTCATAGTATTATCTTTAACCACTGTTGTATCTGTGGCTGTTTCCTTGTTATCATTGCATCTTGTTTATTTGCTTCTTCTCTCTCCTTTTCTTGATTGATGTTATCATCTTACTGATTGTGATAGTTGAAGATGTGTCAACTTGGCTGGACTCCAGTTGTGAGTGGTGGTCCCCATGATGGATCACATGACTGGGTTCTGAGCGTCCGGTCTGCCCGGGGGGAGTTTCCCCGGGGGTGTGGCCTGCCTGCAGTGCTATCCCAGGGACAGGCTGGAAGAAC
>NW_006921901.1:4363660-4364793 GCF_000298275.1 Orycteropus afer afer | reverse complement strand
CACTACGCCAGCAGAGCTCCTTTGGGCTATCATCAGTGACTGTTTAATAGATAATGCCATTGAGCAGAGGAGACTGCCCTGTCATTTAATTTTGGATCACCTGTGCAGTTCCTGACACTTAAGTAGGAAATCCAGAATATTTCCCCAAGTCATACCCAAGCCTCCCTAACAACTGCATAAAACATGCTGCTAACACAGTCAATTATTTTGACTTTTTTTCCCCTCTGCTCAGTCACTACCTGTCCCCAGTCCTACTCAAATACATTATCCCTCACAATCCAATCTTACCCTTTCCAAACCCCAGGAACCAATGAGATTGAGATGTTATCTCATTTTTTGAATTTGTTATCTGAATTCTAGAGCCCAGTAGATATGCAGGCAATGACCTTCTACCTATGGCTATGGTTCTTAAACCTCATGCATAATAATTACCTGGGGAACATGTCAAAAATGCAGATTCCCACCTACCCATTCCAACTCAGTGGGTCTGGGATGGGGCCAAGGAAGCTGCATTTTTAAAAAGTGCCTCTAATTCTTCTGAAGCAGAAATCCAAGCGGACAGTGGTGGGGTGGGGAGTGGGTTTGGGAGAGGTGGGCTATGCCTCTGTGCTTGGGAGACAGCAAGGAGCCTCACGTGCTATGGCGCAGACTGGGTTTGCTACATGTGGGAAAGCAAGGAGTTAGTGACATGCAGTCTGAGTAACTGACCCTGAGTCAATGAGAGTTCTCTGTGATTACCTAGGTGTTTAAGTCAATTTTCTTCTCACTGATAGGGGGGAACTAAGGCTTCAAATCACTTCACTCCTGTTCAATCCCCTGCTGAGAATTTGCATTTCCGCCCCAGATATACTCACTCAGAATCTATGTTTTAACAAAATCTGTAAGAATCATCTGGAAAATCTTGTTAAAATGTAGATTCTAATTGAGTATATCTGGGGTGAAAATGCAAATTCTCAACAAGGAGTGGAACCAGAAGGCATTGGTTTGAAGCCCTGGTGGGAACTAGGTCACACATTAAACAAAGACCAGGCCCCAGCCTTTAGGAGAAAAGAAAAGTTTTGTAACTCATTGATGGTTTCTTACTTGCTGTTAAGGAAAGCCACACCAAAGTAGCTAAGGTAGTTGAGCTGGGT
>NW_006921901.1:4362027-4362670 GCF_000298275.1 Orycteropus afer afer | reverse complement strand
AGCATCATCCCTGGAAAAAGATGTTCTGAATAACCTACAATGAAAATCAAATGGAGAGAGCCTTTGCCTGTTAGGATCTCAAAATCAGAAAGAATCAAACTGATATTGTTTTAAAATTCAGAGACATAGTGACCATGAATATTACCAAATCAACATAACTTAAACCTTGGCATCTATGTGTATGTTCTTTATAGAAGGATTCATAGACTGGGATTTTGAAGGAAGGGACAGTCAGATAGCACATCAGAAGGAGGACAGAGCAAGACCTGAGACAGCTCTCCTCACCCAGGGAAATTTGTGCTCATGTGGCACCTGAGAGAGCTGCAGAACGAGAGCACACGTGTAGCTTTGTGGTGACGTCGGCTCTCCTAAGTAGGTATGATGAGTATGATAGATTTGTTGCCATCACCTAAATTCATGATGCCTTCCCAATGAAACTCTTTCGGCTACTCACCGTACCTCTTAGAGAGCAAGCATATTTGAACCTTACCACTTTGCTATGCTATGTTTGTTATTTATCATCACGTTTCATGGGTTTACAGTGAGAGTGGGCAGACTCTGTCTCACCTACTTTGGTCATGTTGTCAGAAGGGACCAGTCCCTGGAGAAGGATATCATGCTTGGTAAAGTAGAGGGTCAATGA
>NW_006921901.1:4351458-4360492 GCF_000298275.1 Orycteropus afer afer | reverse complement strand
TGTAAATAGTGCTGCGATGAACATCGGCGTGCATATATCTGTTCTTTGCCCTTGGTTTTTTGCACTCTTCTTCGCTTCTAACAATAGAAGACCGTTAGCTGCATCTTAGATGACTGCTTGAAAGCTTTTAAGCCACCAGTCGCTACTCACCAATGTAGGTTGAGGAACAAGATATTTATGTATTTTGTTGTGCCAATTGAGTCTTGTGTCCCCTAGTACTATGGTCCTGAGTTAGTAGATCCGTTGGATCTCTCTCCCACAATGTCTGGCTGTCTGTAAGGGATTACTCTATGTCTTCTGTTGTTTCTGTAAGAATTGCGGGTATTTTGTATCACTGGTATCTGTGCAAGATTAGCTTCAGCTGAATCTATCCTTGGTCTAGAGTATACTCCTGTTCATCGACCCCATCTGATCCTCTCGATGTTTATTTATGTGTTTATCTGTAGTCTGATGTTTGGTATTAATGGTGATGCAGTATTGTGGATATCCTGGTTGGTATTAGCCTCTGTCATCTGTGTCTTACATGCACAATTTGGTGTCCT
Source organism: Orycteropus afer afer (assembly GCF_000298275.1). Classification (NCBI taxonomy): domain Eukaryota; kingdom Metazoa; phylum Chordata; class Mammalia; order Tubulidentata; family Orycteropodidae; genus Orycteropus; species Orycteropus afer. The sequence continues at coordinate 4,359,950 of NW_006921901.1, read as the reverse complement.
CCCTTTTCCTAATGTTATCATGGTGGTCCCAGACTCTTTCTATACCATTCCTCCCCTTACTTCTATCAGTGTGTGGCCCCCACCTAGCCCGAAATTAATCCTTGTCCTTCCCTTCTCTCCCCACCCTGGTAACCTACAAAGTGAGTTCCCTTTCTTAAGCAAACCCTTCTTTGTCTTTTTTACAGTAATGGGCTCATACAGTATTTGTCTTTCTGTGACTGACTTATTTCACTCATATAATGTCCTCTAGGCTCATCCACATTGTGAGATGATTCACGTATCCTTCATTGTTCTTTAATGTAGCATAGTATTCCATTGTGTGAATGCACCATAATTTGATTATCCATTCATCCGTTGATGGGCATTTAGGTTGTTTCCATCTCTTTGCTATAATGAATTGTGCTGTGATGAACATAGGTGTGCAAGTGTCTGTTCATGCCCTGCCTCTCACCTCTTTAGGATATATTCCTAGTAATGGAATTGCTGGGTCAAATGGTATTTCTATTTTCAGTTTTTTAGGGAAACACCATACTGTTTGCCACAATGGTTGTACCATTTTACAGTCTCACCAGCAGTACACAAGAGTTCCAATCTCTCTGCAACCTCGCCAGCATTTGTTATTTTCTGTCCTGTTGAACTTTGCTCTTATTGCTGGGTGAGATTATATCTCATCATTGTTTTGATTTGCATCTCTGTAATGACTAAAGATCTCAAGCAATTCCTCATGTGTTTGTTGGCCGCCAGCATACTGTCTTTAGTGAAGTGTCTATTTAAATCTTTTGCCCATTTTGAATTGGGTTGTTTGTCTTTTTGGTGTTGAGGTGTTATCTATAGAGTTTGGACATAAGTCCTTTATCAGATGTGTCATAGGCAAATATTTTCTCCCAATCTGTAGGTTCTCTTTTTACTCTTTTGATGAAGTCTTTTGATGCGCCTAAGAATTTAATTTTCAAAAGGTCCCAGTCATCTAACTTCTCTTCTACTTCCTGTGAATTCTCCTTTTTGACATTCTTTCTCCTAATAAATGTGTGTGTTCATGTGCTCTTCGCCCTCAAAAGTCCTTTCTAATCATCAGCTAGGTTGGTACCTGTTTGAACCATGGCCTTTCTCTTAGGCTTTATGCAGAATCTTATTAATGCTTCCTTGCATTAAACTCTGACTTATTCTCAGACCATAAAACTACTTACTGATGGTTAATTGGCCCTGTTTTCTAATTGCTCCCACAACAGTTACAAATGAGGATGATGATATACTGAAAGTCATCTACGTAGCACAAAGAATAAACAGTAACATTTGCTGTATACACAGAACCTTCTGGGGACCTGGCATACGTACCCAGAGGACTTTTATTCATTTACCTTTATAGTCTCTTTGTGCAAAACTAGCTAAAATTACTTCTTTCTACTTTCCAGTTGAAGAAAATTGGTCACAAGTGTACATTCTAACGTTATTTTTTTTTTCTTATTACCCTTGATAATAGGAAGATAATAGATTATTCATTTAATGGATATTTATAGAGTATCTGTCACATGGGGTTCACTATGAGTTGAAAATAATCTTGATTCCACCTAACAACTGTCATAGGTTCTGGGTGCTAATGCTAAAATGATGAACCAGCCCTCATCAAGTGTACAGTCTAGTTGGGTGGCTGAAAAGAGAACAAAGAGACTTATAGAATCATACATGGTGGCACTTGACCCAGTATTGGATAGAGAAGAAGTGCCAGAGAGAGGCTTCTTTGAGAATATGATGCTTAACATAAGATAAGAATGTTGAGGAAGACTAAAGATCTGAATGGAGGTTGAACATATTAACCCAGATCATGCCCTTGATGATTGGTTGCATTTTAAACAGAATCCCAGCCATCATGAATTTGTTTTGTGATTTGCCTCTTAATTATAAAATTGGAATAGAAAGTAGATTAAGGTAGCCTGGTGGAGGACCCTAGGTGTTGGAATGGAACCACGCTGAGTTTATATCCAAGCTCTACCACATATACTTGATGCGACTTTGGACAAGTTACTTAACCTCTCCACATCTTAGGCTCCTAATCTGTAAATCATAAATAATAATCCTTAAATCACGAGGGTTGTGGTGAGCATTAAATGAGATAACATATGCAAATCATCTAGTACCATGTCCGTAACATAGTAAAATTTTAATCAATTTTAGTGCTCACCTCCCCTACTCCCATTATACCTACAGGTTTAATATAATTACATTTTTTACTTAACTCCCTCACTCCCAAATTAGCCTTCTGGCTTCGTGGTAGGCATCCTGACTGCTGTCTCCAGATACTCTAGCCTCAACAACTTTGGTCCTTCCGTTCCCTCTCTCTCTTAATAGTGCTTTACTTGCTACTATGGAATGGCTTTTTATGTTGAGGTGCATTGTTAATTTCACCCTCTTCCAAATTGCTATCAGCTGCTATTTACTGAGCACCACAGGCGCTGGTCTATTTTCTTATGACAGACTATTTCAGCCCTGTGGGTAAACATTATCTTCTATTATCCGGAGAGCAACCCAAAGGTCAGAGAAGTTAAACAACATGTCTGGAGTTGTAAGGCCATTGAGTGGCAGTACCAAGCAGGACTCTTTCCTTTGCAGGTTGCTGCATTTTAACCAGACAGGATTCACTTCCCGAAGCCCAGAGAGAAAGTGAGAGTGGCTTTAAAGACCACAACATCTGTGCTGCCAGCTAACCTTTTGCTAATCACCGTGACATTAGGTTGTGTAGTGTCCATTTCAAGGAGAAAACAGGAACTAGATGTCAGAAATATGATATCTATACTTTCTCATTTTCATTTTGTTGACAGAAGCCAATGAATAAACAAAACACAACAAAGCAAAATGTTATACACACAGTATCGTTTCCCTGCACTGAATTCTGCCCAGGCCCAGCTCCATAGAGTGGACACGCTGGGAAGTTTATAGCTATTCCCTACTGAGGGGATTGGCCTTTTCAAGTTTAGAAGCTTTAGACCCTTTGCTTGCCCAGCCCCTGACTTCTCTGGTATAGGCAGGAAGTAGATGGCCCAGTCTTCCTTCTGAGGAGTGGCTGGTAGGTTTGAACCACCAGCCTTCTGGTTAGCAGTCTTAGGCACTATGCTACCAGAGCTCCTGTTCTTAACTGAGTTGCTGGTAGGAAATGTCAGTAGGCAGTAAAGAATCCTGAATAACAGCTTGAGCTCTGAAAGGAGGCCAACCCAGGTCTGAAACCTGCCTGGCACTTAGTCAAGTTACTAACCTGAGCCTCAGTTCCTTGCTTGATAGAAGGGGAGTATCAGTGCCTTTCCTTATAGTTTTTTTTTTTTTCGTGTATGTGTGAGAATTAAATGAGATAATTCATCAAAAAACACTAAACCAAGTCACTATCACTTGGTATATGTCAATAAACATTAGCCATGATTAGTATTATTCTTTTCAGTGTGAAATGCTTTTCTCTGCTCTTTGATTTATGTATGATTTACATATAATCTTCATTCATCTTACCTGACATTGCAAAAGCGATAAGGAGAACCGTTTTCACAAAATCCTGATGGTTTGTCCCTAACTTAACCAACCAAACCCACTGCCATTGAGTCAATTCCGATTTACAGTGACCGTTTGGCACAAAGTAAAACTCCCTCACAAGGTTTCCAAGGCTGTATATCTTTACAGAAGCAGACTGCATCATCTTTCTCTTGCGGAGCAGCTGGTGGGTTCAAACAGCCAACCTTTTGGTTAACAGCCCAATACTTTAACCACTATGTCACCACAGCTCCTTGTTCTTAACTAAAAAAACCAAACCAAACTCACTGCTGTGGAGTCAATTCCACTCATAGTGACCCATCCTTGGGTTTCCAAGGCGGTATCTCTGCAGAAGTAGTGGCCCAGTCTTCCTTCTGAGGAGTGGCTGGTAGGTTTGAACCACCAGCCTTCCAGTTAGCAGTCAAATACCTTAGGCACTATGCCACTAGAGCTCCTGTTCTTAACTGAAGGAGGTGAAAAATAGGGAAGGAAGACTCCTCCTCCAAACATTCAGTAAAATTACATAAAAAAGGATGTTCAAAGAGGGCAAACTTTTGACTCTTGATGTTTTTCTTTTTACTAGTTTGACTCTTTGACATGTGCCTTTGCAAGCAAACATCTCCTAAGAAATTTAAATAACTATAACAACACATATCTTTCATCTTTAAGCAAGCGAGGTGTTTTGTAGAGATCCTGAAAATACAGTTGAAGGAGATTGGTCAAAATGTACCAGAGTTTTTATCACTTCAAGTTTAATATCAGATGTGAATTTTATTGAATTAACTTCCATGTCAGTTCTCTAAGCTTCAAGACTTTCAAAAAACATATTCACTTAGACAGATTAAAGTAAAAATAAGAATATATTTGGAACATAGCTCCAAACAATACTGTGTGTGTAACAAATACTGGGCTAACCAGAAGGCTGGTGGTTCAAACCCACCAGCCATGCCTCAGAAGGAAGGTTGAGCAATCTACTTCTGTAGTAATACTGGCTCGGAAATCCAAGGAGGGGTTGCTATGAGTCGGATCTGACTCCACAGCAGTGAGTTTGTTTGTTTTTTTTTATAGCTCTATCTACATTTTGTACCACAAGATTAAGTCTATGTTAAGAACTCTAAAACTGAATCAAGAAGTGTCCCTAACACTATATTGAGATCACCAGCTACTTCTGTAGAGATACCACCTCAGAAACCCAAGGAGGGGTCGCTATGAGTCGAATCAACTCCATAGCAGTGAGTTAGCTTTTTGGTTTATGTAAGTCTAAGGATCCCTTATGGCACAGTGGTTAAGCACTTGGGTGCTAATCAAAAGGTCAGCAGTTCTAACCCACCAGCCATTCCACATGAGAAATGTGGCAGTCTGCTCCTGTAAAGATTTATAGCCTTAGAAACACTATGGAACAGTTCTACTCTGTCCTAAAGGATTACTGTGAGTTGGAATCCACCTGACAGCTATGAGTTTGGCTTTGTATGTAGGTCTAGCTTCATCTCTCTAGATCTCCATGTTAACCAATTTCAAAAGCTTTCTTCCAGGGTCGCTGGGCAACAGCAGTCAGTATAAAGCATCTTTTTAGCCTTATTTGCCATGAGTTTTAAGTCTCGGACTTGCCGTAACCATCTATTATTGAAAACAGAATTTCTTCAGGTCCCTGAAACTTTTAGATTCACTGTAGTATAGAGACACTGTCCTTAACACACACACACAAATTACAGTTGAATGATTTTTAGCTAAAGTTGGAGAAGTATTCATATATTGGGAAGCATATTGATTCAATCTTAGTGTTTTTGTTCCTTTTGAGAACCTATGGCTGTATGCTTCAGAATTTGAGAGGGAGTTTGTCCGAGAGCACTTTCCCCACAATAATCTATTATTCGGTTCTTTGTCTGCTACTTTTTTCCTAACACAAAAACCCTGTTGTGAAATTCCAAACCTTAAATCGTTAGATTCTGGTTTTATGGGCTTCGGTTACCCCTTGCTGAGACAAAGTTTCAGTGCTGCTTCAGCAACTTCCTGGGCTTTCTTACTAGTATTTTTAAAATTTTCCTTCTAGATAGGTTAGAGAGAGTTCGCAAAATTTTAACTGTTTGCAGAAATGTACTGCTGTGTTGTAAATGTTTAATGAGATCATTATTTTAAATTCAGTTTCTGGTCTTTGTTCATTAGTGCACGTTCAGCAGAGGAAATTTGTGTGTGTGTGTTGTGTGATTTTGTACAAATGAGGCAATAATGCAAAATCATCTGTAACCCCCTTTGATCCCAATTAACTGAGAATGTATCTTTTACATTGATATACAAAGCAAAAACTTTTAATAGTAACCCACTCATTTAGATATTTTATTTGGAAGGTTGGGCAATCCTACTTCCGTAGTGATACTGCCTCAAAAACCCAAGGAGGGGTCGCTATGAGTCGGGGCCGACTCGACGTCACATAACAACAACAACAACAACATAGCATTCCATCAAAGTGATCAACTATGATCTTGAAAGAAAATGGATGAGAATTTCCAACTCTTTCATTGTGAGAGGGATGAGCAGAAAATGAGATTTAAAGTGCTTGTTACTTTTCACTGGAACAAGAAATCTACGTAAATAAGGGAACAAGAAAAAGCACAGCAGTACTAACCCTGCTACTAAACCCCAGTTAATAACGTTCAGCTAGGAGTTCTGGTAGCATAGTGACTAAGGCACTTGACTGCTAACCAGAAGGCTGGCGGTTCAAACCCACCAGCCACTCCTCGGAAGGAAGATGGGGCAATCTACTTCCTTAGTGATACTGCCTCGGAAACCCAAGGAGGGGGTCGCTATGAGTCGGGTCCGACTCGACGGCATACAACAACAATAACGTTCAGCTACAAAAAACAAAAGTAAAAATAACCCATTTCCATTGAGTCAATTCTAACTCATAGCAACCCTGTAGGACAGAGTAAAACTGCCTCATAGGGTTTCTAAGGCTGTAAATCTTTATGGAAGCTGACTGCCTATCTTTCTGTTATGGAGTGGCTGGTGCATTTGAATCACTGACCTTTTAGTTAACAGCCAAATGCTTTAACCACTTTGCCACCAGAGCGACAGTCAGCATCACTTGGAACCAGAAGGCCATCATCCAGTTTACTTAACAAGAAGTTTACTGATAGGAGATACAGAAATGTAGATAACTCAACATGTTTACTATGTTAGGACAGTAGACTCCTCATAGTTCTTCTGGCCTCTACATGATCACAAGGAGGCTGCAATGATGCCAAACATCACATCCTTATGGGAAGCCAGGATGACAGAAGAGGCATCTCTTCTTTTCATCAGGAAAATAACTTCCTCAGAAACCCTCCATCAGAGTTTTCTTATTATAAGGTGTTTTGGAAAAGCGACTACAGTTTTTACCGATTCTACAGTGTGAGGAGGGCCTGAAAGAAGGAGATTTGAAATAACTGTGCCATCTGCCACAGTGGGCCAAACACATTTTAGGGTATCCATCACATGTAGACTCCTCTGCCACCGTCTCATCTTCCAACTTGCTGCAGGCTTTTCCTCTCAGGATTTCTGTTTCTTTAGAGCAAATTTGGTGGCCATTTATTTTCCTGGAAATAATAGAATATCTCTTTATGAAAACAAAAATATATTTTGCTAGCTCTTTTTATCCCAGCCCTCTACTTCCCTATATGCAAGATTACCAGTGGATGTTCCAGCACCTCAAACTCATCATGTCAAAACTAACCAACAAGACCAATCTACATTAAATTATTCAACAGAAACAAAGAGAATAAATTGGAATATTGCTAGAGATGATGGTAAGGTGTAGAAGGATATTGTGGAAGACTTTTAATTTTAGTAATCAGCAGTTTTCTTTTAAAAGAAATTAATGGCACTTCTGGTCTGGACAAGATGGCATAGACTCGTTTCTCTCTGCTCTTCTCTGCTAAGAACAACTATAAACCTGGGAAGAACACAAGAGGAAACCAAAGGAGAATTCAGAAATGTGGTAAGAAGAAGGCAAACTAATTTGGGGCCTTGGGATTGGAGGAATAGCAGGAGGCAGGGTCTCTTATGCAATTTATCCAACAGAAGGCCACCCAGACCCAGTGTTTTCCACCCTGATCTAGCAACAAAGAGGAAACCCAGGAATATTCACTTCTCCCCCAGAATGAAGGGGAGTCCCCCTGACACATGGGCATGTTTGGTAGAGCCAGCAAGGCAGGTCAGTTGAGAAGTCCAACAACAGTAATTACCCAGGGAAAGTGCTCTCCTTCTCTGCTGAGCCTGAGATGCCTCTTTTCTGCCAAGAGCTACCAAGACAGTGGGTGAGAACAGCAAGAAGGACCCAGCTACAGCAAACGGGAAAATGGCCCAGTTTGGAAAACCTCTCTGGGCCACCAATCTTGAGATTTTTCCTCCCCTCCAAGAAATGCCAGGGAAGCCAGGAGTACCAGAAGAGGCATCCCACCATAACGACCATCCACTGAGAGACACTCAGACAGGCCTGGTGAAACCCTTTATGCTCCCGTAGGAAGTACCAGCAGGGCTCAGTAGGAGCCACAGCAGCACTGGATAAATAATGCATACATAAATAACCCCACAGAGATTCTGATCATTAAACTAATGTTGGATCCACAGCTTACAAATAAATGTAGGCCAAGACTCTCATGCTAAACTAAAACAGGGTGATTGCCTGTGCCTTTTTTTTTTTTTAAGACATAAATAAGACATAGAGTTTCCTAACGTAATAGCCAAAATGTCTAGGATACAATTAAAAAAAAAAAAAAATACCATCATACCAAGAACCACAAAAATCACTGATTGAATGAGAAAAAACAAGCAATACCAAGATGAGTCAGGTGTTGGAATTACCTGACAAAGATTTAAAATCCGCTATCATAAAAACATTTCAACAACCAATTGTACATTTTTTGAAACAATTGAAAATATAGGAAAATCTCAGTAAAGAAATAAAAATATTATGTTGTTGTCATGTGCCATAGAGTCAGCCC
>NW_006921901.1:4348173-4350363 GCF_000298275.1 Orycteropus afer afer | reverse complement strand
TGATACTGCCTTGGAAACCCAAGGAGGGGTCGCTATGAGTTGGGTCCAACTCGATGGCACATAACAACAACAACAACAACATGCCCATACATACTTTTTAAATATATATATATATATTATAGAAATATATATTAACAGGGGTTCAGGGACCTATGGCACAATAGCAACAACAAAACAAACAAATAACAATCTTTGTATCATCAGTGTTTAAGAAAAAGAGGAGAAAGGGAGTGGGGTTGAAAGAGTATTTGAAAGAATAATGGCTGAAAACTTCCTAAATCAGGTAAAAGATGCAAGCCTACAAATTAGAGAAGCTGACCAAGCCTTATTGTATGTACCCTCAGGATAACCAAAAAATGTATGCCAAGATATATCATAATTAAAACTAAACACAAAGAAATCATTTTCAAAGCCACCAGAGAAGCATGACATAGTATCTATAAAATACCAATTCTAATGACAGAAGATTTCTTGTCTGTAACTATAGTGGCCCCAAGGAAGTGGCACAATATTTTTCAAGGGCTGAAATAAAAGAACTGTCAACCAAACATTGTGTATCTGGCAAAGTTACCTTCCAGAGTGAAGGGAAAATAAAGACATAATCAGATGAAGGAAAATGAAAAGAATTTATCATTAGTGCACCTATGCTTAAAGACTGGCTAATGGAAGTTCTCCAAACAAAAGGAAATGATTCAAAAGAAAGACTTTTGAAACATCAGGAAGAAAGAAAGAACAACAGAAAGAGCAGAAATATGGATACATAAATAGACTATCATTTTCTTCATGAGTTCATGACTGAAACAAAAATTAAAACACCATCTGATGCTAAAGAAATGATATTTAAGAGAGGAATATGAAGAGTTCCAAATGGAAATGCATTCCCCACGTCACTAAAAGTGATAAAATGCTGGTGCTTGCCAACTGTTACAAGTCACATATATATATTGTAATACCCAGGATAACCATTAAAAAAACTATACAAAGATAACAACAACAAAAACAATGCACTGCCATCGAGTCGGATCTGACTCATAGTGACCCCATCTTGGGTTTCTAAGGTGGTATCACTACAGAAGTAGATTGCCCAACCTTCTTTCTGAGGAGTGGCTGGTGGGTTTGAACTGCCAGCCTTCTGGTTAGCAGTCAAATGCCATTATGCCCCCAGAGCTCCCCTATACAAAGATATACACTCAAAAACAGGATGAGTAAATCCTAATTTAGGATGGCAACTGGTTAACTGCTTTGCAAGAATTAATTTTGGGTAAAACTAGATGAAGTGTACATGGGAGTTCTCTGCATTATATGTTACAATTGCATTTGAATCTATAATTATCCCATAAAGACTTCAATAAATAAAAAGAAATTAATGGAAAAGGTAAAACAAGTTCTTAACTGGGATTATCATTTATTTTATTTATTTTTACTGTGCCGCTTTTTTGATGGAGTACTTATTTAAATTTTTAGAATTTTAATTGAAATATCACACTTAATTGAAAAATCAAATAGTACTAAAATGCTAATAGTGAAAAAGCAAGAAATCCCCTGCCCATCTTCTCTCCACTCCTGCACTGCTCCTTCTCACTGCTAGCCCCTGTTGACTTTTCAGGTTCTTTTGATTGCATACACTTTCTAAAGGTGTTTATTAAAAAGTATAGCATTCATATAGTGGTGTACACAAATTTTAAGCATCCAGTTTGGTGAATTTTTACAAATGCGTGTCCCTGAGTAGCTTCATCCAGATCAAGATTCAGAACATCACTGTCACCCCAAGACGCTTCAGGACAGGATTTTTTTAATTAAACTTTTTTATCTTTTAAAAAAATTGAAATACTGTAAGTTGCAACAGTATAACAATGAAACTCAGCAAGGGTATTTTTTAAAAAAATATCTCCCGGTTCCTTAGAAAGCTGGAATTGGAGATATCGTTTGACCTAGCAATCCTATTACTAGGTATATATCCTAGAGAGGTGAGAGCCAGGACAGGAACAGATATATGCACACTCATGTTCATCGCAGCGCTATTTACAATAGCAAAAAGATGGAAACAACCTACGTGCCCATCAGTGGAAGAGTGGATGACCAAACTATGGTACATACACATAATGGAATGCTATGCAGCACTAAAGAATAATGTAGAGTCTGCAAAACACCGCATAATATGAATGAACTTGGAGGACATTATGCTGAGTA
>NW_006921901.1:4326188-4348073 GCF_000298275.1 Orycteropus afer afer | reverse complement strand
ATATATATATATATATATATATTTCCCTTGTTGATTCTATCATACAGATAGGATTGATTGAAATAATTTCATTTTGTCACACTTATGAGCTTGGAAACCCTTCAATAACGCATGAGCATGTTGTTGTGTTGTTAAGTGCTGGTTAGTTGGCTCTGACTCATAGCAACCCTCCGTAGAACAGAGTGAAACACCGTTCAGCCCTGCACCATCCTCACAGTCATTGCTATATCTGAGCCCACCATTACAGCCACTGTGTCAATCCATCTCAATGAGGGTCTTCTTCTTTTTCAATGACCCTCTATCTTACCTAGCATGATGTCCTTCTCCAGGGACTGCTTCCTTCTGATAACATGTCCAAAATAGTGGCAGAAAGTCTCACTTTTACAGACCATACTGGTTGAACTGCTTCTTCCAAGACAGATTTGTTCATTCTTCTGGCAGTCCATGGTATATTCACTATTCTTCAACACCCCAAGTCACAGGCATTAACTTTTCTTTGGTCTTCCTTATTAATTGTCTAGCTCACAGCATGCATATGAGGCAATTGAAAATATCACGGTTTGGGTCAGGAACATCTTAGTCCCGAAAATGACATCTTTGCCCTTCAATTCTTTACAGAGGTATTTTGCAGCAGATTTGACCAATACAGTACATTGGTTTCTTGACTGCTACTTTCATGGGCTTGATTGTGGATCCAAGTAAAACAAAATTCTTGACAAATTGAGTCTTCTTTTCATTTAACATAATGTTGCTTATTGGTCTAGCTGTGAGAATTTTTGTTTTCTGTATGTTGGGTTGTAATCCATAGTGAAGGCTGAAGTCTTTGATTTTCATCAGAATGTGTTTCAAGTCTTCTTTGCTTTCAGCAAGCAAGATTATATTATCTGTATATCACGGATTGTTAATGAGCCTTCTTTCAATCCTAATGCCTCATTCTTCTTCATAGAGGCCAACATCTCAGATTATTTGCTCAGCATACAGATGTAATATACAGAATAAGTATGGTGGAAGAATACAACATTGATGCACATCTTTCCTGATTTTAAACTACATAATAGTCCCTTGTTCTATTCAAACGACTGCCTTTTGGTCTATGTGCAGGTTCTGCTTGAGCACAATTAAATGTTCTGGAATTCCCATTCTTTACAATGTTATCCATAATTTGTTGTGACCCATACAGTCGAGACTTTGCATAGTCAATAAAACACAGGTAAATATCCTTCTGGTATTCTTTGCTTTTAGCCAAGATCCTTATTCCATATCCTCTTCTGAATCTGGTTTGAATTTCTGGCAGTTCCCCATTGATGCATTGCTACAACCATTCTTTTTTTTTTTTTTTTTAATTTATCTTCAGAAAAAATTTTACTTGTTTGTGATATTGATATTGTTTGCTAAATTTATCATTCTGTTGGGTCACCTTTCTTTGGAATGGGCACAAATGTGAAGTGTTTTGGGTCAGTTGGCCAGGTAGTCTTCCAAATTCAAAGTGAGCTTGGGGTGTAACATCTGTTTGTTTAAATGTCTCAATTGGTATTCTGTCAATTTCTGGGGCATTACCAAGACCTTCAGTGCAACTTTGATTTCTTTCTTCAATACTATCAGTTCTGAACATTTGTAACCTCCTGAAATGGTTAAATGTCAACCATTATGCATAGACATGAGATTTTAATATACTGTGTCACAGATTTCTTAATCAAGTTATTATTTCTCAAGGTTTCACCAGCATAAAAATTAATGTCAGACTCCTTACAGTCATTTAATTATATTATAGTTGTTTTTGTAACTTCTCATGCATTATTGATTACTTACAACCGTCCCTCATTCCTGCTATATATGGATTAATACCCACGTTGCCAAGTTGATTCCGATCATAGTGACCACATAGGACAAAGTAGAACTTCCTTATAAGGTTTCCAAAGCTTTAATTTTTACGAAAGCAGACTACCACATCTTTATGCTGTAGAGTGGCTGAAAGGTCAGTGTTTTGAACCCATTAGCCAACTGCCTCTTTTTCCTGTGGAGTGACTAGTGGATTTGAACTCCTGACCTTTTGGTTAACAGCCAAATGCTTTAAACCCTGCACCATATATATGAATTAGGTGTTTTGTTTTGTTTTGTTTGCTATAAGCAGGAAATGCTTTATGTTTACCTGAGAAAAATAAAGTTGAGGATCATGGTAATTCTTCAGTTGGCCACTGACTGGCATGTGACAAGAAACAAAATCTCAAGCCATCCACAGTTAGAGGGCAAGGATATGTGTGAAGCAAAAGTCTGAGGGGGAAAAACGTCTTGCCCAGTCTTTGTAGAATTGCACAGACTGTAGAAGCCAATCCAAATTAAGCTCAGCAAGGGAAATTTGAGATATGTGATGGAAAGAAAGGACCAGGAAGAGGACAGCAGTAAACCCAGGTTGTCAAGGAGCTCCATAGAGCAACTTTGGACTAATCCAAGGAGTTATGTTGTTATCAGAGGCTGAGATAGAGAACAAGGCTGGCTAGAAGGGTGGGCTAAGAAGCAATCCAAGATTCCAAGATGCCATGTAAAATTGCCAAGTTTTGCCTTTTATAAGAGTGCCTGGTCAAGATGGCAGGTACAGCTCACACTACGTTCACCAAGCCTCAATCCAAGAGGCAGCACGGCATTCATTTTGGCAGTTATCTCACTCTAATTTTTTTCTTCCAGATTTTTAAAAATTAATATATAATTCATATACCATAAAATACACCCCTTTAAAGTATAGAATTCAGTCATTTTTAATACATTCACAAAGTTGTACAGTCATTACAACTAATTTCAAAACATTTTCATCACCCAAAAAAGAAATCCTGTACCCATTAGCACTCACTCCCCATTTGCTTCTCTCCTGACTCCAAATGTATTTTCTATCTTTATAGATTTGCTACTCTGAACATTTGATATAAATAGAACCACATGACTTGTGGCTATTGTGTTCAGCTTCCTTCACTTAGTATAATATTTTCACATCCATGTTATAGCAGGTTATCAGTATGCCATTCATTTTTACAGCTGAATAATATATTGTTGTATTAATCTATCACATTTTGTTTGTCCATTCATCATTGACGGATATTTGGTTTCTTTCCAAATTTTGGCTTTTTGAAGAGTACTGCTGTGACCATTTGTGTATGAGTTTTTATGTGGACATTTATTTTCAATCCTTTGGGTATATACGTAGGAGTGGAATTGCTGAGTCATAATGCAACTCTGGGAGTTCTGGTGGTATAGTGGTTAAGGAGCTCTGGTAGCATGGTGTCTAAGGCACTTGACTGCTAACCAGAAGGCTGGCGGTTCAAACCCACCAGCCACTCCTCGGAGGGAAGGTTGGGCAATCCTACTTCCGTAGTGATAATTGCCTCGGAAACCCAAGGAGGGGTCGCTATGAGTCGGGGGCGACTCGACGGCAAATAACAACAACAACAACAAGTGGTTAAGGAATTTGGCTGGTTAACCAAAGAGGTCAATGGTTCGAACCCAGCAGCTGCTCCATGGAAGAAAGATGAAGCAGTCTGCTTCCATAAAGATTTATAGCCTTAGGAACCCAATGGGAGATGCTATGACCCTGAATTGACTTGATGGAATGAGTTTGGTTTTTAGTGTAACTATATTTAACGTTTTGAGGAATTGCCAGACTGTTTTCGAGTGACTGAACCATTTTTTACATTCTCACAAGGAGTATATGATGGTTCGAACTCCTCCACATTTTCAACACTTGTTACTGTCTGTCTTTTTGATTATAGACACCGTAGAGGATGTGAATAGAGCCCTGGTGGCACAGTGATGAAGCGCTTGGTTGCTAACCAAAGGGTCAGTAGGAGAAATATGTGGCATTCTGTTTCCATAAAGATTTACGACCTTGGAAACTCTAAGGGGCATTTCCCTTAGTCATATAAGGTCGAAGGAAGGTTGGGCAATCTACTTCCGTAGTGATACTGCCTCGGAAACCCAAGGAGAGGTCGCTGTGAGTTGGGGCCGACTCAACGGCACATAACAACAAAAAATAACAAAGTGGCTCTACAGCAATGTTTGGTTTTGGCCTTTTAGTGGCTATGAAGTAGCATCTCATTGTGGTTTTTGATTTGCATTTGGTTGGGCAATCTACTTCTGCAGTGATACCGCCTTGGAACCCAACGAGGGGAGGCTATGAGTCAGAGCTGACTCCACGGCAGTGAGTTTGGTTTTGGTTTTAATGACTAATTATATTGAACATCTTTTCATGTACTTATTAACCATTTGACTATCATATTTGGAGAAATGTATATTTAAATTCATTGCTTGTTTTTTAATTAAAAATGAAAAGATTTTAAAAATCTTTTCAGATATAAATTTACAAATATTTCTCCCATTCTGTGTTTTGTCTTTTCACTATCTTGATAGTGTCCTTTGATGCACAAATATTTTTAATTTTGTTGAAGTCCAATTTATTTATATTTTCTTTTGTTACTTGTGCTTTTCATGTCATAGCTAAGAAACGATTGACTAATCCAAGGTCATGAAGTTTTATACCTATGTTTTTTTCTATGTTTTATAGTTTTAGGTCTTACCTTTAGGTCAGTGACCCATTTTAAGTTAATTTTTGTATATTGTGTGAGCTAGGGGTCCAACTTCATTCTTTTTTCATATCTAGTTGTCCCAGGACCATTTGTTGAAAAGACTATTCTTTCCTCATTGAATCTTGGCCCCCTTACGAAAAATCAGTTGACTATATATATACCGATTTATCTCTGTCCTCGCACTTGTATTCTATTGATCTATGTATCTTGCTTGATGCCAGTATCACAGTCTTGGTTATTGTAGTTTTGTAATGAGTTTTGAAATCAGGAAGTGTGAGGCCTACACCTTTGCTCTTTTCCAAGACTGTTTTGGCTATTCTGAGTTCTTTGGATTTTCATGTGAATTTTAGGTTCAGCTTCGTAGTTTCTGGAAGAAAAACCTAGCTAGAATTTTGATAGGAACTGTGGTGAGTCTGCGGATCAATTTGGGAAGCATTGCCATCTTAACAACATTAATTCTTTCAGTCCATGAACATGAGATGTCTTTCCATTTAATTGTTGTTGTTGTTGTTATGTGCCTTCGAGTCGTCTCCAACTCATAGCGACCCTTTTTGGATTTCCGAGGTGGTATCACTACGGAAGTAGGTTGCCCAGCCTTCCTTCCAAGGAGTGCCTGGTGGATTTGAACCTCCAGCCTTCTGGTTAGCAGTCAAGTGCCTTAGGCACTATGCCATCAGAGCTTCCTCCATTTAATTAGGTCTTCTTAATTTCTTTCAATGATGTTTTGTTGTTTCCAGTGTATGTCTTGCATTTCCTTGTTAAATTTATTCCTAAGTATTTTATTCTTTTTGCCGTTATTGTAAATGAGATTGTTTTCTTAATTTCATTTTAGGATTATTCATTGCTAGTTTATGGAAGTACAATTGATTATTTTTATAACCATCTATATCCTGCAAGGGAGCTCTGGTGGTGTAGTGCCTAAGGCATTTGACTGCTAACCAGAAGGCTGGCGGTCCAAACCCACCAGCCAGCCACTCCTTGGAAGGAAGGTTGGAAAATCTACTTCCATAGTGATACCATCTTAGAAACCCAAGGAGGAGTTGCTATGAGTCAGATCCCACTCGAGGGCAGTGGCTGGGTTATATCCTGCAGGCTTACTTAGATCCTTTATTGCCTGTAAATTTTTGGTGTGGATTCCTTAAAATGTTCTATAAACATGACCATGTCATTTGCAAATAGAGATATTATATGCCTTTCAAATGTGCATGTCTTTTATTTCTTTTTCTTGCTTCATTGTCTTGACTAAAATTTCTAGTACAATAGAAGTGGTGAGGGCAGACTTCCTCGTATTGTTACTGATCTTAGGGGGAGTGTTTACAGCCTCTCCCCATTAAGTATAATTTTAACTTTTTTTTTTCCATAGATTTCCTTTATCAAGTTGAAGAAGTTCCCTTCTGTTCCTAGCTTGTTGAATGTCTTTTATCATGAAACCAAAAATAAACCAAACTCACCGCAATTGAGTAGATTCCGACTCACAGAGACCCCCATTGCGTTTCTGAGGCTATAAATCTTAACAGAAGTAGATTGCCCCATCTTCCTTCCACTGAGCAGTTGGTGGGTTTGAATCACGGACTCTCTGGTTAGCAGTCAAAATGTCTTAGACACTGTGCCAGGAGAACTCCTTTTATCATGAAAAGGTATTGGATTTTTTCAGATAACAGCTATTGCAAACCCTATATGCAACTCTGGTAGCTTAGTGCCTAAGGCACTTGACTGCTAATCAGAAGGCTGGTGGTTCAAACCCACCAGCCACTCCTCGGAAGGAAGATGGGGCGATCTACTTCCGTAGTGATACTGCCTCGGAAACCCAAGGAGGGGTCACTATGAGTCAAGTCCAACTTGACAGCACATAATAACAACAACATATATACCTCTACTCTTAACTAGAGTCACCGTGAGTTGGAGACTACTTGATGGTAACTGGCTTGGTTTTTTTGGTGATGGGGAAGAGTGGGAGGATATAAGCACAGGAGACTGAGGAACCATTTGTTGTAGGCCCACTGGAGGGAGGGCCTGAAACAATTACATGACATGTTTTGTTCATAAGGCAATTTAAACCAAAGGTGATTTGAGTCTAATTAATGTTGATTAATTATGGTGGTGTAGTGGTTAAGGAATTTGGCTGGTTAACCAAAGAGGTCAATGGTTCAAACCCAGCAGCTGCTTCATGGAAGAAAGATGAAGCAGTCTGCTTCCATAAAGATTTATAGCCTTAGGAACCCAATGGAGATGCTATGACCCTGAATTGACTTCATGGCAATGAGTTTGGTTTTTAGTGTAACTATGTTTAACTTTTTGAGGAACTGCCAGACTGTTTTCGAGTGACTGAACCATTTTTTACATTCTCACAAGGAGTATATGATGGTTTGAACTCCTCCACATTTTCACATTTAATTTCCATTTAATTGTTGTTGTTGTTGTTGTTATGTGCCTTCGAGTCGTCTCCGACTCATAGCAACGCCTCCTTGAATTTCCACATTATATTTGAGTCTAATTAATGTTCCAACTCATCCCTTACTCAGCTCAATTCCTCATTGGAATGATGTGATCACCCCCTCACTTTAGTCATTGAACAGGAAAGGTGAACCATTTCTGTGGGAAAATAACATTAATTTCCATCCTTATGGCTTTTTTTTTAATACATTATATCCATTATACTTTCTATAAAAAAAAAAAAAATTACTAGACATGTGAAGAGGCAGAAGACATACAACCGATACTCAAGCCAAAAATGAAACAATGGAAATATCACAGATGACTCAGATATTGGAGTTAGCAGACAAAAACTTTAAAATAACTATTACAAGTGCCTAAGGCATTTGACTGCTAACCAGAAGACTGGAGGTTCAAACCCACCAGCCACTCCTTGGAAGGAAGATTGGGCAACCTACTTCCGTAGTGATACCACCTTGGAAACCCAAGGAGAGGTTGCTGTGAGTGGAATCAGCTTGATGGCAGTGAGTTGTGGTTTTTTTGTTTGTTTGTTTGTTTGTTTTTAATTGTTACAAATATATGAAAGAAAATGTAAAAAGATGGCAAATTTCCAGAGAAAAATGGAATCTAAAAAAAAAAAACAAAAACAGTGACTATCTTAGAAATGAAAAGCACAGTTTCTTGAATTAACTTTGGATACAGAAGAAGACTATATTAATGAACTCAGAGACAGGTCAATATAAAATTTCCAAGCTGTTGCATAAAGAGAATAAAATCAAGGAGAGATCATAACAGAAAATAAGAAACTTGTAGAACACTTTCAAAAGGCCTAACGTATGAATAATTAGATTCATAGGAGAGTGAAAATTAAGCAAACAGTGTTTGAAGAAATAATGACTCAGACTTTTTCCCAAAATTTATAAAAGTCATCAATACCCAGATTCAAGAAGCTCAGCAGACCCCAAAGAAAACCTAAGGTTATCTGAATCTAATTTCAGAAAACCAAAAGAGCACATCTTAAAAACAGATGAAGAAATAAGATACATTACCATCAAAGAAACAAGAAGTTGTACTGTTAACTTTTCAACGGAAACTATGAAGATCAGAAACAAGTAGAATGAAATGTTTAAATTGCTCAAAGAAAATTAAATAGATAAGTCAGAGCTCTTTTCCCAATGAAATTTTCTTTAAAAAATGAAATGAAATAAAGATGTAATACAAACAAAAGCCGAGAGAATCTGTTGCCATCAAACCTGCATTAAAAAAAAATACTAAAGAAAATTCTTTGGGATCACTTTCTACTTTCTTTACTTCTATTTATTTGATTGAGCTTATTAATTGCCTTTTTATCTATCTTATTCATTTGGAAGGTACATGTTCTAGTTCTTTTCTTTTCATGGTGACCCATAAGTGTTTAACACACAAGCCTGCCTTTTCAAAATCAGAAGCTAGTATTTCTACTATCCTCCTGAACAATACAAGGACCTTAGAATGACTTAACTCTTTTACTCTCTTCTACTCCATATTCTATTTCTGTCTACTGCTTTAGTTTCATTCTTCTTTTTTAAGTCTCAAATAAAGTCATTATTATTACTGTTAACCAAAAACATCACCTCACATTTTTACCAAATTTTATGCTCAGTATTCTTTTATTCATTCCAGTTTTTCCTTCAGTTTTCTACTTTCTGAACTGTCGTCTCTGATAGTATTTTCTGCAAGGGTTGACAATTAGTAAACAGATTTCTTATATGTTTGAAAATGTCTTTATTAGTCTTGCTGGGTATAGAATTCTAGATGACAGTTATTTTCTCTCAGTATTTTGAGGACATAATTACCTTGTCTTTTGGTACTTGTTAATGAAAAGATGGCTGTTGAACAGTTTCTCTGGTGTGATGTCTTTTATTTATGTCTGTTTCTAAAATTTTTTCCTTGTCTTTGATGCTTTGTAGTTTCACTATGATGTGGAATAAGGTATTGATTTCTTTTTACTTATTGTCATCCTAGAAGCTCACTGACTGTCATAAATAGTAGAATTTGTATTTTTATCAATTCTGGAAAATTTTCAGCCAAGTTTGGACTAATTCAACTTCACAGGTTAACTCCATTCTTTGAAATCCTTCAGTATCTCTCTCATTTACTGACAGTATTACTACTTATAGCTATCACAATCCAACCCCTGCACAAATCTGTAGTTAAGTTTCTCATTCCATTTTTGTCTTCTGGGAATACTTGTTTACTCAGTCTGGTGATAATACTCCTTGTTCATAACTCAGCTCAGTTGTCACCTACTCTCTGAAGCCATTCTCAAAAGCCCTTCTTCACCTGTACTCCTGGTTTTTTTTGTGTGTTTGTGTATCCACTGTTTCCTGCTCAGACATTTATCAGTTATTTGTACTTATCCATATTTTTGTATCTTCCCCACTAGAATCAATTTTCCAGTGGGCAGGATCAGGATCCTTGTTCTTCATCTTTGTATTTACAAAGATTGTGCTTAGTATCGAGCTCAATAAAAGTTTGTAGGTTGAAAGAACAAGTGAATAAATCTAGAAGAGGAAGGCAAATACTATCTACCTCATAGGGATCCTGTGACAACTGAATGAGTACTGTATGAGAAAGCACTTGGCAAAAAACAAGTGCTAATTTGTTATTTGAATTTCCACAATTCAGGAATTATTTTTGGTATAATGGATTATGCATCAAATTGATTCTATCTGTGAATTTCCTTATTCAATATGGCATAAAGTGGAGTTCTTGGTATTCTTCAATCATAATGAAGTGTATTTTTAGTCCTGTGACTTTTCTTTAAGTTGTTATACATTTTAGCAGTTGCCATCTGGACAGTTCCAACTCATGGTGACCCCATGTGTATCAGAGCAGACTGTGCTTCATAGAGTTTCCAATGGTGTGATCTTTTAGAAGCAGACCACCAAGCCTTTCTTCTGAGGCGCCTCTGAGTGGAACTGAATCGCCAAACTTTCAGTTAGCAACCAAGTGCATTAACCACTTACACAACCCAGGGGCTTAGAGCATGAAAATAAAAACCAAGGAGTTCTATATGTGGGCTTAATATAGTTTACCAGCTATTACATTCTGCCTTGAAAATTCAAGTACTGATGTCCGACTACCACTGTCGCCCATCCAGAGGGGGATTGGTGCAGGAGATGCTGGACAGAGTGGGAGAACAATGCAGAACAAAAGTCAAAATCATTTTTTAAAAAAAGACCAGGTTTGCTGGTTTGATAGAGCCTGGTGAGACCCCTGCGACTACGCCCCCTAGCTACCCTTTGGGTCTGGAATTGAACTCACTCCTGTGGCTTCCAGCCAAACAATAGACAGGAATGTGGGGTGAACATTTACATCAGGTAGATACGATCTTGATCATGGGAGAACAGAAGGGCAGTGTTTGCACAGGGACACAGCTGGGGGGTGAGATGGGAACGCATGAGAATGAAGGCCACAGGAAAGAGGTAACTATGGGGAAGAAGTGGGAAGAGAGCTGTTACATTGTGGGGAATTGCAGTCAATGTCGTGAGACACAATGTGTATGAACCACTGTATGGAAAACAAATTTGCCCTGTAAACTTTCACCCAAATCACAGTAAATTTTTTTTAAAAAATCAGGTACATCTCAGAATGCTCTTCTGCCATTATCTTAATAGCTTTCTCCTCTTCCTTTATGCATCTGCTTCAGTTTTGCTTTTTTAGGCCTTTGTGACTATATAATAGCAAACTTCCACCCGTCCCCATTCTTCATATTCTTTTTACTTGCTCTATTTTTCCCCATACAGTTGTCCACATGTGAAATGTCATGTTTACCTTTTTATTATTGACTTCCACGTACACACTAGCATATTGTTATATATTGAATTATGTCCCCCAAATGTGTTGTAAATATTAACCCCTATATCTGTGATTATAATCCCTTTTGAGAATGTTTTATTCTTTGTTTGTTATGTTAAGAGTCCATATCAGTATAAGGTATATTTTAAGCCAGTCACCTCTGAGATATAAAAAGAGCAGATTAGGCATAGAGAGAAGCAAGCGAAGATGGAGGAGATAGATGGCACACCACGTGAAGATCACCAGGGAGTCAAAGAACAAGGACCTTCCCCCAGCGAGAGAAGCCTTCCCCTAGAACCAGCACCCTGAATTAAGACTTCTAGCCTCGTAAACTGTGAGAAAATAAATGCTTGTTAAAGACACCCACTTGGGTGGTGTAGTGCCAAAGGCATTTGACTGCTAACCAGAAAGCTGGTGGTTCAAACCCACCAGCCACTCCTCAGAAGGAAGGTTAGGCAATCTATTTCCGTAGTAATACTGCCTTGGAAACCCAAAGAGGGGTCGCTATGAGTCGGGTCCAACTCAATGGCAGTGAGTTTGTTTTTTTGTGGTATTTCTGTTTTAGTAGCACTAGATGACTAAGACACATATAAACTTCTTGAAGATAGAAACTTTGTTTTATGTCTGGAAGGGTGTCCAGGTGCTTAATAAAGATCTATTGATTAAATGTATCAGTGCAGGCTCAGCTGGTTCTTATTAGTAAAATCTTGGTGTTACAGGAGACAGACATACATGGTGCCACATATGCAACCACCCTACATCATAGCCTTCAACATTCATCTTGATCTGGGGTGACATTACACAACTTAACTACTTGCTTTTCATTAGAACAGCCTGTCTAATGCATTATTTCATTCTGAAAACTAAAGAAGTCACTTCTCCTTGCGGGCACCTACACCAAGTTTACATATAAAGCCCTTTTATTTTCTCCTGGTTTAAAGAGGGTGGCAGTCCCTGCCATTTTTAGCAAGGTTTACCCTGCTTTTGGCTTTCTTTCACTATGGACAATTTACATATCTATTCCACCCATTTTATCAGTTTGATCTTGGCAAGAACTTTCAATTAATACTATATGGCCACTTGTGCAAAGAAAGCACTTGTGTACAATGTTTGCTGTTGTTTGGTGCCCTCGAGTCAGTTCCAAATCGTAGAGATCCTGTGTACAACAGAATGAAACATTAAATTCTTACTATTCTACAGAAACAAACATCTAAAGCTGTAACTCCTTTGTATGTTATGAGAAAGAGGTCCAGAGCTGATAAATGGCTTGCTGAAGGCCACATAATTTTTGTAGCATAACCCAAACGGAACCCACAGCCATTGAGTCAATTCCAACTCATATTGACCCTATAGGACAGAGTAAAAACTGTCCTATCATGGTTCCAAGGCTGTAAATCCTTACTGAAGCACACTGCCTCATCTTTCTCCTGGAAGCAGCTGGTGGCTTTGAACCACTAACCTTTTAGTCAGCAGCTGAATTCCTTAACCACTGCACCAATAGGTCTAACACCCACATCCTCAGATTTCCAATAGAGTGTTCTTCATACTCTTTTGAGTCATCTTCTTTTAATAAGTTTATTTTTGTTGTTCTTACCACCTACACATGAATCTAAAGCCCCCATTTCCTATTTTGTAAGTGTGAATTTATGTCTATGGCATGGGATGGCTTATCCTTTCAACTTACAACTACCAGATGCCATAAATAATATTGGTTTTTCAGATGCCATCAAACTTCTCTCTCCAGACATAGCATGATGGAAGAATGTGATGTTTAAACTAAATTGATGTAGTGCCTAAGACATTTGACTGCTAACCAGAAGGCTGGTGGTTCAAACCCACCAGCCACTCCTTGGAAGGAAGGTTGGGCAATTTACTTCCGGGTGACACCACCTCAGAAAACCAAGGAGGGGTCGCTATGAGGCGGGTCCGACTCCACGGCACATAAAACAACAACAACAAAGTCCATTTTGTGATCAAAGAAAACACTTGGTCCAAGAAATCGGACACAATCTACCTTCCACTTGAAGGAGAACTTGCTTCTGCCTGTTTTTCATTGTTAGGGATGTGTTCTCAGCTTGCTACTCACACTGGCTCTGGTAACATGGTGGTCATTGAATACTCACTACTAAAATTACTTGCTGTTGCCTTCGGACTTTGAGCTGATGACTTGGGTTATCATTGGACTCTCAGTGCCTCCTAGTGGCCCAGACAGTACAGTCCACTACAGGACAGCTACAGCCCACCTCACAACCCCTGTACTCTCCTTCTTATGAGTCCTGTCTAGTTGTTTGCTGTCAGTCCAGCCCCACGTCATGCAGTGAGAACTCGGGGCTGCTAAGATTATCATCTTGTACCAGTCTTTTCGGTACTGTACTGACTGAATTCCCAAACATGACCATGACAGTGAAAAAAGGAATGCAAATATAGAAAAGTCACCGGTGTCTCTAGAAAAGTGCTTTGTAATAATGTGGTCACTATTTTTCCCATCAGCCCTGCGGGAGCTCTTATAGGAGGACACCTTCCTCTTATAGGAGACCTTGATCACCCAGAATTGCCAAATCATCCTTCTGAAGTCATATTTAATAAGCTTCCTCAAAAATGAATTCAAATGTGTTGCAAAGATATGCAGAGAGGCTCAGCCAAACCAGTTGCTCTAGAATCTTGTATCCTGAAAAGAAGACACATTATGCCAAAGATCATACTTTAAAAGTGTATATGCTTTATAAAATAAAAAAATAAATCATGTCTACCATCATAATCTTGAGATTACTGTCCTCAAGTCCTTGCTGGTGTAGGATGTGCAATATAGATTGGGGCTGGCAGAGAAACCTCTGGGAACTATGGAGGAATTGTGGAGAAGTTTCCACTTCTCCGGGAAAGAGAAATCCTGAGTAATGGATAAGGCCACAACAAAGTGCAATCGGAAGTTTTTCCTTGGTGTCTAGTAACTCTTCCTTCTATTTGTGGAAACCCCCTCCCCCACCACCCTTCCCCTCCACATCCCCACCAAAGCATCCCCTCCACAAAGACTTTCTTCTCCAGACAATGCCCCCATTCCAGGCCTTTCTCTTCATTATTTCTACCTTTTCCTCTCCGAGAGACACATACCCCCTTGTCCATTCTCTCAAAGTCTTGCTGTATAATCTGATCAAGTATTTCATGGTAAGATTTGAATAGCAGGTCACCACCCATTGTTCTTTTCCTTTGGATGGCATTTGCAGTTTAACTGGAAACTGCTTGAGCCCTTGACTAACTGGACTTGAAAACCAGTATTATCTCCCATATTATGCACACTGCCCACCTCCCAACCCCCAATCCCAAAGTTGATATAGTTGAGGCAGAATGCCCTCTGTTTTGTTGAGTTTGGTTCTGTGTCTCCATAAGTGACCACCCTTGGGATGTCTCTGCAGTGACCAACGATTCGGTGTGGCAGAGTCAAAGGACTTTGATCTGGGGTCCATAGGCACCACATTCTGATATGTATGTATTTAACTGGCAAAGAGTGGAAGAAGAGGGGCAAATTCGCGCGCTCTCTGGGCCTGAGCAGTAGGTTTCCTCTCCTGTACTGGTTGCTTGCCAACAAAGGTTTTGGATAGCCGGGGAGTATTTCGTAGGCGGGTGGGTGGGTGTGGACGGTGGGGTTATCTGGGAATTCTGTGGAAGATCCAGGCAACTAAAATTAGCGTGCCCAGAATTTTAAGAAGTGAGGAAGGGCCAGATGAATAAGCGCTGCAGACAATTAGGGGGCATTATGCTGAAAGCCTGGCATTTGTACTGCGGTTGACTATGTCTTGTCCAACAGGTTTCTTGAGTTTCTAAGAAATTTCGGGAATATGTACCCTTTCAGGCAGGAACAGCCCAAGCCCCCCCACCCCGACTCATTCTCACCCTTTCTCTTACCACAATCTTCTTCTCCCAACCCTCCCACCCCCACCTAGTATGCATTTGAATCTTTCTGGTCAGGGCCATCTCCAGAGCAGCACCCCCACGACCACCGAGCCTACGCTCTCCAGTAGAGCCGCACCCGCACCCCTGTGCGCCCAGGCCGCTCCGGAGCCGCGCTGCGCTGCGCTGATTCGCTGCCGCGGTGATTGCGGCGCCGGCGACGCGCCCGCCCCTCGCACGCGCAGGCTGGTGCAGCCTCAGTGTGTCTGCAGCCGCGCGGCGACCGCGAGCCCAGCCGCTGCAGCCCGGGCAGGAACGCCTGAGTGCAAGCTCAGCGTCCCCGAGGAAGGCAACGGCGAGCTCCCGAAGCCTGCAAGATGCAGGCCACTGCTGATTCCACCAAGATGGACTGTGTGTGGAGCAACTGGAAAAGTCAGGGTATTCTCTTTATTTCAGTACTGCATGCCTGCGGCGCACGGGAAACCGGGACCCGGACTCGTCCATTGTGCATCATTTCACCTGTGGGACCTTTGCATGCTTTATACCCAAGATCTTTCCGTTGGGGGGGGAGTAAACCTGTTACTGCAAAATCAAAATTGATGGTGTTTGATTTCTATTTTTTTTTATTTCGTTTTTTAAATCCCTACCCTCATCCCTTTGTTTTCTTATTGTACTGCTAGTATTTTAAATAATGCATCATTTGCTTCCGTCCCGAAGCTCTTGGGGATCCGTTGATCATTCAGTACTTGTTTAATCTCCTCTCCTCTTCACAGTTTGAATGCTCTCTTATTGTGCTGTGCATCCCTGTGCATTTATTTTTGCCAAAAGGTTGAAATATCCTGGTAGAACCATTCACTGAGAGGGGCCTAGTGCATCCTTTTAAGAAAGACACACCCATTTCAGGGTTGTTATTTGTGGTCACACAAAGGAGACTGGAAATGCAGACTAGCTCTGGAAATGCTGAAAATATGATGGCGTAGCCACATATTAGGATGGATCACTTTGTAATATTTCAGGGCTTTTGTCTGGCATTGAGGTAACCTGTAACCACTGTTTATTAATAATGGGTATTTGTGGAACAAATGGAGGGAAATAAAAAGCTGTGGGTTACCCTCTGGTATAACAGATTTATTTTGCCACAGTCCATATTCACACTGGGTGTGGCCGCCCTCCAGCCTCGCTTGGATTGCTTTTCAGCCATTTTTATTCAGCCTCATACTTCACACATCCATCTCTTCCTTTGTTACATTAAGATTCTCTCCTTCACCTTCCTCAGTCAGAGATGAGAAGGAGAAAGAGGTCTTTTGCAAGAATGAAGTATGTATGGTAAGCTAGGGGTGTTTATAAGATGAAGTGTCTTTTAATATTTAACAAATTTGGTTCCAAAGAAGGCGCGTTTGACTACTAAACCTGCAGGATTTTGCAGCATCCCTCAAGGGACAAGATTGCTCTGGAGCAGCAGCTGATTTTTATTTAAAAAAAAAAAAAAAAAAAAAAAAACCACCTGAGCATCCCCTTGTAATATTTTATCACAGAATAAACAAGTTCCATTTTCATCTGAATGCCCCTGAGAGCATTGGTAGTGGGGGAGGAATTAAGCAAAGACAAAGTAAACATAAACCTCAGAATTAAGACCTCCTTTGCCTTTCCTCCTGTTTGTTGGTTTGGGTGACAATAAGACAAAATGTAGTCGTCTAGTTCAAATTATTTGGGATCTATTGGAAATAGAAATGTTCAGGGTAAATAGATGGACCTGATACATGTAAAAGGTGGGAAATAAATGTATGGCAAGGGAGGGGCATAATTTTAGAAAAATGATAATTACATAGAATACCAACCTAAACCAAACCCATTGCCACTGAGTCTATGCTGACTCACAGCGACCCTAAAGGATGAGTAGAAGTGCCCCACAGGGTTTCCAAGGCTGAAATCTTCACTGAAGGAGACTGCCACATCTTTCTCCTGCTAGTGGGTTGGAATCATCAACCCTTTGGTTAGTGGCCAGGCACTTCAACCACTGTGCCACCAGGGCTTTTCTGCTAGTGGAATAGCATATTTTAATAAAAAAGACAGCTGTGAATATCCTTTGTAACATTTCATTCTTGTTACATGTTAAGACACATCCAGTTTATTTGCTATGCATACTTAAGAAACAACTGTGGCTTGATAAGGAGCTCTGGTGGCATAGTGCCTAAGGCATTCGACTACTAACCAGAAGGCTGACAGTTTAAACCCACCAGCCATTCCTCAGAAGGAAGGTTGGGCAGTCTACTTCCGTAGTGATACCACCTTGAGGGGGCGCTTCTGACTCAGTGGCAGTGAGTTTGGGTTTTTTTTTGGTGTGGCTTGATAAAATTCCAAGTTTAGTCGGGTATAAAGACAGGTTTTTAAACTGTGATTGTGGGTTGTCTGTTCTGACTAAAGTGACTATCAAAAGGTGGAATTTTTTTTCTACTTTGTGCAAGATACAGGACACTCTCATCATTCAAACATAGTCCTTTGTGCCTCAGTTGGCCTTCTCACTGTGAGTAAAATAAAATAAATAATCCACAGACATTTGTACTCAAATAATAACACAGAATGACATAATTTGTTCTTTGGGGGCAATCATTTTCATCACCAGTATACAGCTGCTTGTGAAGATTAATTCAAGATCATTAAGGGTCTTTGACACTCTGTGACCTTTGGTAGTGTTCAGTACCATTGATTTACCTTTGTCGAAGAGAAAAAGCCATTATCTTTAAAATGAACCAATAACTAGGTGGGTGGGTTTATATGCACAAAAGAAATGATAAATTATTCCCCTTTTTCACTCTATGGAAGAATTTTTCATCTACTAAATTGACAGTAAGATTTTTTTGTTTGTTAAGCATTTTGAATGCATCGTCTTCACTTTAGGTCCCTTACCATCAAAACAGTTTTCTTCACCCTAGTTACATATTAGAATTACCTGGGGAATTTCAAAAAACACAAAGGATACCTGAGCCCTATCCTTAGAGATTCTGGGCCAAGCATCAGTATGTTTTAAAAGCTCCTCAGGTGAGTTTAATTTGTAACCAGCGTTGAAGCCACTGGTGTGTGATAATTCTTAGAGCAGTTCCTAGACCATCAGAGCAAACGTCCAGTATACAGATGATGAAAGGAGTATGATTTAGGAGCAGCTTTGAATGCAGTTTTTAAAAAAATCAGTGTAGCATCCTGGATAATGTGCTCTGGAAGCGAAACAAGATGCAAGTTTGGCTCGGAAAAGGGAATAAAGAATATGAGCTTCAGCTTTCCTGCGTATTATTGTGCATCCCATGGAGAAATTGCAGCAGATGGAATACTTCAGAAGACTCTTTGGAACTAATTACAGTACGTCATGAAAACTTTGGTGCATATGCAAAAGTAACCTCATATTTACTAACAGAAAATGATTTATGAGTTATCATCCTTTATTGTTTCAGCTGTAAACAAGAATATTTAAAGAAAGGGAGTCTAAAGACCACCTTATACTACATTACACAGCTCTTGTTTCTAGTTAAAAAAAAAAATTAAAGCTCTTTTCTCATCAGTTAAAATGAAATGAGAATAAAACGATAACCTGATAAAACACCTGTATGGGTAGTCCACACTGATAACAGCAGTACTAATATTTGTGGAGCGTTTGCTGTGTGCTTTACTTGCATCATTGTGTTTTATCCTCACAAATCCTTGGAGGTTTAAGTTTCATTATTATCTCCACTTTACAGGTGATGAACTGAGGCTCTCTCCAGGACATACAGCTAGTCAGTGTCAGGGACTAGATTCAAACCTGAGCTGTCTCATCCTAGAGCCCCTCTCACTTGTCACTGCTCTGCCATCTGCCTCTGAAGGGGAGAGTTTTTTCCTCAGTGGCTTTTCTAAAAATATGAGCATAGCTATACAGTGGTGATTGTGTGAGCTTAAAACCCCTCACGTTTATATAGTTTTTGTTTTGCCAAACATCCTCTCGGAGGTTTTCAATTTATTGTTGGACATTTTGAGGCTGAAAGAGGGTCAAGTGACTTGCCCAAGGTTTCTCAGTAAGTGGCAAATTGAGTAGTAAAATGTGACATTCTTGGCTTAAAGTCTGGAACTCTTCCCATCGTAACACTCACTATTTTGAGTTATAAAATGTGAACTCTCATTTACTTTTTCCAAGGTATATTTCACATTGGTTATCCCTATCCCTTTATGGAATGGAAAAAGCAAGGTTTGGCAGCAAGGCAGTTTATCTTGATAAATATATACTATTTTTTGTCATTTCATAATCATTATCAATTCATCATCCTAAATGCTACATAAATATCACCTGTGTACCAAGAGCTATGCTGTTGTAAGCTCTTGTTACATGTGTTGTCCTACTTAAGCTTCCATGAAATTATTGTTACTTTCATTTTATAGATGAAGAAACTGATGGTTTTGAGACTAAGAAGGTCAGTAATTTATCTTAGGATGTATCTGGATCCTGAATTTAAACAGACTGATTCCAAAGCTTATACGTTTCATTTTAGTGAAAATATACAGTCATACACCAATTCAATAATTTATGCATGTATATGTCATTGACAGTGATCACATTTTTCAAGTTGAGCAAATGTTCTGGGCATCCTCCATAATTGTTCCACCATCACTGACTCAAACTCTCAAGACGTCTGCTAAGCTTCTCATCTAACCTTTCAAGTTGCTCTTGTCTGATCTCACATAGGTAATTATTTAAATGAGCCCAATGCAGATATTCTTTACAGTTAAGCTAGAGCATTGTTTCATTCAAAGAAGACTTCAGAGAATAGTTTTAATATAAGGTTTAAAATTTAAAGATTATCTAAGGATAGTAATTTCAGGGGTTTGTCCAGCCTCCATGGCTCCAGAAAGTATACATTCCATTGAGAGTTTAAAATTCTGCGCCACATTCTTACCCCTATTTATCAGGATTCTTCTGTAGCATCTTTATCAAAATGATCAGTAATATTAGCTACTTCTTCCAGTCTCATGGCAAAGGAGGTAACCAGACGTGCAATCTGCCTAAGGCTGCACTCTTAACTGCTCTAATGTGCCACCTAAATCCAAATGGTCACAAAGTTTGGCCGGAACCAACAATCCATATCATTCAGTTTGTGCCCTAAAACTAATTTTTTCCAGATTTCACTGTACTTAACAAATTCACCTGGTAGAGCCTTTGGTAATATGGTGGGTTGATGCCTATAACATGTATGGGGCCAAGAGTCAGATTCCACTTTAATAAATGTTAGAGCTTCTAGGCCATGTGAAACAATGGGGGTAAAACGTTTCTCAGAGAATATAACCCAAAAGCATGTCAGTTTTTTTTTTTTTTTTTAACAAAAAAAGTATTTTGCAAATTCTGAGCTGACCTAACAGTGCTCTATAGAAACACTTCTTCAGAATAGTCCGTTCTGAAAGGAGTCAGCGTGTAGTATTTATTAAACAGCCAAACATCCCAGTGTACACAGAGGAAATGTCTGCTTTAGCCACAGTAATGGAAAGAAAAATTTATCTTTTCAAAGTGGCATTATATACAGACATAAAAGTAGACTAATGCCCTACTACCACCTTTTTATCAAAATGAGCATTTTATTTGCATTTGATATTACTAAAATATTATACAAATATTACAACATAAATATTACATTTGCAACTTCCTGTTTTACAGATTTTAATAAGATACAGTGGGAAAACTGACTTAGCCTGGGTGTTTTTTTTTCTTTAATGAAAGAAAACTATTAGGCCAATAGTGTACCATATGTAGGTAGTCAGTTACTCAATTAAAATAAAGGTCTCCTTTTCATCCCAATTTATCATCATTTTCAAAAAAGTCCTTACTACAAGTAATATCTCCAAAGTTTGGGAGACAACAATGGCTCGTCTCCAAAAATTATACATGCACATTGTGAAAATTTCAATTTATACAAAAAAAAAGGTTCAAAATAAAACCACAAGTCAACCAAGTCCTGCCACTCGGAGTTAAGCAATGTTAATATTTGTTAACTATTGTATAGTTTCCTTATTCAATAGAAAATAAAGCTGGAGGGGTAGATAGGCAATAAAAACCACTTTTATAAAAAAGATTGCACATTTCAACAAGTTTTTAAAATAATACTTACCTGTATTTAACAGAAATAAAAGAAGCTGAAATGAAACAGAAAGACCCACTGAATTTCAGATACATGTTTCTTTGTTATCTGGATGATTCCTTCCCAACATTAAGGAAAAAAAAAAAAATTATGATATACATCAATAGGGTAGAATCATTTTTTAATTCTGTGTTTTAGTTTTGGACTGTATAGTCTTGTCTCTTAACTTTTTAAAAAAGGAAGATAAGCCATGCATGAGAAAGGTTGACAAAATTACTGATCACACCTTCACCATCTATTGTTTTTCTTAGATTTCCACAAATTAATACTTCCTTCCTTGAAAGAGAGCATCCCTGGGTGGCACAAACGGTTAAGTGTTCAGCTACTAACTGAGAAGTTGGTGGTTCGAATCTACCCAGCGGTGCCTGAAAAGATAGTCCTCGGTGTCTACTTCCAAATGTCTCAGCCTTGAAAACCCCGCGTAGCTGCTGCTCTGAAACACGGGGTGGCCGTGGGTCAAAATTGGGTCCACAGCAACAAGGTTTTTGTTGTTGTTTTTATGAAAAGGTATTAATAATCCTGACCCTGTCTGACTAATGAAACCATTATGTTAATAGTGATTGTCGATGAAGTCTTCCTTCATCGTCAGCAGACCTTTTCTTCTTTATCATTTTTGAAAGATGTCCTTCTATCTCTGTTTATGTTTGAAATCATATTCTGTGCTCATTTCTTTTATATCCTTAGACTAGTTAATATATTCTGGAACATAATCTGTGAAGTGATTTCTGTGTTTTAAACCTAACAACAGAATTGAATTTGAAAATCTAACTTTCGATATTATCTTCATTTTTTTAAGTAATTAAATGTACATCTCAACCAGATTCCCCATGCTGCTCAGCCTGCTCTCCTAAGTTGTGTGCACATTTGGCCTGTGTGTTATGTTATCATTTGCATATAGTCACTTTCACGGGAGCTCTGGTAGCATAGTGCCTAAGGCACCTGACTGCTAACCAGAAGGCTGGCGGTTCAAACCCACCAGCCACTCCTCAGAAGGAAGATGGGGC
>NW_006921901.1:4284962-4325168 GCF_000298275.1 Orycteropus afer afer | reverse complement strand
ACGGTACATAACAACAACAACAGAGACTTACTTAAACATCTGGAAATAATGTTGCTATTTTTCTCTTGTCATATTGGCTTCATTTAGAAGATAGGGAAGAAAGGCCTTGAAAATGGAATCACTGTAGGGGTTTTAGCAAAAGTCCCTCCAACAGATTCCTCTGGGTTCTGGGTCACCGCATTGCCACAGAAAGTTTTTATTTGTATGGAAGGTTGTCTCATGGGAAATGAAACTTATATATTACTTGACTAGAAGATGTTATGTTTAAATGCTTCTATATGTTTTAAGTATTTTATTATATCTACTTTCATTATGTTTCTCCAGTTTTATGGTAAAATAAGGGAAATTTAAAATAAAGTTGCCACTATCTTTTGTTGTTAACATTTTGTGATGATAGTTTGTTTGCCCTGTGAAAATCAATCAGAGAAGCTGGCTTTTCATCAATGCTTTGGACTCAGCTGCTTAAACTCAGTGTTTTTCTAGCCATCTAATAATTTTCATAAGGTAGTCAATTATCATAACCAATTATTGGAAAGACTGGTAAAAAGTAAATAAAAGTGAATAGCATATATATCATTTGTCAATGATTCTTCTGTTGAAATTTCTCACATTTTTTTTCATTTGGCCTTTTAAAAAGTAGCTTTACTTACCATATAGCAAGTAGTACAATGCCACCTAAAATCTTTTCTGGGCTAAGAAGGAATATAAATAAATACATTTACAAATATGATCCAGGAGTGATGATAATTGTGCACAGTTGATGGCCATTTTATATTATATACTTATACCATATTTTGCTTTATGCATAAAATATGAATGGTTGCACCACTGCCTTATAAGTTTTAATATACTTAATAGTTTATTTAGAAAGTTTGAGTTTTAATAAACTTTCTGAATACTGCAGCCACTATTGGGTCATATAATCAAATACATTTAAAATAGTATCCCAAGGATGTTGGACAAAACAAAACAAAAGACCAGACTGACTGGTCTGATAGAGATGGATGAAACTCCCAAGACTGTGGCCCTTAGACACCCCTTAAACCTGGAACTGAACCCCACCCCTCAACCCCCGGGATCAACCTTCAGCTGAATAGTAGACAGGCCTGAAAAGTGGATAATAACATCAGAGAGGAAATGCTCCTCAGTACAGTCTTCTATTGTTGTTGTTGTTATTTGCCGTCGAGTCGGCCCCGACTCATAGTGACCCCTCCTTGGGTTTCCGAGGCAGTATCACTACAGAAGTAGGATTGCCCAACCTTCCTTCCGAGGAGTGGCTGGTGGGTTTGAACCGCCAGCCTTCTGGTTAGCAGTCAAGTGCCTTAGGCACTATGCTACCAGAGCTCCTAGAGTCTTTTATAGGCAGCATTTGCCTGAAAAACGAAAGCTCAGGAGGCAGGAGAGGGCAAGAAAGAAGGAAAAGGGAACCCTGGGAGGAAGTGGGAAGAGTGCTGTTACATGGAGGGGATTAACCAATGTCACAAAACAAAATGTGTGTAAATTGTTGAATGGGAAGCTAATTTGCTCTGTAAACTTTCACCCAAACTACTATAAAAAGTTCAAAAAAAATTAAATAGTGTCTCAAAGCAAAATAAGTTGGATTTCAGCAAAGGACTTTCTAGAAATTTGACATGGGATTTAATTTCCATTTGCTTAACAACCCTTGGAGCACTTTTATTTTTCTTTTCTGTTCATAACTGGATTGTGGAAATGAGAGTAGCATTAGTCTCAGCATTTGATGTTAGTATTCTTCAATTCAGCCAGCTCCCCCTTCACTGAATTAGTTCTAAGGCAGTGCCAGACAATCTACAGTGTGTGCTCATACCTGTGTTTTAGGGCTCTAGGATGAGATCACCAGAGACCAGTCCATTTATGATAATTGATAAGACACTCATCTCTCATTTCAGAACCTTTTTTTAAAAAAAAAATACTCTTGGTTTTTAACAAAGTAACTGTTTTGGTTACCTAGGGAGCTCTGGTAGCATAGTGCCCAAGGCACTTGACTGCTAACCAGAAGGCTAGTGGTTCAAACCCACCAGCCACTCCTCGGAAGGAAGGTTGGGCAATCTACTTCCGTAGTGATACTGCCTTGGAAACCCACGGAGGGGTCGTTATGAGTTGGGGCCGACTCGACGGCAAATAACAACAACAACAACAGTGCTGCTCTAATAGAAATATACCACAAATGGGTTACCTTTTACAAATAGGAGTTTATTCTCTTACAGTTTGGAGGCTTTAAGTCTAAGTTCAAAGTGCCATCCTCTAGGAGCTGGATGAAAGCCCCTCAACCTTGGCCTTCAGCTCTGCCTCCTGCTCCCAGCCCACTGAAGCTGGAGGCTTTTCTTCATTCAGACAGCTGCTGGCTGCAGAGGCTGACAAACCCAAAGTCCACAAGTAAAATGTCACAGTCCCCAAATTACCCAACAACATGGCAGGTCACTAGTTCAGGTCCAGAAGAAGTCCCAAGATCAGCAGGGCATGGCAAGCTGCTGAACAATGACTTGGCTACATGCAAGACTCAAGCGTGCCAAAAAAAAAATCTAGAGACCTTCTCATAGCTGCTGCTTACATACTGGAAGCAGCCCATATTCCTAAAGCAGCTACTCAGCTGCTCCAGTAGATTCCACTCTGTGGAACTGATTGCCAGTCTCACCATGGGGAATAACTACATCCAGCTGCTCATCCATTCAACCAAGCCCAGCCAAGCTGACAACAACCTTAACTACCACAGTAACTTCAATATTTATAATTGGTAAAACAATACGTAACTTATAAGTCCTACTTATTAGTCAGCATAGTGAATAGGTACTCAGCTGTTTAAACTCTCACATGACCTTTCTCCATTACAAGGATATTGGAGGAAGAAAAAAGCTTTCTATACCTCACTGTACCTGAAGATTTAAAAAACAAAACAAAAACCCATTACCATCAAGTTGAGTTTCTGAATCATAGTGACCCTATAGAACAGAGTATAAGGTTTCCAGTCTAATAAGGGAAAAGGCCATCTTAGGTTTGTTTTAAGGAGCTCTGGTGGCGTAGTGCCTAAGTCATTTGACTGCTAACCAGAAGGCTGACGGTTCAAACCCACCTGCTACTCCTCCGAAGGAAGGTTGGGCAAGCTACTTCCATAGTGATACTGTCTCGGAAACCCAAGGAGGGGTCGCCATGAGTTGGATCTGACTCGACAGCAGTGGGTTTGGTTTTTTTGGTTGGGTGGCTCAATAGGAGCTCTGGTGGTGCAGTGGTTAATGCATTCATCTGCTAACCAAAAGGTCAGCAGCTGGTACCCACCACCCCACTCCACAGGAGAAAGATGAGGCAGGCAGTCTGCTTCTGTAAAGATCTATAGCCTTGGAAAACTTATGGGCCAGTTCTGCTCTGTCCTAAAGGGTCACTATGAGTTGGAATTGACTCAATGGCAGTGGGTTCGGTTTGGTTTTGGGTTAATGGCGCAGTTGTTAAGGAATTCCGCAGCTAAGCAAAAGAGCAGTTCTACTCTGTCCTCTTTGGTCGCTGTAATTCACAATGACCCTATTTCAGTAGGTTATAGGATCTCCAAAGCTGTAAATCTTTGCAGACTGCCACATCTTTCTCCCATGGAGCAGCTGATGGGTTAGAACCCCAACCCCTCTTGATTAGCAGCCCAAGATTAACCATTGCCGTTGCACCACTGGGGCGCCTTACCTGAAGACTGCTTGGGGTAATTTATTTTTTGTGTGTTCTGAGGAAACTTTATTCAAATCCCTGTTTTTTTTCTGGATCGAGTACTGTAAAGCTTCCTGCACAACTTTTCATTACTCTAAGCAAAATTAAAGTGTGAAAAATTGGCATTTACACAGCTGATTCGTAACACAGAAGTTTTCTGATCAGTTCATTACCTCCCAGGCCTCCCACTGAATCATCAGAGCTTTGGGCCATCTACATGCTCTGTGACCACATTAGCCATTGCCATTCTTCCAGCCCCTCTGTTCCCAGCTGTCTTACTGTCATTCCTGCCTGGGCCAGAGGATTGGTCATTTCTATTTTGTCTCTTGGATCTTAGGCTCCTCTAACCGTGCTTTGTGTGCCAATTTACCGCCCTTGATTAGCCCCACCATCTGTTATTGCTCAGAACACCCAGCATCAAACCCTGTCAACTGGTCTCACCAGAAATTGTCAATGCCGACCGAACCCTCTTTACTTTTTAACATTACTTTTATGCATTTCATTTTGAATCCTGACTGTATTTTCTAGATGAACACTGTCCAATACAAGTATGATGTAAGCTGCAGACCTAATTTTAAATTTTCTAGCAGCCACATTAAAAAGCAAAAGGAAATAGAAACATGTGAAATTAATTTTGATGATATATTTTATTTAACCCAAAATATCCAAAGTATTATCTTTCAAACAGATAATCGATGTACAAAGCATTAATGAGATATTTTACATATTTTTTTTTTAAAACTAATTCTTTGAAATCCAGTTTGTACTTTACTCTTATAACACATCTCGTTTGGGGTCAGCCACATTTCAGGTGCTCGGTAGCTGTGGTCCAACGCTACTGTACTGTGTTGTGTTGTATACTCTCTTCAAGCCCTACTCTTAACCTCCTCAGTCTCAGGAAGATCTCATGACTCATTTTCCAGAGAAGTTTTGAGTTAATGTACCTCAAGCCGCTTTATGTTGTTCCCTTACCATCTCAAAACATAACTGTAGCCTCACCCACGTTTCTAAAATGTATCGTTACCTATTCCTTCTTTCCTCTCCTTTGAAGAGGAAGAATCACGACTCATCCTATCCTTTCGTACCTTCTCTAAGACTTTGTTTTATCAAGTATCTCCTCTTTACAGCATCCTCACCTCATCCCTCACCACTAACATCCACAGGTTTTGCTCACCCTGAAGGATTATTAGTTGCTTTTACTCCTCGAACTGCTATTCTGGTTTTCATCATCTTTATTACTTAGAATTTCCCACTACTTACACAACTGCATACATGACTGCCATCTCCATGGAAACGAAACTCCTAAAACTACTCTCTCCAATTTTGAATGACCTTCCAGCTTCCAAATCCAGTGGTCCTTCTTTCTCATTTCCCTTGTTCTGTCTTTTTCATCTCAGAGTTTTCCTTCTGCTTGACCTAGTCGTACACAATAGTGTTGTTGGGGTTCCTGTTCTAACACTCACAACTCTTGTTTTAGAGCTCCGTTTACTCCTTTGGCTCTTAAAATATGGTCTTATCCTAAAATATATTCCTAAGCCTCCACTAAGGAATGGAGATAGCATCCATTCTCGTGGCTTTAAATAATCATTTCCATTCAGAACACACTTGAATACAAATATTCAATCCCTCTTTATTAAATTTCAGCCCCATGTTTCCAATTACCCCCTACGTGTATTCATCTGAATATCACTGGATATATATTACTGGCCATTTTAATACCGGGATGCTCTGACAAAGCCTAAAAAGCAAATTTAACTTCCCAGCTTAAAAAAAAGAAAAAAAATAGCAAGTATTGTTCTAATAGCCTCGTCCTTAATTGCTTGCTGTTCTGTCTCCACTCCAGGCTGTGTCAAAATGCCCTGCTTTAAATGTCCTCATGTCAGAATCTGTAAGTTTAAAAACAAGTGACAGCTTTTTCCCAAACCAGTTCTCCCTCAGATTTTCTATTTTTGTGAGTGATACTAATCACTTATTCACCCAGGTTTGAAATGCTGCTTTCATCCTTAATTAGCTCTTCCTCCATTCTCTCACAGCTGATTAGTCACCATTCTTGTTCAATGAATCCTTCATAATATTTCCCTTTTATTCCTCATCTCCTTAACAAATTGTTCACCACATTCATAAACTATCCTAACTCGATGGCAATGCCATCAAGTTGATTCTGGTTCGTAGCCAGCCTATAGAACAGAGTAAGACTGCCCCATAGGGTTTCCAAAGCCATAATCATTATGGAAGATTACCACATATTTGTCCTGCGCAGAGCAACTTGTAGGTTTGAATTCCTGACTCCTCGGTTAGCAGTCCAGCACTTAACCACTGCACCACTAGGGCTCCTATATCCTCTTTTTTTCTATCAATTACAGCACTGTCCAGTTAATGTTGTCCACCTCCAGCAACACAAGATGTATCAGCATTGATTCAACATTTTAAAAAAATGAATGGCTAGTCTTCCCAACTAAACCTTAAATTCCATAAAAGCAAGAATAAAATTTTATAATCTCTGTTCTGCATTACTGTAATTACCAGATAATTAGATGATTGGTAACTTTTTACTACTGATATGGCTAATTTCCCCTAAAAAGAAAAGTTTCATTTTAAATATCTAACTCTAGAACCAGATTCAAA
This sequence comes from Orycteropus afer afer, assembly GCF_000298275.1. Classification (NCBI taxonomy): domain Eukaryota; kingdom Metazoa; phylum Chordata; class Mammalia; order Tubulidentata; family Orycteropodidae; genus Orycteropus; species Orycteropus afer. Next base: position 4,318,838 of record NW_006921901.1, on the reverse strand, counting down.
GAAAATTCAGATTACCCCAAATTTATTTTGCATACTTTGGGGACATTTAATTCATAACAAAAAAGAGAGGTAACTGTGTTTTTTTTTTTTTTTTTTCCAAAAACACATCAAACTTAGAATTTAATTCTGCTTCAATTAACTAGGAGTTCTGGTGGTTAAAGCATTAGGCTGCTAACCAAAAGGTCAATGGTTTGAACCCACTAGCTGCTCTGCAGGAGAAAGATGAGGCAGTCTACTTCCATAAAGATTTATAGCCTTGGAAACTCTAGAGGCAGTTCTGCTCTGTCTTATAAAGTCTCTATGGGTCGGAGTCAACTCTATGGCAGTGGGTTCTATCAACTAGTCAGGATGCAAATTTCTTAACTTTGGCCTCCTCACCTGTTATATACCTGTCCAAGGGAGTTTACTGTGAGGTTTTGATGACATAATATATGAAGGTACTTTGAATATTTCCAAATCTACATAAATAGATTATTATGTCACGAAGTCCCCAGAATCAACATCCTACTGTTTTTTAAGATAATGATTTTTCTGTTAACTGCCTAGTTAGAAACATCAGCTGTCTTATCAAGTTGATTGAAAGACTGGTTGTACAATGGGTTTATACCAAATTAATATTACTTTGTTAACACTGTCTTGTGTACAGTTTCTTCAGGTAAAGCCCCATCCTGCTGCCTGCCATCCTCAGGTGAACAGGTGAACAGATGGCTTTTCTAGAGGGCGTAGCATTTTTATCAGGGGTGAAGAAATTTGTTAAATGGGAATCCACTTGAAATTAGCAAATTACATCCCCCTTTGCCTTAAATTTACTTTTAGGGTCTCCCATATACTGTCACAGTTCACGAATGGGTGTGCTTGCCCTCCCTAGCACTAAGTAGTCCTCCTTTGGCAGCAAATGCTGTCTTGTAATGTATTTGTTTCCAAATGTGTTTGCCATGTAAGTCTATGGGTATCATAAAACAGAATTCAAACCCACCAGCCACTCCTCGGAAGGAAGGGTGGGAGATCTACTTCCGTAGTGATACTGCCTCGGAAACCCAGGGAGGGGTCGCTATGAGTCGGGTCTGACTCGACGGCACATAACGACAAAAACAACAACATAACTTATTTCTTCACTATTTGTGTGTATGTTTCTTTTTTGCAATTCATTTATTTTTATATCCCTGGCATCTAGCACCAATAGAGGAGACTTGGTGATGCAAGGGTTAAGTGTTCAGCTGCTAACCAAAAGGTTGGTAGTTTGAAACCAGCCAGTGGCTCTGTGAGAGAAAAACCTGGTGATCTGTCCTCATGAAGAGTTAGCCTAGAGAACTCTGTGGGGTCACTGTGAATCAAAAATGAACTCGACGGTACCTAAGAACAACAATATATACTAAACGAATGAATGTGGAAAAGGTCACACTTCAGATGGTGACGATGTCCTTGTCTCATTTTTATTCCCCCCTTTTCCTTTCCCCTACACAAAGCAGAATAAATAGGAGGAGGCCCCAGTGTCCCAATGACCGTTAGTTCAATTGACAAGACCACAGGGAGCCAGGCTTCCCTGGAGATCCCTTCCCCTTTCTATCATCTACCCTCAGGGTTCCAGGGGTTTCTTACAGGTCTTATCTTCCAAAAGATACCTTTCTCTGCTTAAAAAGGATCCTTATTTTGGTGTTCTGTTCTCAACAAACTCTTCTAAAAGGAAAATCATTTGGTGAATTCATTCCAATTTTGTTGTTAATGACAAGCAACTCTTTATTATCTCATTCTGGGAAATGTGCATTTAAAAAAAAAAAAGATGAGGAATACTGATAAATAGGATTGAGCCCAAGGAATGAATGAATTGCTAATAGTGTGATGTCAGTCAGTGAGACTGGCGACTGGCGGTTGGTACAGAGGAGGAGGGAGGCTTTAGAACAGCAGAGGTTTTCCTTTGCCCTGGAAACCTACTTGTAAGACCTGGCCTTACTCAAAGACGAAAAAGGAAAAAAAAAAAAGTCACACCCTACTCTGTCCTTGTGATCCTCTTCTCTGCTTCCTGCATCACAAAAATGTTGTAGGGGAACAAGAACAAATCTATGCTCAATGAAATGACTGCCTACTGGAATCTTTCTGAGTTAATGTCATTGATGGACAGGATGGGGGCTGGGGAGGGGATGAGAAGGTGGAGATAAAAGAGTGGATCAGCTCAGAAGAAACTCTCTCCAGCTTCAAATTGCTGGGGATATCCTGAGTCCATTGTAAAATGAGCCTTCCCAACATTAAACCCCTGATTTATTCTCCAGTCAGCCTGAGGAAAGTCTGCTGAACAGAAACCAAACCAAACTATTGCCATCAAGTCAATCCTGACTCAGCCTTTGCTGACCACAGGGAAAAAAAAAAAAAAAAAAAAAAACCTAACTCACTGCCATTGAGTCAATTCCAACTCATGTTGTTGTTCTTGTTATGTGCCGTCGAGTCGGACCCGACTCATAGCGACCCCTCCTTGGGTTTCCGAGGCAGTATCAACTCATAGTGACCCTGTAAGACAGAGTAGAATTGCCCATAGGGTTTCCAAGCCTGCAAATCTTTACAGAAGCAGACTCCCTTGTCTTTCTCCTGTGGAGCGGCTCGTGGGTTTGAAGCACTGACCTCGGTTAGCAACCCAATGTTTTAACCACAGTATCACTAGAGCTCCATCACTATGGAAGTAGATTGCCCAGCCTTCCTTTCAAGTGTTTGCTAAGGGAGGGTTTAATTCTCTGCAACATTCCTTATGTCACTTTTATAGTCTCAGGGTTATCACCAGGCTGTGTGACTTTTTCGGTACTATTTATTCAGCTAGTTGCATACTCCTGTATGATGAGAGAAGCTCTTGAACCTAGTCACCTCTGTTTTCAGCCAATGACTGATACCTAATTCTGCAAATGAGGTGCCTTCAGGTACACTCCATGTGAAGCAATTTAAGCAAATGTCACTTTCATTGAGTTTTGTATATTTTTTCTCTTCCTGAAAATTGATGGGCAAAATATTATATAAAAATTCTTTTTCCTGAGCTCTGGTAGTGTAGTGCCTAAGGCACTTGACTGCTAACCAGAAAGCTGGCGGTTCAAATCCACCAGCCACTCCTCGGAAGGAAGATGGGGCAATCTACTTCCTTAGTGATACTGCCTCAGAAACCCAAGGAGGGGTTGCTATGAGTTGGGTCCGACTCGATGGCACATAACAACAACAACAATTGGAGAAGGATTGCGCATACATTCTTCAGCAAGCCTTTTATGGTTTTCTCGTATCCTGGTGATGGGACTATTTTAAATTCCCATTTTATATCACCTTTGAAGCACCACAGCTTTATTCTTTTGAATTTTTGTTTCTAAATTGAAAGAGGATAATAACTGAAAGATGGATGAAGTGTAGATTATAAAGCCTGCACTCCACGATTTGAAATCACAGAATAGAAGCATACAAATTGTGTGGTACAAAATGGTCTAATCCAAATGTCAACTTCAAGTTCCTTGGAACAACCATTAGCTCCTTGGTCTTGCTATCATTTTAGACCCAGCCCCGCCTTGGTTCAGTTGCCTTTGGAATTGGGTGGGGTCTTCTGGCTCTTCCTCCATGTTACTGAAGGCACTACTGCTCCAACCACCTCTTTTTTCATTGCTGATGACCCTTCTCAGCAGCGGGAGATTGGGGGGAGGGAGAAAGTAGGGGGTCATTTGCATCACTGACATATACATCAACAGGCTACAAGTGAGACATGAAGTTAACAGCAGAGACACAAGATGCCCATATAATTAATACCTTTCTAAAAATGAGACCTGTTACTACACAGATTGCTCTTCATTTCCAATTTTCTTCAAAGGCACATAGGTAGGGCTGCTGTAGGAATGGTGTAGGCCATAGGGGTACACCCATAGGGATACAGTCCCTGGAGACTCAACAGCTTTTTCATATCTGTAAATTTGAGAACTGTCCTCAGAGATGGAAGAGATTCTTCCAAACGCAAATACAGTAACAGTAAATGCCCTTGGCACAACCATGTATCTACTCACCGTGTTTAGGAACCAAATGCCAGGTAAGAATGTGCAGCACCTGTAGTTTGAGCAGTGTGAAGTAGTAACTCGCCTAGTGGTGTTTCCGGTGTTGAAGGTACTTGTGTTCTGTGTCTCTCCCCACAGCCATTGACCTGCTCTACTGGCGGGACATCAAGCAGACGGGAATAGTGTTTGGGAGTTTCCTGCTGCTGCTCTTCTCCCTGACCCAGTTCAGCGTTGTGAGTGTGGTGGCCTATCTGGCTCTTGCTGCGCTCTCAGCCACCATCAGTTTCCGCATCTACAAGTCTGTTTTACAAGCTGTGCAGAAAACCGACGAGGGCCACCCTTTCAAGTGAGTGTCCAGCTTTCCTAGCTCTCCCCCGCCTCCCGCGTGGCTCTCCCCCGCCTCCCGCGTGGCTCTTCCCCTTGGCTCTGTTCCAGATCACACTCACTTTCCGTCATGTGTTTCTGAGGCCGAGCAGACTGTTAGAAGTGAATTTCTTGGGGTGGGGAGGACAACTCAATTATCCTTGTTTCAACACTAATTGCTTTATCGAGTGTTTATATACGAATTACTGCTACAACTAGTAGAAATCATGATTCATCATAGGTGTCCAGTGTTTTATAATTTAGAGGGTTGCAACAGTTAACTTAATCCTCTCAACTCTGTGAAGAAGGCAGGGCGGTCATTACCAGACCTATTTACAGGTGGAAAAGCTAAGCTTCCAAGAAGTGAAGTGGCTTGTCAAGTTCAGTGACTATAACAGAGCCAAGATTAGGGTTTTTTGATTTTTATTTTCATGTTCTCTTTGGTTCCTAAAGGCCCAATGCTCTGAGGGTTGCAAGGTCCAGGAACAGTCTCATAATGTGCCCTCCTCTGCATTTTTATAATAAGGATTTCTGATTAGAAGGACTATGAAGAGGAGGAAATATCTAAAAAGGCAGGGTACTAAGAGAATGTATAAGATGTGACAGAGGAGGATGTCATCATTGCTAGCTGCATGCCACTCAACTCTACCCCAATTTATCTCCCAGTGCTAGCTTATAAACCCTGAGTACTTTGAGCACCGTCCGTGTCACCCCCTCACCTGGTGCCTGGCCCCAGAGTCTAGGCTCTACAGCAGGTGTCCTCACCCCCTCTAACCACAGGAGGCTTCTGAGGCCCAGCTAACAGGTGGAAATGACGCTGTGGAATCGCTTCTGGGCTAGCCTCAGTCACTCACCGACAGTCCTCCCTGACACCCCCTCACCCTCACTAATCAGCTGGATCAAGGCCTCAGTAACACCAGACTCTTGGAAAAGGAAAAGACACCTGTTTACAGGGACAAAAGGGAAAGGACTGTATCAGATGCCCTTCCTGGTCTCTGGTTCCTGGGCTTAGGGTACAAGAAAGTTAGAGTCTGGATATCCTTGCCCCTAGGAGGTACTTGGCCTGCTTCTGATGCATCATTAATGGGTCTTCTGGGCTATAGCATGCTATACAAGTTCCCATCCCCAAATGTGGAAAGAGCCACACAAACAGAGTGTCATCTTAACAGGGTGTGTGGTTGTTGTTGTATACATGGTCTATTTTAATGGCCCTGGCTTGTGACAGAGTCCACACCTTTAGAGTTCCCCTCTGCCCCCACCTCTGCCTTTAGCCATTCAAGCAAGATCTGTTTCTCACATGTTCTTGGTCCCCAGGGCTGTTACATTAAATGGGAGAACTTATCTCTCATTTGGTTTGTATCTTCCAGTACCCAGATATAGGAACAACAGTCTAACAATTAGTCTACAATTAGCTCAACTACCTTATCTTCTTTAAGGAGAGAAATTTGAAATATAAAGCTTTCCTCTAGTCATTTTCATCAATGAAAGGAATATCTGACTCAAAGCACATTTTGAACTAAAGCACACTATCTAGACAAATCAGTATTTTTCTATTTTTATTAAAGAGGAGAAACCAAATTATTTGAATAAACTCTCTAAAACTCAGACCAAACTCTGATTTGCCCTTTTCAGCTCAGTTCCAAGAGTTGGATAAACATCATAAGAAACATAGGTCTGTCTTTGAGGTGGACAGCATCGTGCTGTCTTAAAGGAGTAGAGGGAGGGTCATGAAAGAAGGAAGGAGGGATGGAGACGGGGAAGACAGACGGCTGTGGGTGAGCACGGAACAGGAAGGTGCCTAGTTCATTCCCCCAAAAGTTACATTTGGCCATTAGAATAAATAGAAAATACATGATTACTAAAATATCCTTCTTAACAGAACCAATGAGCATTTTAACATTGCCCAGATCATTTGGGTTTTCAGTGCTCTCTAAATAGAACCTGGAAGTACATTCCAGAATTTAAACATGAACTCTTAGAGTTCCCATGAACAACAAGAATTGCCTGCTAGGATTTTCAGATATCTCCCCTGTCTCCATGCAACCAAGAAAAAGTGGGGCTTTCCCCACTACCTGATGGATCAGGGATATCTGAAGAATTCAGCAAATCAGCTAATTTGGACTGACTTTTCTGTAGTCCCAGCCAGTTTTCCTGAGTGGTCAGCTCACTCTGCAATGATGTCTTTGGTACAGAGAAACAGTCACAATGCCTCACTAAGAGCCATGGTCCTGTGGGCTCCAGTGTATTAGAAGGGGGAGTATATGGTGCCCTGTGTCCCACTGGCTGTATAAACCCTTCAGAGAAGTGTGGCTGTCCTCAAAGTGAGAGAGGATAGCTTGCTGGTTAATGTTGCACTGTGTCCCCCAGCCTGCTCCATGACTCCTTCTGATGGGTTCTCTGTGCGGATGGCGGTTTGTTGACAGGGCCTACCTGGAGCTCGAGATCACCCTTTCTCAGGAGCAGATTCAGAAGTATACGGACTGCCTGCAGTTCTACGTGAACAACACACTTAAAGAGCTGAGGAGGCTTTTCCTTGTGCAGGACCTGGTGGATTCCTTAAAAGTATGATCAATTATACCATTCACTTTACAGTCTTGATTTTGTTTTCCCTAAAGATGTAATATTATAAGCCACCTTGCAATGAAGAAGAAAAAATAGGTGCTAATCATGGAGCTCTGGTGGTGTACTGCCTAAGGCACTTGACTGCTAACCAGAAGGCTGGCGGTTCAAACCCACCAGCCACTCCTTGGAAGGAAGGCTGGGCAATCTACTTCCGTAGTGATAGCAACTTGGAAACCCAAGGAGGGGTCGCTATGAGTTGGATCCGACTCAACGGCACACACCACCAACAACAATCATGTTCTAGAGTCTGAAAACTTCCAGCTATATGTATGTCACCAATGGAGATCACTGAACTTATGCTCTTCATTTTATGGATAACAAAGTTGTGTCTCAGAGTTTAAGACACTTGCCCAAGGTTGCCAAGTGAGTTACTGGAAGAGCTGGGATCAATGTGGGTCATACAGCTGCTAGTTCTGCACTTTTACAACACACCAGGTTGCCTTTTCTTACCATTGCCTACACAGTTTCCATTCAGAGGCTGAGCAATCTGAAGGGCTAAGGTCTGGCAGATCCAATACTCAGCCAGCCTCTGCAGCAGTGGGGTTTTATTCCTGGTTCTCTCATGAATTTAGTGGATTTCTTTGGTCAAAGTGTTTTCACCTCCCTGTGACTCCATGTCAAATGAAAGCCAACCAATCATGATTCAGCGAGGGTAGGGAGAAGCCCCAGTGATGTTGTTGTGAGTTTTCTGTGCCCCAGAACACTTTGTACACATCCTGACAGGGGTCTTGTACACAGCGGCTGCCTGGTTTGTTCAAGGAGAGGCAGAGGGAAAAGTGAGCAATGTGGTCTTGACCCCTAGAGCTTTACTGGAATATGGCTTGCCAAGTAATACTAATGAGAGATACCAGAGAGAGTTTAATTACTTACTCTAGTACTTTTAAGGTGACATTTCTATTTGTAATGTGAAAATTATAGACTAAATACTGGCCTGATAAAGACTGGTGAAACCCCCAAGACTATGGCCCCTAGTGTCACTCCGTGCTTGGAATTAAACTGACTTCCATGTCTTGATCTTTAACCAAACAATAGACAGGTTCAAGAGGTAAACAACCACACCAGGGAGATGCACCCCTTAGAACAATCAACCATAGGAGATCAGAAGGCAGCGTTTGCACAGGGAGTTAGCTCAGAAGGCAGGAATGCATAGGAAAGAAGGACGTAGGGAAGGGTAACCAGAGGGAGGAATTGGGAAGAGAGCTGTTGTCACATTGTGAGGATTGCAGTCAGTGTCATGACACAAAATGTGTATGAACCATTGAATGGAAAACTAATTTGCTCTGTAAAGTTTCACCCAAATCACAATAAAAAATTTTTAAAAAGAAGAAAAAAAAATTTTAATTGTAGACTAGATCCAGGGTAAACAATCCTTTTTGATAAAGGGCCAGATAGTATTTTAGCCTTTGTGGGCCACAGTCACTGTCATGCTACTCACCTTTGCCATTATAGCCTGAAGGCAGCCAAAGACTATAAGTAAAAGAAAGACCCTGGTTATATCCCAATACAATGTTATGGACACTGAAAATTGAATTTCGTGTTTTTACCCATCACAAAATATTATTCTTGTTTTGATCTTTTTTTTTTTTTTGAGCATTTAAAAAGGTAGAAACTATTTTTAACTGATGAATCCATACTAAAATAGGCAAAGGCCATAATTTTCCAATCCCTGGACTAGGTTATTTCATTCGATCCCTCAAATTTCCTAACAAAGAGATTGGCAGGTTTCTGAGAGAAGTAAGGGATAGAACCTCTTCCAGTGATTCTGTGGTGAGCTTGAAACACCTTATTGCTTTTATATTTTCTGTCAAAATCATGGTGTATTTTACCTCGAATTCTAATCTTAAAAAATCAATAAAATGAGACTTGTACGTGTCACAGTTTTAGGAGCTCTGATGATCTTTTCATTCTTCAGTTTGCAGTGCTGATGTGGCTCCTGACTTACGTTGGCGCTCTCTTCAACGGTCTGACCCTGCTGCTCATGGGTAAACACAGACAAGAGCCTATTATGTCAAGTTCCACACATGCAGTGAATCTAATGCTTCTTAGGCTGTTAGCTTCCAGATTGTTTTGGTAGATTCCTGGGCACAAATGCCACAGATATCCTTCAGTACAGATCATTTCCATAGTTGCATTAAAGAGTATTATTATAATAATAATGAATTTATTATTCTGGAGCTTTTTGTTTTTATTCAACCACAACTAATTTTATTTGCATTCTAATGTATATTTATCTGCAATGGCAGCTATAGATAGAGATTAATTTTCATCGTGGAGAGCATATTATTCTAGGAATGATGACATAATATCGATAAAAGACTTAGTTCTTTTCATTTTCTTGGTGAACTGCCCTGTTATCTTTTATCTGGAATGCTAGTTATTGTAACTAATGCTATAATATTATTACAGCATATATTATAACTATATAAAAATATGTGTATAAACTTATTCTTACTGATAACTCTCAGTATTTTAATATTGTATTTGTTTTTCATCCCAGCTGTGGTTTCAATGTTTACTCTACCTGTAGTGTATGTTAAACACCAGGTAAGTTCTATGTGATGTCAAACATACGTGTTACATTTTGACCTCATGACCTTTGGATGTGCTCATGATTTCTTTCTCTTTATAGGCACAGATTGACCAATATCTGGGACTTGTGAGAACTCACATAAATGCAGTTGTGGCAAAGTAAGTTGCATAGTGTGATTCTTAAACAGGAGAGAGTGTCTTAGGCAGGCATGAGTGGATTGGATAGGGGTAATGCCTAAGGCATTTGACTGCTAACAAGAAGAAGGTTGGTGGTTGAAACCAGGAAAATGAGGCAATCTACTACCATAAAGATTTACTGCCTCGGAAACCCAACAGGGATTGCTATGAGTCAGAATGGACTCTTTGGCAATGAGGTTTTTTTTTTTTTTTTTTGGTTTTTGGTTTTAGTAAAATAATAGGTGACTTTTGATTGTTCACTCACTTATTAGAGTTATATGTTCATTCCTTTTCTAATTATATTATTTCAGAAAATAAGTATAAATTGTAAAACTTTCAATTAAACAAAATCTTCCATGAGTTATATCAGGTATTATAATGAATGAATTTGATAAAGATATTAAGGTCTCTCTGAGAACTGTCCTATATCCAAGAACAAGATTGGCTAGTAGAAAGAAGGAAGCCTGATTTGGAAAAACAAAATTAATTTATAATAACTTATTTGAAATAAAAACAACTAAGTGATCAAACATTATTAATTTTTAAGCAATGAATATTACTAAATTTTTTAATTATTACAATTTTTTTAAATTGTGATTTGGGTGCATATTTACAAAGCAGATTCGTTTTACTCTCAATAGTTCATGCACATTTGATTTCACAGCCCATATTACAATCACTAACCATAGAAGCTCTACTCCCCTCTCCTCCCTGTGACTACCCACTTACTTGTGCCCTTCTGATCTATGCATTCCTGTCTGTGCAGTTTTCCCTCTGTGTGAATGCTGCCCTTCTGATATCTCATGGTTGATTGATCCAAGGGATGCATCTCCCTAGGGTAGGTGGGTGTTTCTCCCTCAGGCAGGTGTTCTGCTTGGAGGTCTTTCTACAAGCTGTGAGCTAATCCATGGAAGGGAGTCCATTTCCAGGCCCAAAGGATAACCTGGGGCCATAGTCTTGGGAGTTCCAACAGTCTCTATCCAACCAGTAATTCTGGTTATTTTTGTACTTTTGAATTATGTTTCACATTTTTCCTCCCACTCTATCTAGTATCTCCAATTTTGATCTCTTTCTGAGTGGTTGGCATTGTTAGCTGGGCCAGGGCTCATTCTTCTGGTCTCAGGGTTGTGAAGGCTGAGGTCCTTGTGGTACATCATATCTTAGGACTAATTGTTTTCAAATGACTTTGATTTTCTTCACTCTTCTTTGCTCCAGATGAGAGGAGATCATCTTAATTGTATTGTAGATATCTGCTCAAAAGCTTTTAAGACCCTTGTTGCTACTCACTAAAGTAGGATGTAGAACATGATTTTATGTTCTATGTTGTGCCAATTGAGCATAATAGCCCCCAAGACTATGGTCCTGTGCCCACAGGCCTGGTATTTCTCTCCCTCAAGGTGTTTGGCTGTTTCTTGAGACGTTACTCCAACCTTGTCCTCTGTTACTTCTTTAATCTATGTGGGTAATTTTGTAGCACAACTACATATGTAAGACTGTGTTTAGCCAAATCTATCCTTGGTCTTGGGTATATTCCTGTTGACCTGCCCTCATCTGATTTTTTCACCTGTCTATGCATTTACCCATAGGTTAGTGTTTGCTGCCACTGTTAATTCAGTATTGTGTGTGTAACAATATTTGCCTCTGTTGTCTATATCTTTTTTGCACATTTCTGTGTCCTCCCTTTGCCCATTGTCACCATGCTGGTCACACACTCTTACTATACTGCCCCTTCCCTCACCCAAATCAACATGTGACCCCCAACTAATCAGAAATATTCCCTTCCTTTCCCTCCATCCCTGTAACCAACAAAGTGAATTTCCTTCTCTGCATAAACCTTTCCTTAATATTTTACAATAATGGACTCATACAATATTTGTCCTTCTGTGATTGACTTATTTCACTCAGCATAATGTCCTCCAAATTCATCCAAATTGTGTGGTGATTCATGGATTCTTCATTATTATAATGTTGCATAGTATTCCATTGTGTTAATGTACCATAGTTTAATTATCCATTCATCTGTTGATGGGTACTTAGGTTGTTGCCATGTCTTTGCTATAGTGAATTGTGCTGCAGTGAATATGGGCATCCATATGTCTGTTTGTGGCCTGGATCTCCCCTCTTTACGATATATTCCCAGTAATGGAATTGCTGGATCAAATGGTATTTCTGTTTTCAATTTTTTAAGGAAATGCCATACCATTTTCCAGTCCCACCAGCAATATTTGAGAGTTCTAGTCTCTCTACACCCTTGCCAGCATTTGTTGTTTTCTGTCTTGTTGAACTTTGCTATTATTGCTGGGTAAGATGATATCTCCTTATTGTTTTAATTTGCATCTCTCTAATGGTTAATGATCATGAGCGTTTCCTCATGTGTTTGTTGGTCACCTGTATATCTTTTTTAGTGAGGTATTTGTTCATATCCTCTGCCCATTTTTGAATTGGTTTTTTTTGTCTTTTTGATGTTGAAATGTTGCAGTTTTCTATAAATTTTGGAGATAAGTCTCTTGTCAGATATGTCATAGCTGAATATTTTTTCCCAATCCGTAGATTATTTTTTACCTTTTTGGAGAAGTCTTTCGATATACACAAGAATTTAATTTTTAAAAGGTCTTAGTCATCTACTTTCTCTTCCACTGCTTGTGCATTTTTGGTTATGCTTGATAGTCTATTTATGCCATAAATTAAGGCCGCTAGATTTGCCCCTGCTAGCACAGTGCCTAAGGCATATGACTGCTAACCAGAAGGCTGGTAGTTAAAACCCACCAGCCACTCTGTGGAAGCAAGACTGGGCAATCTATTTCTGTAAAGATTTACTGCCTCAGAAACCCAATGGAGTCGCTGTAAGTTGGAATCGACTTAACAGCAGTAGGTTTGGTTTCTTTGGTTTAGATTTGCCCCTATTTTAATTTTAAGTAACTTTATAGTTTTGGGTTTTACATTCAAGTCTTTGATCCAACTTGAGTTTGTTTTTGTGTATGGGGTGAGGGATAGATCTTGTTTCATTTTTCTGCAAGTGGATATCCAATTTTGCCAGCACCATTTATTAAAGGGGCTATCTCTCATTCATTTAATGGGTCTTGGCCCATTGTCAAAGATCAGCTGTCCATAGATGGGTCTCTTTCTGGGTTCTCAGTTCTGTTCCATTGGTCTAGTTATCTATCATACCAATACCAGGCTGTTTGACTACTGTGCCTGTATGGTAGGTTTTGAGATCAGGGAGTGTGAGATCTCCTGCTTTATTTTTATTCTTCAGGAGTGCTTTGCTTATCCAAGGTCTCTTTCCTTTCCATATGAAGTTAGTGATTGGTTTTTCCATGTCCTTAAAGAATTACTGGTTGGGCAATCCTACTTCTGTAGTGATACTGCCTCAGAAACCCAAGGAGGGATCGCTATGAGTCGGGGCCGACTCGACAGCAAACAACGACAACAACAAAGAATACTGATGGAATCTGGATTGGGATTGCATTGAATGTGTAGATAGATTGCTTTGGGTAGTATGGACATTTTCACAATATTCAGGAATATTGAGAGGAATCCAGCTGATTTTTGTATGTTGACCTTGTATCCTGCTACTTTGTTGAATCTTTCTATTGGTTCCAGTAATTTTCTTACTGAGTCTCTTGCATTTTCTATATATAGGATCATGTCATCTGCAAGTAGAGATAGCTTTACATCTTCTTGCCAAGAGTTCCCTTTCTTGCCTTATTGCCCTCGCTAGAATTTCAAATACAATGTTAAATAGAAGTGGTGATAGAGGGCATTCATATCTGGTTTCCATTCACAAGGAGAATGTTTTGAGTCTTTTTCCATTGACAATAACGTTGGCTGTTGGTTTTGCACATGTGCCCTTTATTATGTTGAAAATTTTCCCTTCTATTCCTATTTTAATGAGAGTTTTGAACAGAAATGGATGTTGGATTTTATCAAATGCCTTTTCTGCATTAATTGATATGATCACATGGTTCATTTATTTTGTTTTATTTATGTGATGGATTACATTGGTTGTTTTTCTGATGTTGAACCATCCTTGAATACCTTGTATGAATCTCAGTTGGTCACAGTGTATGATTTTTTTGATATGTTGTTTGATTCTTTTGGCTAGGATTTTGTTGGAGATTTTTGCATCTATATTCATGAGGAATATTGGTGTGTAGTTTTCCTTTTTAGTGGTGTCTTTCCCTGGTTTTGGTGTCAGTGTTATGCTTGCTTCATAGAATGAATTTGGAAGTATTTCATCATTTTCTATTTTCTGGAATAGTTTGAGTAGTATAAGTGTTAGCTCTTCTCTGAACATTTGATAGAATTCTCAGTGAAGCTGTCTGGGCTGGGACTTTTTTTTCTGGGGAGTTTTTTTATGACCTGATCAATTTCTTCTTTTGTTATGGGTTTGCTCAAGTATTCTGTTTAACTTGGTCTTGTGTTTCTAGAAATTTGTCCATCTCTTCTAGGTTCTCAAATTTGTTGGAGTAAAGTTCTTCATAATATTGTTATTATCTTTTTTATTTCAGTTGGTTCTTTTGTGATGTTGCCTTTTCATTTATTATTTATGTTATTTCCATCTTCTCTTTCTTTTCCTTTGTTAAATATTCTAGTGGTTTGTCAAATTTCGTTAATTCTTTTCAAAGAATCAGCTTCTTGTCTTGTTGATATTCTCTATTTTCTTTTCTTTTTGTTGTTTTCTGCTTCATTTATTTCTGCTCTGATCTTTATTATTTCCTTACTTGTGGATACTGTAGGTTTCTTTTGTTGTTCTTTTTCTAATTTTTTGGAGTTGTTGAGCTAACATATTGATTTTGACTCTTCTCTTTTGATGTGTGTGTTTATTGCTATAAATTGACCTCTGAATACTGCTTTCACTGTGTCCCAAAAGTTTTGGTAAGTTGCATTTTCATTCTTGGTTCTTAGTTAGTTAAAGGAAAAACAAATGATGAGTACATAAAATGATATCATTAATTACTGCCTTTTGATATGTCTTTTCAGGATTCAGGCAAAAATCCCAGGAGCTAAAAGGCACACTGAGTAAACAGATATCCCACCTGGGACTGGACACAAAGAGGAATGTCTGGAGTGGTAACAGCTCTGTTCTTACACGTGACTGCAAATTGTTTTCCCCCATACCATAATCTTAGAGACACACTTTAAAACAGCTGTTTTTAGGCTGTTTCTGTACCCTTAGGATGTTTGAGTCATATGTGTCAAGCACTAAAGTATAGAGAAAAGTGTATTAGATGTGGTTTCTATTTCATGTTGCTAAAAAAAAAAAAGAAAAAAAAAGTGCATGATGGTGAGAGCCCAAGTTATCTTTCCTTCTTTGGTGTTGTTCTCCTCTCTGCAATGCTTCTGTAGCTTCTAACGTTCCCTGTGGCTAGGCCTTTCCTGAGTGCACTGACGCAATAGTGGAAACTGCTTACATGTCCCTGGGTTGCTGGTTGGATTAATCTTTAATAACAATATATATAGCCTCGTAGACTGATGTTTTAGTGTTTCTCCAACACACACAATGTAAAAGTAAAAGCAGTCGACCGTACTCATGGTAATCAGTTTTGTATAACTTAAATAAATAAATGGAAAAACCCCAAACAAACACGCAGTACTTTTGTTGTATGGGATCATGGGCTGACTTACATGTATGGTAACTGAAAGAGTACCAGCATGTTAACTTTATTACGATTTGTATTCCTTTCTCTGTAGTTCCTAATGGACTTAATCATGGACTCTGGATATTTGCACTTATGTACTTGATACTGAATGCATAAATAAATGTTACTAAATGTACAAGTTCTCCCTCCCTTCTTGTGGTCTTACAGGGGCAGACAAAAGCTCTGAAGCTAATGACATTCCAGGAAGGCTGAAACAGAATGCTCACTCCCCTCCCATCTCTAGGACCACCTGGTCCAATCTCAACAGGGTGTATAGCTTCTTTGGGTCATTAATAGTAATCACTGGAGAATGGTAAAACTGGAAAAGAAGCACCCTTATAGTGTACTCTCCAAGGTTACTGCAGATATTTTAAATGGTTAAAAAGAAAACTTGGAAATTATATAACCCTTTACATAAAATTTTTATAATATTATGCAACATAACTCTGGCATAAAACCACCATAATTTCTATGAACTCACTCTTCTGCTTAGTATTTATATCAAGCCAGGTGCCAAGCACTGAGAACAGGTTTGTGAAGAAGAGCAATGACAATTCCTCCATCACCAAGCTAAGTCTTTTAACAATTGCTTGCTGCTTTTGTAAAAGTCCAATTGCATTATTTTATTTCACTGTTAGAGTCAAATGTCAATGATGAAGAGATAGAAGTGAATGATCATAGTAACCATGGGAGAAATAAGAAGTAATGGGGAAAAAAAATTAATAATTACATACAAAAAGCTTGTTTTACATTTGGATTTAAATAAACGTCTATAGATTATCCTTCTGCACAAAGTGGTATGAGGGAAACAAAGGCAACTTGGCACTGTGCCAGTAGCCAAGAAGCTTCCATCTTGATGTCAGGGGAGGGTTGGAAGGCAGGTTGTCGATGCTCTGTGCCATCCAGTTGATTCCAACTCACAGTGATCCTATAGGATACAGTAGAACTATAGCTATTTGGAAATCCTAACTGAATAAAAACAGAATGAAGTAAGAGCTGTAAAACAAGATTAGAGCAACAGAGATGGTATTCTCAGGAATACTTTGAGCTTGGTCTTGATTTGGCTTTTGCCAGATGGAGAAATTTTATCACAGAATGAAGAAAGAATGTAAGCTATGGCACTAAGACTTGGAAGTGCATGCCATATGCAAAGAATGGTGAGTAGTAAGCTGAATTGGGTTATAAGGTCCTTGGGGTAGGAATGGTAGTCCCAGGCAATGAAAAGTGGGTTGAAACCACACTAGGACCACATTAGGAATAAACATGAATACCAGTGCCAAGCAGTTTAGACTATATTCTTTGGGTCAGGAGTCACATAAACACAATGTGAGTGTAAGACATTGGGGATTAGAAGAATATAGGATATAATTGTAACCATTCTATAGCAACAAACAACTCTGACAAACAGGAAATCAATGACTATGGCTTCAACTAGAGCAGCTACAGTGGGAACAGAAAAGAGATATTCTCCTGTCTATGATTAATCCAACATGCCAAGCATCCACCATCATGGGCAGGGGAGCAACTAAGAGAGACTTTGTGGAAGGAGATCGGACTGGGGGGTTTGAAGACCAGGGATAACCCTAAGAGTGAGTGGCTCCTTAAATTTTGCACCCTGGCAGCTCACTTGCTTCACTTAGCCTTGGCCCTGTCTAAGGCCAGCTGATCGGGGGAATTGGCAATCTATTTTCCAGGATAGATAGCCCATAAGGGAGCTCTGGTGGCATAGTGCCTAAGGCATTTCAGTGCTAACCAGAAGGCTGGCAGTTCAAACCCACCAGCCACTCCTCAGAGGGAAGATTGAGCAATCTACTTCCATAGTGATACCACCTCGGAAACCCAAGGAGGGGTCACTATGAGTCGGCTCTGACTCGACAGCAGTGAGTTTGGTTTTTTGATTTTCTGTGTGTAGAAAACTAGTTACCATCAAGTCCATTCTGATGGTGACCTTACGAGCTTGGCTACTAATTGAAAGTTTAGAGGTTCTAGTCCACCCAGAGTGATCTTCAGTACTTCTAAGATGCCTTAAGAAGATTCTCTGTAGGAGGTTGAAAAAGGTTGTAACCCTTGAAAGAATGTTAGAAAGGGGACTATATCATGACAGTATCCCCTAGCGCTGGATTTTGGCCCCTGTTGGGCTTTCATCATCACATAAACCCTACTAGTGTCCATTCTTCAGAAAGTTAGATGCAGCCTTTGCTTCCAACTAGCTGACAAATAGTACGGAAGAATTTTGTTAATAGGTCTTCATAAAATTATCAGATATGTTCACAAAGATGTATGTTATTGTTAGGTGCTATTTTGGTTACCTAGTGCCACTCTAACAGAAATACCACAAATGGGATGGCTTTAACAAACAGGAGTTTATTCTGTTACAATTTTGGAGGCTTTAAATCTGAGTTCAAAGTGGCAGGCTCCATGGGCTGGGTGAAAGCCCCTCAACCTTGGGCTTCAGCTCTGCCTCCTGCTCCCAGCCCACTGAAGCTGGAGGCTTTTCTTTACTCAGACACCTGCTGGCTGCTGAGGCTGACAAGCCCAAGGTTGATAAGTAGAAAGGCACAGTCCCAATGCTACCAAACAACATGGCAGGCCACTAATTCAAGTCCACAAGAAGTCCTGAGATTGGCAGGGTATGGCAGGCTGTTGAACAGTGACTTGGTTACACGCAGGGTTCAAGTGTGCCAAAAGGCTAGAGTCCAATACCAAAGCTGCTTATATACTGGAAGCAAACACCTCCCTAAAGCAGCTACTCAGCTGGTCGCAGCAGATTCCACCATGGAGTTGATTGCCAGTCTCGTCATGGGAAATAACTACCTCCAGCTGCCCACCCACTCAACTAGGCCCAGCTAAATTGACAACAGTCTTAACTACCAAGGTGCCATCAAGTTGGTTCAAACTCATAGTGACCCCTTGTACAATGGAACAAAACACTGCCCATCCTCACAGTCGGTGATGTGCTTGAGTCCACCTTGCATTCACTGTGTCACTTCATCTTGTTGAGGGTCTTCCCTTTTTTCACTGACCCTCTGCTTTACAAAGCATGATATCCTTCATGTACCTCCCTCCTGACAGTATGACCAAAATTTGAGAAACTAAGTCTCACCATTCTCTCTTCTAAGGAGCATTCAGCTGTGCTTTTTCCACGACAGATTTTTTTTCTTTCTTCTGGCAGTCCGTGGTACATTCAGTATTCTTCACCAACACTATAATTCAAGTGCACCAAGTCTCCTCCTTTTTTGGTCTTCCTTATTCATTGTCCAGCTTTCACATGCATATTGTTGTTGTTGTTATGTGCCGTCAAGTCGGACCCGACTCATAGCGACCCCTCCTTGAGTTTCCGAGGCAGTATCACTACGGAAGTAGATTGCTCCATCTTCCTTCCGAGGAGTGGCTGGTGGGTTTGAACCACCGGCCTTCTGGTTAGCAGTCAAGTGCTTTAGCCACTACTCTACCAGAGCTCCTACATGCATATTAGGGGACTTAAAATAATATGGCTTGGGTAAGACACACCTTAGTCTTCAAAAATGACATCTTGGCTCTTTAACAATTTAAAGAGGTCTTTTGCAGCAAATTTGCACAATGCAATACATTGTTCGATTTCTTGACAGCTGCTTCCATGAGAAGTATTTTTACATTCCATTTTTACAATAGAAAAATATTGAAAGCAACCTAAAATGTCAAATATCAGGCAACTGATCGAGTAAATTATATGGTTTTTTGGTTTTAATGCAATGAAAGACCATACAGTCACTGAAATAATTTTGTGGAGTGACATTCTGCCATGAAAAACTGTTAATACACTGAGTGAAGAAAGTAAATTATGAAACACTATAAAATACACAGGGATCTGAACATTAATTATAAAAGGTGAATATAGTAAATAAAAAAAAGAGGGAGACATTAAGGGCGTACACAAAATGTTCAATGTAATTTTCTTTGCTTGAAGAAATTTTGAAAGATAGCTCTTTGTCTATAATTTTTTTATTATTATTAAGTTTTCTGTATTTCTTATTTTGTAACTTTTTCTCACACTTATTTTGTGAAATATTATCCCCACATAGTGTTCATCAAAACCAAAGTTATGATAACAAGTGAAAGCTCATCCCAGTAAATAGTTTCTCATTTGGAGTATTCTCATCTGCTTCTCTGGTTCACACCCTGCACTTATGTTTGCCTTATGTTGCACTTATGTTTTTCTGCCAATGGGTAAACTAACTGGTAAGTGTCAAAGGGAGGGTGAGATTGTTTGAAAACAAAACTTCATTCTTTTGACTTTGTTCATTTATTTATATAATTAAAGTCCTCCTTGATTTCCTTCCAACATTTTTTATTAAGTTTATTTCATTTTTTCCAGTAACAAAAATAATACATATGTATTGTGGAAAATTTGGGTGATAGAGATCCTACTACTCTGAGAAAGCTGCCATTAACATTTTAGTACACTTTTTTAAAAAATAATATTTTATTTTTTCAGTGAAAGTTTACACAGTAAATTAGGTTCCCATTTGACAGTTTCTATACATATTGTTCAAGTACATTGGTTACATTTTCCACAATGTGCCAGCATCCTTTTTAATTGCATTCTAGTTGTTCCATTTCCAGTAGTCTAGCTTCTGTGTCTCCATCTTCTCATCTTTGTTTTAGAGTAATTGTTGACCTTTTGGCCTCATATATATAGATGGCTTTTTAATAGAGCACTGTACTTACAGATAATATCCTTTATTTCTTGTGCTAACTTCCTTTTTTCTTTTTTTTAATTGTGCTTTGGGTACAACTTACAGAGCAAATCTGTTTTACATTCAACAGTTCATGTACATTTGATTTCATGCCCCGATTACCATCCCTGACCATAACAAACTCTCTACCCCTCCCTGTCTTATTTTCTAGGCATTTAAAAATAATTTAACTCATACAGTCTACACCTGCTTTTAAAGTTAAAATTATGAAAAATATATTCTATTTTATTCACAGGAATGTTTCATTACTTTTCTCATTAACTACATGGGAGATTTTAAAGTTCCAAGACCTTTGAATATAGGAGAACATTTTTAAAGTTATATTCTTTTTTTTTTTCAAATTATGAAGTTTGCTCCAAATACTTGAATTACAATCTGCTAATCACTCATTTTATAACTAAAGTTTAAAAACTAATAAAAATATTAATTTTTGTGCTGTGGATATATCTAAAGTCTTACTTTCATTTTACTTGCTAATGTTCCATCTTGATTTGGCAAATTATTTGAAAGATGTTTGAAATCCAAAACTTGTCCTCATATCATACATTGACATTTTATTGCTTTTAACCATATTTTTTAAAGCACCGTGCTAATATTATTGAAGATTATTTCATTTAATCTTCAAAATAGGCCTTATAGAAGTGATATTATTATTTCAATTTTACATACATTTGAAGAATAGGATTCTTAATTCAAATACTGCTTAAGCTCAATCTTAAAGCTAGGTTGGAGTTTGAGACTGTTATTCAATCACACCCTGTGTCCGATTTCCAAATCAATTGAGAAATAGATGAAGGAACCAGTTGGATGAAGATCAAATGATTAGTTCTGTTTGGATAAAGCTGCTTGCCTATGGCCAGAACAAGGCTTTCTACTATTTCTACCCACCACACTCCGAATGGCAATGGCCAACCTGACCCCTGCACTGGGCAGAGCTCACAACCTGAGAAAGCAGAGCAGGGGTGAATCTAGAAAGCAGGGCAGGCTGAACGGGAGAGAGGAGCCTGGGCTATGCCTTTTTAGTCCTCTAATCCCACCAATCAAGTCACTCCTCCTCCCCTGAGGAGTGAAGGAAGGGCAGAGAGAGGTTATAAGATTTCTTTCCATACATTTTCCTCTTAGAAAACAACAATTGCTAGTAGAAGAGCATTCAACCTAAAATTGGCTCAAACCTTCCCGTTTGAAAAGGGAGAAGAGGTGTTACAGGCAATAACAAATTCTATTTGTTAAATGAACAAAATATCTTAAGCAGTTGGTTAAGTGAGGAGTCTCTAACGTTAAAGGAGAAGTGATGAAAGCAAGAAAAGCTAATTCATTGGGTACATAGGAAAAAAATTTTGTATGATTGGTCTGGCTTTAGTTTACTGAATCAGAGATACCATAATTGGCAAGCTAATATAAACCAGGGTTTTTGCATTTCAATTAGTGTGTTCTAAGTTTATGAGTATTTTATCTCTTGTGAGAGGTTTTATTTTATTCAAGGTGCTTAGCATAAATTCAGTTCTGCTTTGACAAACAGCTCTGGAGAATGTTCAAGGTTGCTACGAGGTTAGCTAAATTTATGGTTCAAATTTAAAGATTTAACACAACTATCAGGAAAATCAACAAAAAAATTAATACAGTACCCATGATCTAGCAGGAGTGGAAACATTTACTACCCCTAGGCCTGAAAGAGGAGCTCTGGTAGCATAATGCCTAAGGCACTTGACTGCTAACCAGAAGGCTGGCGGTTCAAACCTACCAGTCACTCCTCAGAAGGAAGATTGGGCAATCTACTTCTGTAGTGATACCACCTTGGAAACCCAAGGAAGGGTCACTGTGAGTTGGGTCTGACTCCACGGCACATAACAACAACAGGCCTGAAGAGTCAAGAAGAGGGAGTGGTCACTGGACCAAAAGCATTGTGTGGAGACAGCCTCCTGACAGGAGCTATGGCTATGATAGGAAAGAGGCAGCCAACCTCCATGACTGTCAGGGAGAAAGCCCATGTAACACAGAACGTGACTGGACTCTCCTTTCTCCTGGTGGATCCCCTGGGCACACCAGGGGCACACCAGCCCTTTGATACAACCCATACAAGGCCCTCCTGAGCACAGAGCAGGGCAGACAAGGGAGGAGAGCACATCTAATGGTGCAAGTGGAAAATACCAGCCCAGGGTCCCTCCTTACATAGCTACCTATTCTACCATGTGGGAAAATTTTTGGAGAAAAATTTTAGCCAAATTCCCTCTATGAAAAAAAAAATGCCAAATCTGTTGCCCTCACCATTTCTAGAGCACTTAAAAGTTATGTACCCACCTGACACTGGATACCTTGGGTGCTTTCACTGAAACACACTAAGTCTTGGTGAGACAACATTAATTATCGTGAGTGACAAGGAAACGCGCTGCAAATTCAGTGTTTTTTTTTGTTTTAACACAGAAAAAAAAATATTTCAGGCTCTATATTTCAAAGGTTACTTTGAAAATTAAATTTTAATTTTGTTTCCAATAAGTTTGGTGCATTTTTATTCTCCACTAGGGAGTCTTGGGGGAGCTGTGGTAGCATAGTGGCTAAGACACTTGCCTGCTAACCAGACGGCTGGTGGTTCAAATCCACCAGCCACTTCTCAGAAGGAAGGTTGGGCAATCCTACTTCCGTAGTGATACTGCCTCGGAAACCCAAGGAGGGGTCGCTATGAGTCAGGTTTGACTCGACGGCACATAACAACAACAACAACAGGGAGTCTTGGTGGTGCTGTGGTTAAAGCATCGGGCTGCTAACCAAAAGGTCAACAGTTCAAACCTACTAGCAGCTCTGCAGGAGATAGATGAGGCTGTCTGCTTCCATAAATGCTTACAGCCTTGGAAACCCTATGACGCAGTTCTCTGTCTTACAGGGTTGCTATGAATCAGAATCGAATCGATGGCTGTGGGTAGTGGAGGGTATACACTTACCAGAGAGTACTAATTTATTTATTTCTGATATTCATATTAATGACTCAGTAAAAATACAGCACCCCTTTGTATCTTGTCTTTCATATGACTTCTTTGCCCAAATCAAAACTCCCCTTCACTAAGAGAATAACAAAAGATGGAATTTTTCTCCTGACTGACTCACCCTCATCACTCAGGTCCCTCTTCCAAGAAGCCTTCTCTGACTCCACCTACAAGTCTTTGTTGTTCATGCTCAGTGCCTAGCACAATGCCCAGCCCAGAGGGGCACTAAACAAATATTTGGCAACTCTGTTACATGTGTGCCATGCCTTCTTCCGTGTCTTGGCAAGCTTCTTTCCTTCTGTGCTGAGACTTAGCATTGGAATCCACCCCAACGGCACCCCAGATAGTCACCACCATCAAGTAGAAATGGCAGAGAAATAAATCCAATTTCTCCTCTCTGAGATAGCAACTGTTGACTTGATTAAAGTAATTACCCTAAGGATTAAATGATGAAATGGATAAAGGCAGAGTGCCAATGGGGCGGGGGGGGGGGGCACAGTAGCATTTGTATTTCACAATAAATGCTTTTGTTTTCCATTTAGTTGAAGGAAGAGGTGGAAAACATTTAGCATATGTGCTCTGTGGCAAGCATGATGCACCATTCTTCTGCTTAATCTCCATAATCCCAGAATGTAAAAACCCATTTTACATGAACAAAGGCAACTAAGAGGTTAATTACTTAAGCCAATCTAAAACCACTAGCAAATGATGCAACTAATATTTGACCCAAATCTGTTCAGCCTCAAGAAAGTGCTGATGATGGACAATAATAGGGAGTCAAAAGAGAAAGTTGAAAAGGAGGCCTCTTCATCAGGTATTGTTATAAACACTGGCCAGTTCTCCCTTCCTTAGAGGTATCTTGCTCTCCCTGTCTGGTATAACTCTACTTGGGCCACTGATCTATCTTTGCTTCACTAACCATCTGGCATTACCTAGGGGAAGTGATCTTCCTGCTATTTTTCCACAAATGACTATGTACTGGAGTCACTGTAGCTGAAATTGTAGCCTGGCCATGAGACACACTTTAGAATTTGTGAGAAGCCCAAGGGGTGGGAATTTTTGCCTAATATAGAACCATCTTGCAGAGCTTCTAGGCATAAAGCCAACTCAAAGCTTTAAAAGGGAGGAGATCCTATTAGCACAGAATAGGGGAGGACCAAGACACCCTTTCTATATAATGCTAGACCTTCACTGATTCCCTTGAAACCCCTAGGAAAGACCCACCCAACTGGTTTGGGCCTGACATTGAGTTTGATAAATATTAATTTGGAGAACATATGTAGGGCTGACATTCTGTGGGTAATCCCCTAGCTATTTCCAATCCTCTTCTCCCCAGGTACCTCTACAAGAGGTGCTTACAATCTGCACACTCACTGTCCTAAATCCTTTCATGGGTGATCGTGTGACCTAGCAGTGACCAATGGGAAGTGTGCAGGACTCTTGGCTGATTGCCTTTACTGATTAAAGGAAAGGGGAGCTTTGAATGCTACCCCTTTTCACATCTTCCTGCTTTATACAAAGGTGTGATGTCTGGGGTTAGAGTAGGCATCTATGACCATGGGACAATAAGCCTGAGGATGAAAAGTCAAGATATTAAATATGGTAGAGTAGAAAGATAAAAAGAGACTATCAATGAATCAAATATTGATGGGGCAGACGAGGTCATGTGCCAGACATCAGGCCCTGTACTTAGCACTTATAGGGTCAGGAGTGAGGAAGACAGAGACTTAGTTTGCTAGCATATTTCTCAAGAGGATTTGATCACAGTGCAGTACCAAAGTATTGTTAGCTGCTATCAAGTTAACCCCTGGCTCATGGTGAGCTCATGCACAATAGAAAGAAACACTGTCCTATGTCATCCCAATGATTGGTTGTAGATAGGACTGGTGTAACCTGTAGGATTTTCATTGGCTGATTTTCAGAAGTAGATGGTTAGGCCTTTCTTCCTAGTCTATCTTAGTCTGGAAGCTCTCCTGAAACCTACTAAGCATCACAGCAACACACAAGCCTTCGTGGACAGATAGGTGATGGCTGAACAGGAGGTACATTGGCCAGAAATCAAATCTGGGTCTCCTACATAGAAGACAAGAATCCTAATTAAACCACCATTGCTATTAAAAACTAAACCAAATTCACTGCCATCAAGTCGATTTCGACCCATAGTGACCCCCTTTGGGCTTTTTAGGTGGTAAATCTTTACAGAAGTAGATGGTCCAGTCTTCATTCCACAGAGTGGCTGGTGGGTTTGAACCACCAACCTTCTGCTAGCAGGCAAATGCCTTAGGCACTACACTGCCATAGCTCCTTAACCACACTAATATACTGAACACAAAGCATAGACACATGCAACCATATCTACTAAGAGTAGGACCTTACTGGGGTAATTCAGGGTCTAGTCACTTAATAACAACAGCAAAAAGGTTTTGTTTTGTTTTGTTTTGTTTTTTTCCTGAAGGCAGGAAGCAGCAGCCAGGGCTGATGGCCAGAGCAGGTAAGCAGGAGAGAGACCCTAGGCAGGAAGTGGCAGCCGGCCAGTGGCTGGAACAGGTAAGAGGGAGAGCCCCCAAGCAGGAAGCTAAGAGAGACGAACTTGTCTGTCAGTTTGTCGTATTGTGGTGGCTTGCGTGTTGCTGTGAGGCTGGAGGCTGTGCCATCAGTGTTTCAAATGCCAGCAGGGCTGCCCATGGTGGACAGGTTTCAGCAGAGCTTTGAGAATGAGACAGGACAGACTTGGAAGAAGAAAGAGGCCATCCACTTCTCAAAGAATTGGTCACTGAAAACCTTATGAATATCACTGAAACACTGTCTGATATATTATTGGACAACTTTATGAATAGCCCAGAAACATTGTCCAATAGAATGTCAGAAGATGAGCCCCTTAGGTCGGAAGACACACAAAATACGACTGGGAAAGAGCTGCCTCATAAGAGTAGAGCCAACCTTAATGATATGGATAAAGTAGAGCTTTTGGGACCTCCATTTGCTAATGTGGCACAACTCAAAATGAGAAGAAATAGCTGCAAGCATCCATTAATAATTGGAACATGGAATGTACAAAGTATGAATCTACAAAAATTGGAAGTTGCCAAAAATGAAATGGAACACATAAAGAGTTATATTCTAGGCATTGTTGTTGTTGTTATTTGCCATCTGAAATGGACCAGTTTGGGCCATTTTGAATCAGACAACTCTATGATTTGCTATGCCGGGAATGACAAATTGAAGAGGAATGGCATGGCATTCATCATCACAAAGAATGTTTCAACTTGTATCCTGAAGTATAATGCTGTCAGTGATAGGATAGTATCCATATGCCTACAAGGAAGGCCAGTTACTACTACTATTATTCAAATTTATGCACCAACCAAAAATTGAAGATTTTTGTCAAAATTGAACACACAATTTCTGAAATTGAACACACAATCAGATGTGCTGATTATCACTGGTGATTGTAATGCAAAAGTTGGAAACAAAGAAGAATCACCAGTAGCTGAAAAATTTGGCTTTGGTAATAGAAATGATGCTGGACATTGCATGATAGAATTTTACAAGGCCAATGACTTATTCATTGCAAATACCTTTTTTCAACAACACAAGAGGTGGCTATACATGTGCACTTCACCAGATGGAGTACACAGGAATCAGATTGACTACATCTGTGGCAAGAGGCGATGGAGAAGCTCAATATCTTCAGCCAAAACAAGGCCAGGCAGTGATTTGGGAACAGACCATTAACTGCTCATATACAACTTCAACTTGAAGATGAAGTCAATTAAAACAAGTCCACGAGAGCCAAAATATAACCATGAACATATCCCTCCTGTATTGGGAGACCATCTAAAGAATACAGTTGATGCATTGAACACCAATGACCAAAAACCAGAAGAATTATGGGATGACATCAAGAACATCATCCATGAAGAAAGCAAAAGGTCATTAAAAAGACAGGAAAGGAAGAAAAGACCAAAGTAGATGTCAGAAGAGACTCTTTACCTTGCCCTTGAATGAAGAGTGGCTAAAGCAAATGGAAGAAATGACAAAATAAAAGAGCTGAACAGAAGACTTCAAAGGGCAGCTCGAGAAGACAAAGTCAATTATTACAATGAAATATGCAAAGACCTGGAGTTAGAAAACCAAAAGGGAAGAACATGCTCAGCATTTCTCAAGCTGAAAGAACTGAAGACAAAATTTAAGCCTCAAGTTGCAATAATGAAAGATTCTATGGGCAATATATTGAATGATGCAGGAAACATCAAAAGAAGATGGAAGGAACACACAGAGTCACTGTACCAAAAAGAATTGGTTGATGTACATCCATTTCAGGAGGTGGAATACAATCTAGAACCAATGGTATTGAAGGAAGAAGTTGAAGCTGCACTGAAGGAAGTGGCAAAGAACAAGGATCCAGGAATCAACAAGGTACCCATTGAGATGTTTCAACAAATGGATGCTGTGCTGAAAGTACTCACTTGGAGTGAGTGAGTGAGTGCTAGGATATTTGGAAGACAGCTACCTGGCCAACTGAATGGAAGAGATCAGTATTTGTGCCCATTCCAAAGAAAGGTGATCCCACAGACTGTGGAAATTATCAAACAATATCATTTGTATCCCACGCAAGTAAAATCTTACTGAAGATAATTCAAAAATGATTGCAGCAATATATTGACAGAGAACTTCCAGAAACACAACCTGGATTCAGAAGAGGACGTGGAATGAGGGATATTGCTGATGTCAGATAGATCTTGGCTGAAAGCAAAGAATACCAGAAAGATGTTTACTTGTGTTTTATTGACCAAGCAAAATCATTCAATTGTGTGGATCATAACAAATTATGGTTAACATTGAAAAGAATGGGAATTCCAGAATATTTAATTGTACTCATGAGGAACCCGTCCATAGACCAGGAGGCTGTCCTTTGAATAGAACAAGGGGACATTGTGTGGTAGTTCAGTTTGTGTGTCAACTTGGCTGGGCCTGCTTGAGTGGCTGGGCAGCTGGATGTAGTATTCCCCATGATGAGACTGGTAATCAACTCCATGGTGGAATCTACTGTGAGCAGCTGAGTAGCTGCCTTAGGGAATGTGGTCTGCTTCCTGTATTTAAGCAGAAGCCTTGGGGAATGGTCTAGCTTACAGCACACTTGGTCCCTGCATGTAGCCGTGTCATTGTTCAGTAGCCTGCCATGCTCTGCCAACCTGGGGACTTACAATGGACTTGAATTAATGGCCTTCTGTGTGGTTTGGAAACATCATGTGTGCCTTTTTTACTTGTCAATCTTGAGCTTGGCAGCCTCAGCAGCCAACAGCTATCTGAGTGAAGAAAAGCCTCTAGCTTCAGTGGGCCGGGAGTTGGAGACAGAGCTGGAGCCCAAAGCTGAGGGGCTTTCACCAGCCCCTAGAGCCTGGCACTTTGAACTTGGACTTAAAGTCTCCAAATTATAAGAGAATAAACTCCTGTTTGTTAAGGCCATCCCATTTGTGGTATATTCCTGTCAGTGCAGCACTAGGGAACCAGAACACATTGTATGGTTTAAAATCAAGAAGGGAGTGCATCAGGGTTGTATCCTTTTACCATATTTATTCAATCTCTGTGCTGAGCAAATAATCCAAGGAGCTGGAATATATAAAGAAGAACATGGCATCGGGATTGGAGGAATCATTAGCAACCTGCAATATACTGATGACACAACTTTGCTTGCTGAGAGTGAAGATGACTTGAAACACTTACTGATGAAGATTGAAGAATACAGTCTGCAGTATGGATTATACCAAAATATAAAGAAAACAAAAACCCTCACAGTTGGACCAATAATCAGCATCGCAATAAATGGAGAAAAAAATTGAAGTTATCAAAGACTTCATATTACTTAGTTCTACAATCAACGCCAATGGAAGCAGTAGTCAAGATATCAGATGACATTAGCACTGGGCAAATCAGCTGCAAAAAAACCTCTTTCGAGTGCTGAAGTGCAAAGATGTCTCCTTGAGGACTAAGGTGCACCTGACACAAGCCATGATATTTTCAGTCGCCTCATACGCATGTGAGAGCTGGACAATGAATAAGGAAGACCAAAGAAGAGCTGAAGCTTTTGAGTTGTGGCGCTGGTGAAGAATGCTGAAAACACCATGGACTGCTAAAAGAACTAACAAATCTGTCCTGGAAGGAGTGCAGCTGGAATACTCCTTGGAAATGAGAATGGCCAGACTTCATCTCACCTACTCTGGTCATGTTGTAAGAAGAGACTATTTCCTGGAGAAGGATATCATGCTTGGTAAAGTGGAAAGTCAGTGAAAGAGGGGAAGGCCCTCAACAAGATGGAATGACACGGTGACTACAACATGGGCTCAGGAATAGCAGAGATCGTGGACCTGGCACAGAACTAGGCAGTGTTTTGCTCTGTTGTACATAGGGTCACTATGAGTAGGGGACGACTCAATGGCACCTAACAACAATATTCAATTTAGGCAAAGAAGCAGCCACAAGAACGATGTAGTCATCTAGTATTATACAAAGCACAAATACTGTAGAAACTGCAAACATGCCTGAATACATGTGAATATACACTCCTGTGCAGGTGAGGGGTCAAACATTATGGAGAGGTTGGTCTCCTCCTGGCCCTATCAGCAGCAAGGGCAGCAAGAGATTAGCAGAAGCAAACTTGCTTATGATAACTTAAGTGATATCTTTGCTCTTTAACAGTTTAAAGAGGTCTTTTGCAGAAGATTTGCCCAATGTAATACATTGTTTGATTTCTTGACTGGTGCTTCCATGGGCATTAATTATAGATACAATTAAAATGAAATCTTTGACAACTTTAATCTTTTCTCTGTTTATCATGATGTTGATTATTGGTCCAGTTCTGAGGATTTTTGTTTTCTTTATGTTGAGGTGCAATCCATACTGAAGGCTGTAGTCTTTGACCTACATCAGTATTTGCTCAATATATATTCCCAATATGCTAAGTGAAAAAAAAGCAGGCCACAAAAAGAAAGGTATAATATTCAACTTTTATAAATCTGTGTATGTAAATAGGCACATATGGATTTATCTATGTATGTGTGCAAAAAAAATAGTGATCAGGGAAGAATGGTTCATGAAAATGGTTAACCATGATTATTCCTGGTTAATACAATTATGGATATGGTAGATGGAATAATGCCTCCCTAAAATGTCCACATGCTAATCCCTGTAACCTGTGAATATGTTAGGTGACATGGTAAGGAGGCATTAAGATTGCAGACAGAATTTAGGTTGCTAGTGAGCTAACCTTGAGATGGGGAGATTATCCTAGATTATCCAAGTAGGTCCAATGTAATCACAAGGGTCCTTAGAAATGAAAGAGACTGGCAAAAGAGTCAGTGTCAAAGTCAGGGAAAGATTTGAAGATGCTAGTTTTGAAGACGGAAGAAGGGGACCATGAGCCAGGGAATGCAGGTAGCCTCTAAAACTTTTTAAAACAGGAAACATTGTCTCCTAGAGCCTCTAAAGGAATACGGTCTCACCTACACCTTGAGTTTAGCCCAGAGAGACCCATTTTTAGACTTCCGACCTCAAGAGCAGTAAGATAATAAATTTGTGTTGTTTTAAGCCACTAACTTTGCGCTAGTTGCAGTATATGCCATATGTGTGTTGGGGGTGGGGAGGGGAGCCTTCCCAAAAAAACCCAGAATTGGAAAATGTTAGTGGTACTTCTATACCACAGGTTACAAAAAGAGTTAAATTCACCACAGCCCACACTCTTAACCACAGGGTGACTTGTTTCCAAGAGTATTAAACCACATGGATGTCCCTGGTTCTTGTTGTTGTTATGTGCCATTGAGGCTGTTCTGACACATGGTGAATCTATGTATAATGGATCAAAAAACTGCCTGGTCCTATGCCATCCTCACAATCGTTGCTGTCTTTGAGTTCACTGTGGCAGCCACTGTGTCAATCCATGTCATTGAGGGTCTTCCTCTTTTTTCACTGACCCTCTATTTCACCAAGCATGATGTCTTTCTCAAGGGTCTGGTCCCTCCTAATAACCAAAGTACATGAGTACATAGTACATGAGATGAAATCTCACCATGCTCTATTCTAAGGAACATTTTGGCTGTACCTTTTCCAAGACAGATTTGTTTGCTCTACTGGCTCTGGTAGCATAGTGCCTAAGGCACTTGACTGCTAACCAGAAGGCTGGTGGTTCAAACCCACCAGCCACTTCTCAAAAGGAAGGTGGGGCAATCTACTTCCGTAGTATATTGCCTTGGAAACCCAAGGAGGGGTCTCTGTAAGTCCGGTCTGACTCGAGGGCACATAACAACAACAACAACAACTGGCAGTTCATGGTGTATTCAATATTCTTCACCAACACCAAAATTCAAAATCAACAATTCTTCTTTAGTCTTCCTTATTTGTTGTCCAGCTTTCACATGCATATGAGGTGATTGAAAATAACAAGGCTTAGGTCAGGTGTATCTTAGTCCCCAAAGTGACATTTTCAGTTTGTTTGATTTCTTGACTGCTGCTTCTATGGGCATGATTGTGGATTCATTTAAAATGAAATCCTTCACAATTTCAACCTTTTCTCCATTTATCATGATGTTGCTTATTGGTTTAGTTATGAGGATTTTTGTTTTCCTTATGTTGAGGTATAACCCATACTGCAGACTGTAGTCTTTGATCATCATTAGTAAGGGCTTCATCAGTAAGGCCTCTTCACTTTAAGCAAACAAAGCTGTGTCATGTTCATATTGCAGGTTGTTAATGAGTCTTCCTCCAACCCTAATGCTATGTTCTTCTTCATATTGTTCAGCTTCTAAGATTATTTGTTCAGCATACAGATTGAATAAGTAATGTGAAAGAATACAACTTTGACACACACTTTTACTGATTTTAAACCCCGTAGTATCCCCTTGTTCTGTTCTAATGATAGCCTCCTGGTCTATGTATAGGTTCCTCATGAGCACAATTAAGTGTTTGGGAATCCCAATTCTTCTCAGTGTTACCCATAATTTGTCATGATCCACACAGCTGAATATCTTTGCATAGTCAATAAAACACAGGTAAACATATTTCTGGTATTTTTTTGTTTTCAGCCAAAATTCATGTGACATCAACAAAGATACTCCTTGTTCCATGTTCTCTTCTTGAATTTCTGGCAGTTTGCGATCAATGTACTGCTGCAATCGTTTTTTAATTATCTTCAGCACAATTTTATTTGCACATGATATTAATGATATTACTCAATAATTTCTGCATTCTATTGGATCACCTATCTTTGGAACAAACACAAATATAGATTTCTTCCAGTCAGTTGGCCATGTAGCTGTCTTCCAAATATCTTGGCATAGACAAGTGAGTACTTCCAGTGTTGCATCCAGTTGGTATTCTATCAATTACAGAGATTTTTTTTTTTTTTGCCAATGCCTTCTATGCAGCTTGAACTTCTTCCTTTGATACCATCAGTTCTTGATCATATGCTACCTCCAAAAATGGTTGAAAGTCAACCATTTCTCTTTGGTACAATGACTTTGTGTATTCCTTCCATATCCTTTTGATGCTTCCTACATTGTTTAATATTTTGCCCACAGAATCCTGCAATATTGCAACTTGAGGCTTGAATTTTTTCTTCAGTTATTTCAGCTTGAGATATGTGAAGCGTATTCCTCCCTTTTGATTTTCTAACACGTTTCATTATAATACTTTACTTTGTCTTCTTGAGCTACCCTTTGAAATCTTCTGTTCAGGCTTATCACAAGAGAAGAAATTGAATGGGTCATAAAAAAAAATTCCCAACATAAAAAAGTCCTGGCCCAGATAGTCTCACTGGATAATTCTACCAAACATTCAGAGAATACTTGATACCAATCCTACTCAAACTATTCTGGAAGATAGAAAAGAATGGAATATCCAAAATTCATTTTATGAAGCAAGCATAACCCTGATACCAAAACCAGACAAAGACACTACTAAAAAGGAAAATTATAGACAAGTATCCCTCATGAATATAAATGCAAAAATTAAAAAAAAAAAAATTCTAGCCAACAGAATCCAACACTGTATCAAAAAAATAAAATACCATGGCCAAGTGGGATTCATATCAAGTATGCAAGAATGGTTCAACATTAGACAAACAATCAACATAATTCATCACATAGATAAAACAAAGGAAAAGAATTACATGATAATATCTAATGTGTAGAGCACTTGATAAAATCTAAAAGCCATTTCTGATAAAAATTCTCAGCAAAATAGGAATAGAAGGTAAATTGTTCAACAAAACAAAGGGCATATACACAAAACCAAGAGCCAACATTATTCTCAATGGAGAGACTGAAAGCATTCCCCAAGCAAACAGGAACCAGGTAATATCTATCATCACTTCTATTCAACACTGTATTGGAATTTCTACCCAGGACAATAAGGCAAGAAAGAGAAATAAAGTGCATCCAAATTGGCAAAGAGGTAAAATT
The DNA here is from genome assembly GCF_000298275.1 of Orycteropus afer afer. Classification (NCBI taxonomy): domain Eukaryota; kingdom Metazoa; phylum Chordata; class Mammalia; order Tubulidentata; family Orycteropodidae; genus Orycteropus; species Orycteropus afer. Next base: position 4,285,333 of record NW_006921901.1, on the reverse strand, counting down.
ATCTCTATTTGCAGATGATATGACCCTATAATAGAAAAACAGAGACTCAGCAAGAAAACTACTGGAACTAATAGAAAGCAAAGTGCCAGGACACAAGATCAACATACAAAAATCAGATGGATTCCTCTACATCAACAAAGAGATCTCTGAAAAGGAAATGAGGAAAATAATACCATTTATGATAGCTACCAAAAACATAGGTGTGATAGTTGAAGATGTGTCAACTTGGCTGGACTCCACTTGTGAGTGGTGGTTCCCATGATGGATCACATGACTGCATCCTAAGCGGCCGGTCAGTCTAGGGGGAGTTTCCCCAGGGGTGTGGCCTACCTGTAATACTATCCCAGGGACAAACTGGAAGAACTGCATTC
>NW_006921901.1:4275354-4284582 GCF_000298275.1 Orycteropus afer afer | reverse complement strand
TATATATATATATATATATATATATACTTCGCTGGTTTTTGTGTTTCTCTAGAGAACCCAATCCAACGCAATAGGATACCTAGAAACAAATCTTACCAGGGACAAAACATCTATACAAAGTAAACTACAAAACACTACTATAAGAAACTATAAGAGATCTATATAAGTAGAAGAACATACCATGCTTATTAATAGGAAGACTGAACATTATGAAAATGTCAATACTACCCAAAGCAATCTATACATTCAGTGTAATTCCCATCCAGATTCTATCAACATGCTTGAAGGACATGGAAAAACCAATCTTTAATTTTATGTGGATTGTAAAGAGACCTTGGATGAGCAAAGCAGGAGGTCCATACTCTCTGATCTCAAAACCTTCTAAACAGCCACAGTAGTCAAAACTGCCTGGTATTGGTTCAATGACAGACACATGGACCAATTGACCAGAATTGAGAACACAGAAATAGAGCCATCTACTTCTGATCAGCGAATCTTTGACAAAAGGCTAAAACCCATTAAGTGGGGGAAGCAATAGTCTCTTTAACAAATGATGCTGGCAAAACTGAATATCCATTTGCAGAAAAAGGAAACAATATCCATACCTCACACCATACACAAAAACTAAGTCAAGATGGATCAAAAACCTAAATGTTGTAAATCCTAAAACTATAAAGATCATCAAAGAAAAATAGGGGCAAACATAGGGGCCTCAATTTATGGTGTAAATAGACTATCAAAAATAACCAAAAATGCACAAACAGCAGAAGACAAACTAGATTATTGAGACTTTCTAAAAACTAAATTCTTATGCACATTAAAACACTTCTCCAAAAGAATAAAAAGAGAACCTACAGATTGGAAAAAAAAAATATTTGGCAATGACATATCCAACAAGGGACTTATCTCTAAAATTTATAGAATACTTCAACACTTCAACATAAAAAAAAGACAAACAACCCAATTAAAAAATGGGCAGAAGACATAAACAGACACTTCATAAAAAAATATATTCAGGTGACTGACAAAGACAAGGACAAATGCGCTTGATCATTAGCCATTAGAGAGATGCAAATCAAAACAACAATGAAATATCATCTCCCCCCAGCAAAAATAGCATAGTTCAATGAGACAGAAAATAACAAATGCTGGTGAGAGTATGGAGAAATACCCATACACTGCTCATACACTACTGAAGGGACTGTAAAATGGTACAACCACTGTGGAAAATGATATGATGCTTTCTTGAAAAGTTATGAATATAAATACCATTTGATACAGCAATCCTACTGTTTTGGTTACCTAGTGCCACTCTGACAGGAATATACCACAAATGGGATGGCCTTCACAAACAAGAGTTTATTCTCACAATATGGAGGCTTTAAGTCCGAGTTCAAAGTGCCAGGCTCTAGCCCCTCAACCTTGGGTTGCAGCTCTGCCTCCTGCTCCCAGCTCACTGAAGCTGGAGGCTTTTCTTCACTCAGCTGCTGACTGCTGAGACTGACAAACCCAAGGTTGACAAGTAAAAAGGCACAGCATTGATGTTACCAAACCACACAGCAGGCCATTGATTCAAGTCCACTGAAAGTCCCAGGATTGGCAGAGCATGGCAGGCTGCTGAAGAATGACACAGCTACATGCAGGGTTCAAGTGTGCCATAAACTAGAGACCATTTCCAAAGCTGTTTCTTATATATGGGAAGCAGACCACATCCCTAAAGCAGCTATTCAGCTGTTTGTGGTAGGTCCCACCATAGAGTTGATTGCCAGTCTCATCATGGGGAATAACTACCACCAGCTGCCCAGCCACTCAACCAGGTCCAGCCAAGTTGACACAAAAACTTAATCACCACACCTACTATTAGGTATATATCCCACAACTGAGATCTAGGACAAGAATAAATATATGCACAATCATGTTCATTAGAGTACTATTCACAATAGCAAAGAGATAGAAACAACCTCTAAGGGCCCATCAGTGGATGAATTAATGGTACACATACATAGTGTGATAAGATGCAACACTAAAGAATAATGAAGAATCTGTGAAACACCTCATAAAGTGGCTGAACTTGGTGCTGAGTGAAATAAGTTAATCACAGAATACAAATATTATGTAAGTCCACTGTTATAAAAACAAGGCCTTGTTCTGACTGATGATATTGAGCTTCTCCCTCATCAATTTCCACAGATGTAGTTGACTTGATTCCTTATGTATTACATCTGGCAAGGTCTATGTGTAAAGTCACCATTTATACTATTGAAAAAAAGGTCTTGCTAAAGAGAAAATAAGAGGGTTTCATCTTGCAGAATTTTGTCATGCATTCTTCAGCATCGTTTCTATCCCCAAGGCCATATTTTCCAAATACTGATCCTTCTTTGAGGAGCTCTGGTGGCGTAGTGCCTAAGGCATTTGACTGCTAACCAGAAAGCTGGTGGTTCAAACCCACCAGCCACTCCTCAGAAGGAAGGTTGTACAATCTCCTTCCATAGTGGTATTGCCTGGGAAACCCAAGGAGGGGTCACTATGAGTCGGATCCAACTAGACAGCAGTGCGTTGCACTGTGTTTTTGCATTTGATCTTTGTTTCCAACTTTCACATTCCTATCACTAGTAATTACCAATGCATCTTGATTGCATGTTCGATCAATTTCAGATTGCAGAAATTGGTGAAAATCTCCAAGTTCTTCATATTTGGCATTAGTGGTTGGTCCATAAATTTGAATAATAGTCTTATTAACTGGTTATTTAAAACCAGATGATTAGTTTCCTAGGGCTGCCTTAGCAAAGTGCCACTAAATGGGTGGCTCAAAATAAAATAAATTTATTCTCTCACAGTTCTAAAGGCTAGATATCAAAATTCAGTGTGTCATTTGGGTTACTCTCTCTCCAAAGCCTCTAGGGGAAGAGTCTTCCTTGTCCATTCCAGCTTCTGGTAACCCAGGCATTCCTTCGTTTATGGCCACATAACTGCAATCTCTGCCTCCCTTGTCACATGGTCATCTTCCTTCTGTCTGTGTGTTTTCTCTCCTTTTTATAAAGACATCAGTCATATTGGAATAGGGCTCACCCTACTTCAGTATAAGTTCATGTTATGTTAACTGATTACATCTGCAGAGACCCTATTTCCAAGTAAGGTTATGTTCCTAAAGGCTAGGGTTCAATACATCTTTTTGGTAGATATAATTCAACTCATAACAAGCTCATTTTGACTGTTTGTAATTGTTCACTATTTAAAACGAAACTGCAGTAAACAACTTTATACCTATGTCCTTGGGCACACTTCTCATGATTTCTTTAAACATAATTCCTAGAAGTGTTACTGTATCGTTAAGTCTCCTTATACATATTTCCAAATTATGCTGTGGATAGGGTACAGTAATTCACACTTCTAGAATCAACACTTTGAATTATTATTCTTTTTATCTTAATAATATGATTAGGGAAATTGATGCATTTTTTTTCTTTCAAATGCTAATGAGGTTAAACATCCTTTCATATCTTTCTCGGGAATTTTTTTTTTTTCTTTTATGAAGTACCTGCTCATTTGTTGGCCCAGTTCTCTATTTTAGAATTAATTGAAAGTCCTTTTGAAAAGGATGGGTTGGGTTTTGACAAGGACATCCCATGTAGAAGGAAAAATAAGACAAGGTAGAGACTGGAAATATCTCACAAAGCATGTTTAGGGAAATGAAAGTGTTAGAGTCGACAAGGAGAGTAGACACACATAAAAAGTCAGAAAACCAATACAAGTCCAGTAACAAGGGGACACTAAATGCCCCCTTAGGGACATTCATAGATAATAGAGAGCAATGTAATCCAAATGGGAAGATGATTACTGGTGACAGCATAAAGATTGTCTTAGGAAGGATGCTACAGTCTGGATATTTCATGAAGAGAGGGATTTAACACAGGATATGGGTTGCAAGGGCTTTAAAAAATCACAGAGACAAGTAAGTAAAGACAGTCCCAGAGATCAGAAGGCTGCTCCAACTCCTATCCAACACCCATGTGCTCACACTTAGTACTGAGCTGCTGCTCACTGCTGGAGGTGCTGGTCCCACTTCTGCTAACACGAACTATTCCCATTGCTGCCACTTCTGGAGCCATGCCACAAAAACTACAGGACCCAGTAGTCACTTTCGGTGGCTTGAAACTGACATTGGCAAAAACAAATTGGTGTCTTTGCCTTCTAATTTCCCACCAGGGTCTCTCACTGGCAAAGCTTAACTGGAAACTAGCTGGCAAGAGAGTTTGGGGAATGTAGTTTCCAGGCTTCTAGCCCTTGGCACACACAGGAGAGCACAGAAGGGCATGAGTGGATCTGAATGGCAACAGACCAATGTAGTATAAGAGGAGAAGGAAGGTGTACAAGGCTAGAACATGGCTCACTCTGGGGGAAGATGCCTGGATTTTAGAACTAGCTCTGATATCAGTGCGCTGAGTCCCTTCCAAGGCAGTGTAGCCCAGTGGCTCAGGACATAGGCTCAACGTCCCCATTCTCGAAGTAGGAAAATAATCTCTACCTCAAAGAGTTGTTATGAGAGTTACATGAGCTACTGTAGGTAAAGTGGGAGCTCTGGCGGCGTAATGCCTAAGGCATTTGACTGGTAATCAGAAGGCTGGTGGTTCAAACCCACCAGCCACTCCTTGGAAGGAAGACTGGACAATCTACTTCTGTAGTGATATCGCCTGGGAGATCCAAGGAGGGGTCACTATGAGTAGGGTACAACTCCAGGACAGTGAGTGAGTAGATAAAGTACTTAAACCAGTGCCTGGAATATAATAAGCATTCACAAATTATAGCTATTGTTATTATTATCTTGATTTCAATTTCACCATCAACAAAGAAAAAAGGGGAAGGGGAAAACCACTGTTGCTGCTCTAAAACCTGACATAGGAAAGGGAACAACAGTCACACTCAATGTGAGCCTGAGGCTGGGCTGACTTTTGGAGATGCAGAAAAAGCAGACATGTCCAGCCCTGCCGTCAAAGGGTTCACAGTCTAACAGAAAGACAGGCAAGGCAGAGGCAAAAACAAATTCAGTAGGTTTCAAGACAAAATGTAATCAGTGATGAATACAGGGAAAGTTCTTAAAGAGTGCAGAGGCGTGTTTTGTAGCATAGTGGAGTCATACAGACCCCACCTTAAAAGCATCCTCTTGTGGCCCTGGGAAGTTCACTTAGTCATCCCTGCCTCAGTTTCCTAGTGTGTAAAAATGGAAACTGAAAACACACTTACTTCACAAAGTTGTGAATCTGCTTACTGCAAGCTACTGTATATATAGCCCTAGGGTACGACCTGCCACAAATACACGCTCAAAACGTGATCATTATTGAATTGAGTGGTCCACGAGAAAGGTACAAGACATGGACTAAAGAAGTGGAAATGCAAAAGCCGGGAGGACAGTCAAAAAGGGACTCACTCGTCTAGGGCCGCTTAATGTCAGTGAATAAAATCCGAGAAGGGGCGAGGTTACTACCCCAACGCGGGTCACCAGGGGGCGCCCGGGACCTCAGCGATTCCGTTGCCTGTGGTAACCAGCCGCCGTAGCTCTGGCCGCCTCCGCGCGGCGCAACAGCAGCAAAATGGCACTGAGCGACTGCGCCTCTGAGAAAGGGATCCGAGACAAGGCGCGGCGGACCATCGCGGAAAAGACAAGACGAGTTGGCGTCTCCACCGGCCTTTCCCTGGAGTTATGTACTGTCCCCGCCTCCCTGGGCTCCTCGGTCGCCACCGCTGCGCTGGAGCAGCTCTTAGTCGTGGGTGAGAGGCTTGCAGACGCCAAGAAAGACGTCCCCACTGAGGTGGCGCCGCTCAGTGGCGCCGAATCGGCCCTTAGCGGGAACCCTCAACGGAGACCTTCCTCAGGGAGCCCAGAGCATTCTTGGCCCAGGCTGAGAGCCTCCCTCGCTCTTTGGAGACTGGCGGGAGGGGGAGGGGATCCAAGTGGCTGGCCCTTCCTACTCGTTGTTGTTATGTGCCGTCAAGTTGGCCCCGACTCGTAGCGACCCCTCCTTGGGTTGCCGAGGCAGTATCACTACGGAAGTAGATTTCCCCATCTTCCTTACGAAGAGTGGCTGGTGGGTTTGAACCTCCAGGCTCCTGGTTAGCAGTCAAGTGCCTTAGCCACCATGCTACTAGAGCTTCAACTAGTGCTGTTGAAGTGAGTCGTCCCAGCTTAAAGTAGTGGCTGGTGACAGATCCCAGACCCCCAGAGTACTGCTCTTCCACTCTCTTGCCTGTTGCCCGCAACTAGCCCACCCACCTGCCTTTAGATTATGCATTGGATTTCTGCTTGTCCCCTTCCGCCTTTCCTTTGCAAGTAAATTTCCTCCAACATTTTGCCAGGGAAAACTGGAGAGTTTAACACACAAATAGGAAAAGGTGTGTATAAGAGGCTCCTGTTTCCTGTTATATTAGGCAAAGAAAATTAGATCCTGCTGCACTGTTACCTAGAGAAGGATGTTTAGGACATATGGACAGGAAACGATCTTGATTTGGGCCAGGTTAAAATAATGCTTCAGTTAAAGAGGTGAGCTTGTAATTAAGTCACATAAGTTTAGGGTAAGATACATTCCAAGAACGGGTATTTCTTATTCATGTCAAAAACCATTTAGGCCAAACACCGGCATCTCATTTTTTCCCTATATAAAGATAATCATACTGTTTCTATTATAATATTACTGTTAATTTGATATATATATATTTTTTCTTTTTAGATGAACTAATTTAATGTCACCATTTTTTTGTGAGATAGGTTTGGACAAGTATTATAAAGAATGTTGACTACTGAAGAGGCTAAATTACATGTATTCCAAGGTCGTTGTCAGTGATAAAGCTAGTCTTGAGCTCTCTTTACTATATCTAGATCAGCATGCTCATTCAACTCCAGTGTTTATGCACAAATATCTTTTTCTGCTAATAATTTGTGAACCTGCAGAAAAATTTTCATAGGAGAAAACTTCATTAAGTCTTCATGCCCTGAGGATGAGTTATAAAATATGTAGCTCTGCAACCCCTCTGCAAGCAGGAACAAGTTCATGCTCATTTTTTTTTTTTTTAAAAGGAAAGGAGCTAGCTTGCAATGCCCAGTCTGTCTCTAGCGTACACTCACTCACAAACTCAGTAAGTGTTGGTCACTTAGTTTGAGAGCTTAGTTTAAGAGAGTCCAAGTTCCCTGAAACACAGGGCAGAAGTGACTATTTACTCTTCTAAATGGTGAGTATGACTTTTAAGGACATGAAGTCTGGAGTCACACCAGTTGAATATAAACTCTACCACTGGTCTGCTGTGTGACCTTAAAGAAGTGACATGACTTTGATTATATATATGTGACCAACTTTAATCAAACCTACCATAGGCATGTTATATTTATCCTTTTCATAAAATATTTATTAATTCTCTGTCTTAACCTGTTCGGATCCCTTCTTTGTACCATGAGAGATGCAAAGATAAGTACTGAGGAGTTTGTTCTCAAGGAGCATAAAATATAACATAAATTAGAGTATCATAAAATAGGAAGCAGCAAGTACAAAAGAGATCATGTAAAAAGCTATATAAATTCAGAGATAGAAGGTGTAGTTTCTAGCTGAGTAAGTGAGCTAGATCATAAATGTTACTGTTAATTTGGGTGGTATCTTTTTTTTCCCCCTTTTTAGGTGAATTAATTTAATGTCACAATTCTTATGAAATAGCCTTGGATGAATATTACTATAAAGAATATTGACCTTTGATGGGACTAAATTATTCACATGTATCCAAGGTCATTTTCAATAATACAGGTAGTCTTGAACTCTTGATTTGGACAGATGAATAAGAGATTTTAATTTTCTTCCTTTTTTTTGTAGAACAATCGCTGCAGAGTGACTATTTTAAATGTGATGAAGAAACTAGAAACTTTCTTAAGGGCATTGCTGTAGCTGTTCAGAAATTGGTATTATATATAAGAGCTTTTATTTTTCAATCTTCCATGTATTTTGTCCACAGACTTTAATTTAGCCCCAACTGTGTTCAAGGTGAGGGGCTCTTGGCTACTAACCAAAAGATTGGCAGTTTGAACCCACTGAGTTGTTCCATGGAAAAAAAGCATGGTGATGATATGCTTCTGTAAAGGTTTCAGCCAAGGAAACACATGGAACTTAATTTCTTCTCTGTAACATATGGAGTCATCATGAGTTGGCATCAATTCTATGGCAAAATTAAAATGTTTGATTTTTTTTTTTCCTGTTTATGTTGTTGTTATGTGCCATCGAGTTGAGCCCAACTCATAGTGACCCCTCCTTGGGTTTCCGAGGCGTATCGCTACAGAAGTAGATTGCCCAACCTTCCTTCCGAGGAGCGGCTGGTCTGTTTGAGCCACCAGTCTTCTGGTTAGCAGTCAAGTGCCTTAGGCACTATGCTACCAGAGCTCCTGTTTAAGATTACTTAAAAAAAAAAATAGGGAAAGTCTTTACCTTCAGTATTAAAATATTTCTTCTCAATCTACTAAGCATTTGCACCAGTAGTGATCAACTGCAGATAGTTGCTTATTTCCCATTCAGAAAACTCAGTTATGGACTATGCTATGGATGATGCTAAGTCCACTTAGAAGAAGTAGTAATGGTGATGACAGACTGGTTAAGGAATGGCCCAGATGGGCAAATGTTGAGACATCAGTGTGTAAACGTTAATTACAACAAACAGTGAATAAACAAATGACCTCGGGAATGCATGGAATTCATGGTGTCAGTTAACTCAGTTTTCTATAAGCCATTCGTTAGATAACTGGTGAAAGATTATTTGGTACCTAGTCCATTGGAAGGAAGATGGGGCAATCTACTTCTGTAGGGATACTTCCTTGGAAACCCAAGGAGGGGTTGCTATGAGTCAGGTCCAACTTAATGGCACATAACAACTATCCATTGAAATAGACAGTGCTGTTTGATAAGAACAAGCAAGTAAAACTCTTCTACTTGTACTAACTTGGCCCCTTTAAAAATGTGTTACGGAAATATTTGAAGAATTTCCTTCTGAAGGGACACAGACATGGCTTTGTTTTAGCCCTAGATGATGTTTACAGTACTTCCCTGAATTGCTCAGGTTTGTGAAGGCTCTTTCAGAGATTGAATAAGTATCTACCACAGTACAAATATCTGAAAATGTAGAGAAATGGCAGTAAAGTAAATGAGTCTGAGCCTACAAACTGATGATGAAAATTAATTTCTTATATAACTATATATATATATA